>NW_028258467.1:11505041-11837973 GCF_053883595.1 Heterocephalus glaber | reverse complement strand
AAAGCAACAGATACAGTGGCCTAGAAAACACCATTGCACGGAGTAATAGATGCAAAGAAACAGGCTTATTGACCAATAGGACACCATAGCATTGAATAGTAGATGCATACAAATAGGCATATTGGCCAATATGACAACATTGCATGGAATAGAAGATGCATAGAAATATGCACATTGGTATGAGTACACCATAGCATGGATTAGAAGATGCATAAAAACAGAAACTTTTGCCAATACAACACCATGACATGGAGTAGAGGTTGCATAGCAACAGGCAAACTGGCCAATAGAACACCATGTCCTGGACTAGAAGATGCCTACCAACAGGCATATTGGCCAATGGAACACCGTGGCATGTATTAGAAGATGTTTAAATACATGCATATTGGCCAGTGGAACAGAGTACCATGGAACTCAAGATGCATAGAAACGTATATTTGCCAAAAGAACATCATAGTATGGAATGGAAGATGCATAGAAACACATATTCTCCAATAGAACACCATAGCGTGGAGTAGAATATCCATAGAAACGGGCATATTGGCCAAGATAACACCATGACATTGAGAATATGCATAGAAACAGTCACATTGGCCGATATAGTACCACAGTATGGAATAGATGATGCATAGAAACGCATAATAGAAAAAAGAACACCATAGCATGGACTAGAAAAAGCATAGAATCAGGCACATAGGCCAATACAACAACATTGCTTGGAAGAGAAGATTCATAGAACAAAGCTCATTGGCCAATAGAAAAACATAGCATGGAAGAGAAGATGCATAGAAACAGGCAACTTGGCCAAGAGAACACCATGGCATGCAATAGATGATGCAGAGAAACAGACACATTGGCCAGTAGAAAACCATAGCATGGAAAAAAAGAGGCCCAGAAATAGACACATTAGCTAATCGGACACCATATCATGGATTTAAAGACGCATAGAAATAAGCATATTGGTCCATAGAACACCATAGCATGGAACACAAATGCATAGAAAGATGCACTTTGGCCTATAGAACACCATAACATGGAACAGAAGATGCATAGAAACAGGCACTTTTGCCAAAAGAACACCGTAACATGGAATAGAGGTTGCAAAGCAACTGGCACACTGGCCAATAGAACACATTGGCATGGATTAGAAGATGCATACTAAAAGGCATATTGGTCAATAGAACACCTTGTCATGGATTAGAAGATGCATACAAACATGCATGTTGGCAAATAGAACACTTTACCATGGAATAGAAGATGCATAGAAACAAGTACACTGGTCAAGAGAAAACCACCGCATGGAATAGAAGATTCAGAGAAACAGGCACATTGGCCAGTAGAACACCATAGCATGTAATAGAAGCATAGAAACACATACTGGCCAATAGGACACCATATCATGGATTAGAAGATGAATAGAAACAGGCACATTGGCCAATAGAACACAATAGCATGGCAGAGAAGACGAATAGATACAGGCATACTGGCCTAAAGAAACACATAGCATTGAATGGAGGATGCATAGAAATAGGCATATTGGTCAATAGAACACCATAACATAGAATAGAAGATGCATAGAAACACGCATTTTGTCCAAAAGAACACCATAACATGAAATACAGGTTGCATAGCAACAGGCACACTGACCAATAGAACACCATGTCATGGATTAGAAGATGCATAGAAACAGGCCTATTGGCTCATAGAATACACTGGGTTGGATTAGAAGATGCATAAAAACATACATATTGGCCAGTAGAACAGAGTACGATGGAATTGATGCATAGATACATATATTCGCCAAAAGAACATCATAGCATGGAATAGAAGATGCATAGAAACACATATTCGCCAATAGTACACCATAGCATGGAGTAGAAGTTCCATAGAAACAGGCATATTACCCAACAGAGCATCATTGCATGGAAAAAGTCCATAGAAAGGCACATTGGCTGATAGAATACCACAACATCCATTAGAAGATGCATAGAAACAGGCAGCTTGGCTAATAGAACACCATGTCATGCAATAGAAGATGCATAGAAACAGGCACATTGTCCAGTAGAACACCACAGCAACTAATAGTAGATGAATAGAAACAGACACATTGTCCGAGAGAACAACAGAGCATGGTATAGTCAATGCATAGAAAGAGACACATTGGCCAATAGAACGCCATGGCATGGAATAGTACATGAAAAGCAAAAATTACATTGGCTAATAGAACACCCTAGCATGGAATAGAAGATGCATACAAACAGGCACATTGCCCCAAAGAACACAATTTCATGGGTTAGGAGATGCATAGTAACAGGAATTTTGGCCAATAGAACACAATGCAGTGGAATAGACGATGCATAGAAACAGTCACGTTTGCCAGTAGAAAATCATAGCATGGAAAAACTTATGCAGAGAAACAGACACATTGGGAAATAGAACACAATATCATGGAATAGAAGAAGCAGAGAAACAGGCACTTTGCTAATATAACACCGTAACATCAATTACATGTTGCATAGCAACAGGCACACTGGCCAATAGACAACCGTGGCATGGATTAGAAGATTCATACAAACAGGCATATTGTTCAATAGAACACCGTGAGATGTACTAGAAGATGCATAAAAACATGCATATTGGCCAGTAGAACAGAGTACCATGGAAGTGAAGATGCATAGAGAGATATATTTGCTAAAGAATATCATAGCATGGAATACACGATGCACAGAAACACATATTCGCCAATAGAACACCATAGCATGGAGTAGAAGATCCATAGAAACAGGCTTATTGGCAAAGAGAACACCATGGCATGGAAAAATAATGCAAAGAAACAGGCACATTGCCTGATGGAATACCACAGCATGGGATACTAGATGCATAGAAACACCTAAAGGAAAAAAGAACATCATAGCATGGAATAGACAACGCATAGAAACAGGCACATAGGCCAATAGAACAACATAGCTTGGAATAGAAGATCCACAGAACGAAGCTCATTGGCCAATAGAACAACATAGAATGGAATAGAAGATGCATAGAAACAGGCAACTTGGCCAAGAGAACACCATGGCATGCAATAGATGATGCAGGGAAACTGGCACATTGGCCAGTAGAAAACCAGAGCATGGAAAAGAAGATGCCCCGAAACAGACACATTGGCTAATAGAACACCATAGCATGGATTAAAAGATGCATAGAAACAGGCATATTGGCCCATAGGAAACCATAGCATGGACTAGAAGATGCAAAGAAACAGGCACTTTGGCCAGAAGAACACCATAACATGAAAGAGAGGTTGCATAGCAACTGGCACACTGGCCAAAAGAAGACCTTGGCATGGATTAGCAGATGCATGCATATTGGCCAATAGAACACCATACCATGGAATAGAAGGTTCATAGAGACAAGCACGCTGGCCAATAGGAAACCATACAATGGAAGAGAAGACGAATAGTTACAAGCAGACTGGCCAAAAGAATGCCATAGCATGGAATAGAGGATGCATAAAAATAAGCATATTGGCGAATAAAATAAAACAGCATGAAATAGATGATTCAGAGAAACACGCCCATTGGCCAATAGAATACCACAGCATGGATTAGAACATCTATAGAAAGAGGCATATTGGCCAATAGAACACCACGGCATGGAAAACAAAATGCACAGAAACAGGCCCATTGGCTGACAGAATACCACAACAGGGAATAGAAGATTCATAGAAAAAGGCACATTGGCCAGTAGAACACCACAGCATGGAATAGAAGATGCATAGAAACACATATTGGCCAATAGAACACCATAACATGGATTAGAAGATGAATAGAAACAGGCACATTGGACAATAGAACACAATAACATGGCACAGAAGATGAATAGATACAGGCATATTCCCCTAAAGAACATCATAACATTGAATGGAGGATGCATAGAAATAGGCACATTGGGCAATAGAACACAGTGGATTGGATTAGATGATGCCTATAAACAGACATATTGCCCAATAAAACACCATAGCACATAATAGAAAGTGCATAGAAAGAGGCACTTTGGCCAACAGAACACCATAGCATGGAATAGAGGTTCCATAGCAACAAGCACATGGACCAATAGAGCACCATGTCATGGATTAGAAGATTCATAAAATCGGGCATATTGGTCAAAAGAAAACCATGGCATGGATCAGAAAACGCATAGAAACAGGCACCTTGGCTAATGGAACACCATGTCATGCAATAGAAGATGCATAGAAACAGGCACATTGGCCAATAGAACACCACAGCAGCTAATAGTAGATGAATAGAAACAGACACATTGTCCAAGAGAACACCAGAGCATGGTATAGATGATGCAAAGAAACAGAAACATGGGCCAATATAACGCCATGGCATGGACTAGAAGATGCAAAGTAACACTAACATTGGCCAATAGAACACCCTAGCATGGAATAGAAGATGCATACAAACAGGCACATTGCCCAATAGAACACCATGCCATGGGTTAGGAGATGCAGAGTAATAGACACTTTGGCCAATAGAACACCATGGCATGGAACAGAAGATGCATAGTAACAGACACATTGGCCAATAGAACACCATGGAATGGAATAGAAGATGCATAGAGACAGTCACATTGGCCAATAGAACACCATAGCATATAAGAGAAGACGAATAATAACAGGGACTTTGGATAAAACAACACCAGAGCGTGGAATAGATGATGCATAGAAACGATCACATTGGCCAGTAGATCACCACAGCATCATCACCACACACCTAGACTACCCACACCGCACACCTAAATAGCCGTCACCACACACCTAAACTACCATCTCCCCAAACCTAGACTACACACACCACACACCTAAACTACTGTTGCTGCACACCTAGACTACCCACACATCACACCCAAACTACAGTTGCCACACACCTAGACTACCGACACCACACACCTAAACTAGCATCACCACACACCTAGAATACAGACACCGCACACCTAAGCTAACATCGTCGCACACCTAGACTACACACAGCACACACCTAAACTACCATTGCCACACACCTAGAGTACCCACACCACACACCTAAACTATCATCGTTGCACACCTAGAATACCCACAGAGCACACCTAAACTACCGTCGTCGCACACCTAGACTGCCCATACATCACACCCAAATTACCATCACCACACACCAGGACTACCGACACTGTACACCCAAACTACATTCGCAGCACACCTAAACTACCGACACCACACACCTAAACTACAGTCCCCGCACACCTAGACTGACACTGCACACTTAAACTATCGTCATAGCACACTTGGACTACCCACATTGCACACCTAAACTACAGTTGCTGCACATGTAGACTCCCCACATCGCACACCTAAAATATCTTCGCCGCACACCTATACCATCCACATTGTTCACCTAAACTACCGTTGCCACACACTGAGTCTACCTACCCACACTGCAACCCTTAACTACCGAAGCCGCACACCTAGACTACCCACACCACACACCTAGGCTACCCACACCACACACCTAAACTGCCATCACCACACAACTAGACAACACACACTGCACACATAAACATCGCCGCACTCCCAGTATACCCACACCGCACACCTAAACTACCATCATCGCACAACTAGAATACCCACATCGCACATCTAAACTACCGTTGCCCCACACCTAGACTACCCACACCGCACACCTAAAATACCATTGCCACACACCTATACAACCCGCACTGCACAACTACCATTGCCACACACCTAACTACCCACACCACACAACTAAACTACCATGGGCACACACCTAGACTACCCACACAGCACACCTAAATTATCTTCACCACACACCCAAACTGTCGCCTCACACTGAGACTACCCATGCAGTACACCTAAAATACCATCGCTCCACACCTAGAATACCCACACCGCACCCCTAAACTACCTTCACTGCACACCTAGAATGCCCACACTGCACACCTAAACTACAGTGGCTGCACACCTATACTACCCACACTGCTCCGCTAAACTACTGTCGCCACACACCTGGACTACTGACACCGCACCCCTATAAATCCCTTGCAGAACACCTAGACTACCGACACTGCACTCCTTAACTAGAGTCTCTGCACACCTAGACTATGCGCAATGCACCATAATAACTGTCACTGAACACCTAGACTACCCACACCACACACCTAAACTACCCACACTGCACACCTAAAGTGTTGCCACACACTTTGACTACCCACACTGCACACCTAAACTACCCACACCATACACCTAAAGTACTGTTGCCGCACACCTAGACTACCCACAATGCACACCTAAACAACCATCTCCACACACCTAGACTACTCACACCGCACAAAAACTACCATTGTTGCACACCTAGACTAGGCACACCTCACACCTAAACTACCATCACTGCACACCTAGACTACCCACACTGCACACCTAAAGTGCTGTCACTGCACACCCAAACTACCCACACCTCACACCGAAACTACCATCGCCACACCCCTAGTCTACCCACAGTGCATACTAAACTACCGCCTCCACACACCTAGACTGCCCACACCTCACACCTAAAATATCATCACCACACTCCTATACTACCCACATCGCACACCTAAACTACCATCACCACACACCTAGACTACTCACACTGCACACCTAAACTACCATCACCGCACACCTACACTACCCACACTGCACACCTAAACTACCATTGCCTCACACCAAACTACCTACACCGCACAACTAAACTACCATTGGCACACACCTAGACTACCCACACAGCACACCTAAATTACCTTCACCGCACACCTAGACGGCACACACCGCACACCCAAACAACCATCGCCGTACACCGAGACTACCCACGCAGCACATCTAAAATACTGTTGCTGCACACCTAGAATACCCACACCGCACCCCTAACCTACCTTCACTGCACACCTAGAATACCCACACTGCGCACCTAAACTACCATGGCTGCACACCTAGACTACCCACACTGCACCGCTAAACTACCATCGCCACACACCTGGACTACCGACACCGCACCCCTATACAACCATTGCCGAATACCTAGACTTCCCACACAGCACTCCTAAACTTGAGTCACCACACACTTAGACTATGCACAACACACCATAACTGTCATCGCACACCTAGACTACCCACACCGCACTCCTAAACTACCATCGCCACACACATATACTACCCACACCGCACACCTAAAGTACTGTTGCCACACACTTTGACCACCCACACTGCACACCTAAACTACTGATGCGGCACACCTAGACTACCCACACTGTACACCTAAAAGACCATCGCCACATCCCTAGACTACACACACTGCACAAAAACCATCGCCACACACCTAGACTATGCACACCTCACACCTAAACTACCATCACCACACACCTAGACTACCCACACTGCACCCCTAAACTGCCATCACTGCACACCCAAAGTATCCACACCGCACTCCTTAACTTCCATCTCTGCACACCTAGACTACACACACCACACACCTAAACTATCATCGCCACAACCTAGACTCCCCACACCACACAACTAAACTACTGTCGTCACACACCTAGACAACCCACA
Source organism: Heterocephalus glaber (assembly GCF_053883595.1). Taxonomy (NCBI): domain Eukaryota; kingdom Metazoa; phylum Chordata; class Mammalia; order Rodentia; family Bathyergidae; genus Heterocephalus; species Heterocephalus glaber. The sequence goes on along the minus strand of NW_028258467.1, from coordinate 11,830,334 downwards.
CAGCACACCTAAATTAACTTCTCTGCACATCTATACTACCAACATCGCACACCTAAACTACCATCACTGCACACCTAGACTACCCACCACACATATAAACTACCATCGCCACACAACCAAACAACCCACACTGCACTCCTAAACTACCCTCACCAAACACCTAGACTACACACACCACCTCCTAAACTACCTTCACCGTACTCCTAGACTACCCACACCACACACTGAAACTACCATTGCCACACACCTAGTCTACCCAAACTGCACACCTAAACTGCAGTTGCCCCACACCTAGACTCCCCACACCACACACCTAAACTCATCCCTTCACGGAGTGGATTGTTGGATGGGATGCAGACCCTCCCCAGCCAGAGCCCTCCTGGCCACAGCTCTTTGTGGAGCAGCCCGCAGCTGATGCCCCTGTGAGCTTATCTCCTGGCCTCCCTGGGAAAGTTTGGCGGTGGCTGGGGCCTTGGCTCTTTGAGCAGAGCGGGAGCCATGGTTGCCTGTGGGGAGCACTTGGGGTGCTTGGGCTGAGCCACTGCCTGCCCGTGCATGCCATGTCCCAGCTGCTGCTGCTGAGGCACTGGCTGGTGCACAGCCTGTGTCCTGGCCCAGCCGCTGGTGCCCTCGCACCCTGCCCTCCACCCTGTGGCGGCACCTGGCAGCTGGGCACACACGCCAAGATGGAGCTGATGGAGGTGCTGAACAGGGCACAGGGCTCTCATGACCTCCTCTACAGCCTGCAGTCCACCTAGTGCAGCTGCCTGCTCAGGGAGCTGCACCGCTTCAAGTCCATCGCCATCGCCCTAGAAAAATTGGAAGCTCAACCACCTACCCCAGGACAGCTATGTATTCTTCCACAATACAATACCTTTTGTTGTGTTTGGCTTTTTGGATAATGCAATTATGATTGTTGCAGGAAGCCAGATTGAGTTGTCTATTGGAATTATTTTGGGAATTTCAATGATGGCAGTTGCTGCTTTGGGAAATCTTGTGTCAGATTTAGCTGGACTTGGACTTGCAGGCTATGTTGAAGCTTTGGCTTCCAGGTTAGGCTTATCAATTCCTGATCTTACACCAAAGCAAGTTGACATGTGGCAGACACATCTTAGTACGCATTTGGGCAATGCTGTTGGAGTGACTATTGGCTGCATTCTAGGAATGTTCCCTTTGATATTCTTTGGAGGAGGTGAAGATGAAAAACTGGAAGAGAAAAATTAGTCCTCTTAGAATACCTATAAAAAGATGTAAACTAATGTACCTCCGTTATTAAACATGCTGTTGCAACATTTAAGAATTAAGACAGAAACCTTGTAGAGATATAGGATCAAATAATTCAGCATGTATTATGGAAAACACTAACTTATTGTGGCTTGGTCTTCTTAGGACATCTTTTTTTAAAAAACTAGTATTGTTTTGTGTAAATTGTTGAAATGCTTTTTCATCGATGGCAGTCCACATTTTATCTTTTCCTTCTCTTTATACAGCAAAATACTATTTAAATTTCAGTCGTTGATGTACTGTACTGACTTGGGGTTTGCTTGTTGTTACTTAACATGTGTACATACACTAAACCATTTGTGTTGTTATTCCCTGATAGTTACAATTGAAACTTAAGATTTTCCCAAATTTTTTTTTTTTGGTACTGGGGATTGAACTTGGGTCCTTGCACTTGTGCAGCAGGAGGTGAAACCACTGAGCTAAATCCCTGGCCCTTTCCCAAATTTCTTAAGGTTAATATCAGAGATTTTTTTACTCTCTTTTCAGCAGCATCAATTTTGTACTGTTTCACAATAAACATTTACAATCATGTAATTTCAGTAATTTTCTTATCTCTCATCTGTTCAAAACAAATTCAGATGTTAAGTATATATTACTCATTTTGATTAACCAGAAAGAGCAATTACAGTCTCCTTCTTACATACAACCATATATGTATGCTAACAAGTGTACTTATTTCCAGTTGATTTTTAATCTTTAATTTCCCCCAAATAAATAATGACATGGTGGATTTTGACTCCTGATAGAAAATGGTTATTTAATAGTCTTTTAAAATAAATATTATAGAATTAGGGGGATCTAAGGAATTGGACGTAACACTTGCAATCTAAGAGGCTAAACTCTTTTTTTAGAGAGGTAGAATTGGAAACTGTCAAGAAGCCTTATGGTATAGGTAGTAAAGTTGAAGTGGTGTTTGGAAGGTAAATGAGATACAAATTATCTTCCATCTGAATAGAATGAATCTGAATACTCCACACTTATCTAATGTTTAGTGAATTTCATTTCTGGATAATTTCTTTTGAAGTGAAAATTAAATATCTTGTATTTTGCTTTTCTGCAATAAAATTTAGTCAAAAGTTACATAAGGAGAAATATTTTCTCCCATTTTTGGCCTTTTTCTTTTGTGCAAGTGCTTAAGGCATATGCTTGCTTAAAGTTGTTCATTTCCAGTCTGTGCATGTAATCATATATGACTCATAGATTTTAAATCTTTTAAGTTTTTTAGCGTTTTATCTATACACATGCTAAAAAATTACTTCTGTTTTTAACAGAGTAGACATATCATGGAAAAGAAAAATTAAAAGTTACTATTTTGGTTATTGAAATTGTGTTGCCAAGTAGATGCATGAGAAGACAAACTTGTAGGGTTACTATCTTTACAGGAGCATTACTTTGAAGTTTCATTTACACATAGTTACTTTGAGCTCTTCAGAGGAGATTTTCTTTCATGAGAACATATGTCATAAATTCTCTGCATTTCAGAATGATTTAATGATATCCATTAGTCATGACTTTTGAGAGAAAAGGAAAATACTCTATAAAATAAAAATATAAAATTCTTATTATACACATATTATAATAGTGTGACATTCTCATTTGATTAAGATTAGCTAACTTAAGGTCTTAAAATTGTGTTTTATATCTTCCCTATATCACATACAAACATCAAAAATATATATCTTATACTTCAGATTATCTATCAAATTATCAATTATTGATCCTATTAAGATTAGAATGCTTAAATTTTTTTGGTAAATGTATAAATGCTTTTGTTCTCAACTTTCTGTTTAAAAAAATTTTTTTTTAAATTTTGGTGCTTAAGTCCCATATCCAGAAACTTGGCCTATAAGTTTAGAAAGAACTTTTGTTTTCTATTTTTATTCTTAAAAATAATCCAGTTCTACTATTAATGGAATTTATATTATTTACAGAATAGTTATCAGAATCTGTCAATTTAATTGAAAATCTGCAGAATTATTTAAGTTGCTGAAATATGGACTATAGAACCTTCATACTGAAAGATACTTTATTTTACAGTCACAATAAAAAATTTGAATCATAGAGAATTAATTTTCAAAAGAAGCCCTTCTGTCATTAACGTGGAGGTGGACATTTTTCAGGGTCTTGTCCTGCTCTAACATGGTGCTGTGCACAAGCGATTTCTGAAGAATGGTTCTTTTTCGGCAAATGATCTGTAGCCATTGTTTCATGTTACTTACACAAAGAATCTTATTTCAGACTGAAACTGGAACTCCTTGTTTCTCATATTTGCAATTCCTACCACTTTAGTACTGTTTGAAATTCGTGTTGTCCATGTATTACCATTTATTGACTTGATGCATGTAAACTGGGTGCATTTTGTTGCTGCTGTATGTTAAATGGTGACCAATGTTTTTACAAAAGAATTAAACAAAAAATATCTTTTAAGAAATTTGGAATGTGGTTTTGATTTTAACATTCGATTTTTAAACTAATCTGAGGGCCTTGCTTATTCTGTTCCCAAAGGAAGTTAGGTTTAATAAAGACAGACTTGTTACAAGGTGGTAGCAGTGTCATTGAGACAGTGCATGGAACTGTTAGCTGCTTTCCTGAAATCCACACTTGGCATAGAGACTTGAGGGAAGAATGATCTCACCAAAAACAGCAAACATGGCTGTAGGGAGACTGGGTATTTACAGCAGAGGTGTCCAGGCCACTCACATAATATGGCTCATTTACTTTTTCTTGTTTCTCTAAAAGGTAAACTCTGAAGGAAAGGAAAGGTTCTTTTTAATCCAAAAGATTGCATAAATTTTGAAGTTAACGTACCTAATTTTACAATTATATTTTCTTGCCATCTTCAAACAGTATATTAGATGTGACTGAGCCTTTTTCTTGAGGCCAGGTGTCTTCATGGACTGGTGCAAGCTGTGATGCAGAACCTTGGAAATCTGGTTTTTACAATTTTTCATTTTCTTCCTTTTTTGCTGTTCTTGTTTATGGCAGCATTTTATTTCTTCCATCTGCTTCTTTCTCAGTTGTATGGACTTAGTAGATAACCAGTCTCAGCACAAATTATTTGGGAGATACTAGGAAGTAAGCTATGGAGCCTAAGTGTGATGAGTGTAGCAGTAGTGATGGTGTTTGTTCAGGTGTGTAAACACTTTGCTATATACTGTAGTATTTCACATGCATTGCCACATTTAATAACACTGTTAGTGCTGTTATCATCTCTGTTTCATAGTGGTAAACTGAGGCGTGGAGAGGCGATTTTGCCCATGTTGTCACTAATAAGTGATCTGGAATCCAGCTTTGTCCATGTGTATGGCCTGTGTTCGACACTACTATGCAGCAGAGACATCAGTTGCAAGGACCTTGTAAGGTCCATTCTCTTTAGTTTGCTTTATTCCTTCAGATTCCCTTAGATGAATTATTTTCGCATCTATGGGCCTGGGGAATTGTGCTTACAGCCTCAAGGTTCATTAGCAAATTCTGTGATTTGGAATGTATATCATGTGCTAGGCACTAATATCTCATCTTCATGGGGGAAGAAAACACAGAAAAGCAACTCTGTACTTAATTTTTTTGTTTTTATGTTGGATAGTGAGTTCAGAGATGATAAATGAAACAGGTAAGGTGGATAAGAAGTAGGAGTGGTCATAGATGGGGCTGTTCAGTAGATCTGAAGAAGCAAGAGCATGAACAGTGAAGATACCAAAGATGAGAAGTGTCACTGCCTTCTAAGGAACTGATATTTAGAAAATAGACCCACGGACTGTCTCACTTTGGGATCCCTTGTGTATGTTTTCTTATTTTATGTTGCTAATGTTTTCTGGTGAAGCCTAAAGACTACTGTTTCAATGTCAAGATTAACACTCTGTGGCTGTGTACTGATAGCAGTAGAAGGAAGTGGTCCAGAAGCCTGGAAAGGTGATCTTGGAATCTGGTGGATTCATCAGAAAATAATGTAGGGTATGTTGTGTGCTCACAGTGAAATCTTACTAACATTGCTTGTTTTTACCAAAACAAAAGATGCTATTGGTATATGAAAAAAAAGAAAATTGACTTGGGAAGTTGATAGAAACTAGGAAAAAGGTAAAACTGGACTTGTACTGCCATTATAGACAACCATACAACAATCAAGCACTGGGAGATCTAGAAATGAAAAATAAAGTCACAAAATCTGTAGAAAAAAAGCATTGAGGGAAATGTCCCCTTAACTGTGTCTTAAAATACAGAATTATAAAATACATGCAACTGATTTTATTTTGGACACTAGATCTTACTATTTAGATCAGGCTGACTTTCAACTCACTTATGTAGCCCAAGCAGGCTTCTAACTCATGGTGAATCTCCTGCCTTAGCCTCCCAAGTGTTGAGATTACAGCCATGCACCACCATGCCAGGATCAAAATTAAGTTTTGCATAGCAAAATAGTAAAACTGAAGTCCAAAGAAATTTTGGGGACAATTTTTTTAATCTGCAGCACAGAAATGGCAAATGTTCTTAATGTATCTATAATGCTCCTAAAAACATAGAAACTGGGGCCTAGAAAAGGGCCACCTCACTGGACCAAGGGATCTTAGACTCCCTAGCATATCTCATTGAGGACTAGGTGTATTATAAACACCTTAGACCCTGGGCAATGATTCTACTGTAGTAATGGGCCACGCCAAAGATTGAGATAATGTAGTCTTGGGGAAGGGCTCATACCAAAAGTACTGTGTGCTGTATTCCCATGGGGGCACGCTGAGGATTCAAGATACTGCAGTTCATTGGTGTGTGCATGTGTGTTTGCTGAAATCACACCAGGGATTTTTCATACCATAGTTCTGGGGCATGTCTCAGGAATTTGGGTATATTAGTTCTTGAGGGAACCTGCTGAGGATTCAGGGTACCTTCTTCTTTAAGGGGGTACACTGAGGATTCTGTGTACTGAAATTTTGTGGGCTATGGAAGGTTCTAGGTATCATATTTCTCAGGACAGTCATGCTGAGGCTTCTGGTTATTGCTGTATTTACAGTGAGGTTTACACTGAGGATTCTGTGTAGCAGAGTCCTTGGGTATCATTCTGGGTAGTCCTTGCAGAGCACCCAGAGGATTCTGGGTCCTGTTGTTGGGGGCATTGTGTTTGTGTGTGTGTGTGTGTGTGTGTGTGTGTGTGTGTGTGTGTGAGCTTCTGGGTACTGTAGTCCCTGTTACACCCAGTGAGAGAGAACCAACCAGAGACTGATATTAAATCCACACAGGAGTTTATTCCTGGCAGGGACTCGAGCTGAGCATCAGACTCAAGCCTCGACTGGGGGAAGATTAACATATTTTATACACCTTTGAGGCCAGCAGTTTCTAGCCCCCCCCCCATGGGATAGAACTAGTAAAGCAAGCAAAAGGTACAGAAGAGGAACATCCTGCTGTTAGAACATTTGTAAAACAATAGTTGATTAATTGTTGTTTCTAAGAGACTCTCTAATGGGAGGAGGTTTCTAAGCTTCCTCCTTTTGAGTTCATCTAAAGGGCAGGCAGGTGGGTCATTCAGCAGCAATATAGAGTCTGTCTTGCTAACTAGGGTCCTTCAGTCCCAGATGTGGAATTGTCTGGTATTCTGGGGGGTGGGGGGAACAGTGATACTTAAGGCTACTGCAGTACAGGTGTGTGCATGCAGAAGCTTTTGGGTACTGTGGTTAATTGACTAACAGTTAACTTAAGTGGAATGCCCAGCTGAACTAAATAAGAGTGGTTGTGGGCATGGAAGACCCACCTGAGGATTGTTGCCAATGGCACAAAAGGAGCATAGGAGGGGAAGGGGCATGCTGTTGTTTTTCCTAGAGAAGCTTGCCCATGCGACTTGTTTTCCTGATAGAAGGAGGTCAGTCCTTGCCATTACTGGGGATAGCTGCTGTTCTCTTGGTGGCGGGGGTGGTGGGGAGAGCTCTGGTCTTCACCTTGACTGTTGCTTCATGGCTCCAGTGTAGATCCTTTAGCCTTCTGGCACAGCTCTTTGACCTGGCCAGCGTAGACTTTCTAAAATCCACCACTAGCCTTTTTGGGCTTCCCAGTGAAGACCCTTGATGTGGGCTCATGGAGGACATTTCTGTGGGCTCTAAGCCTTTGGCTGGAATTGTGCAGGACATTGCTGTGGCCTCCATGCCTTGGCTGGACTCTTTATGTCTGTAGCACACAGATCTTTTGCACTCCTGCATTTGACTTTTTGTGTAAATATTATAAAATAATCCTATAAATTACATGTGTCCCCTATTAAATCTATTCCCTTGCAAATCACTGACTACAACAGATACCTTGATCCTTGTGGTGGGAGGCAGAGGGAGCCTTCCAGGTACCATAGTCATGGAGGAAGTGGTGTCCTGGGGAGGATACTCTGAACCATGATGGGAGGTGGGATGCTAGTTTCTGGGTACTGTAGTTCTGGGAGAGTCACACTGAGGATTATGGATACCATAATGGGGGAGGGGTGGGCTAATGGTTCTGCCTTTGGTGGGCATGCATAATCTTCTGGGTAACTTAGTTGGCCGGGTGCACGCCAAGGATTCTGGGTAGTGTAGTTCTTGATTGGGGCACACAGCGTCTTCTGGGTACTGTACTCCTGGGTGTGGCCTGTCAGGCCAAGAATTCTGGGTACTGTAGTTGCGGGTGGACACCCCCAAGGCTCCCCTTCTTCATAGCCTCTCTTCAGTGGGACAAAAGGGCTGAGAAGGCCAGGCTGGTAGGGCATTGCTGCTTGATCAGAGATGGACACTACTGCGACTGGCCCCAGGGCGCCCACACCTGAGAGGTGCCCAGACCAGGCTCCTTCTCCCATGACCCAGCTTGCTGTGCCCAATCCTGCCTCACCCAGGCCACACTGCTCCTCCTCCAGAACCCAGGCCCCACCCCTCTCATTACAGCCCAAGAATACACACAGCTGAGGTGTCCTGGCTCCACCCTCTGCCATGACCCACCAAGCTGTGCCCAATCAAGGCACTTCAGTGCTACACACCTCCTCCTCCTGAACCAAGGCCTGTCTCCTGGTGTGACCAGCCCCACTCCTCCCATGATCCAGCACCAGGACACCAAAAATGAGGTGTCCTGGTCATGCCTCTCCTGTAAACAGGCTCCACCCCCTCCAATAACCCGCCCTGTTGTGTCCAATCCTAGTGCTCTTGGACTACACTGCTTCTCTTCTTGAACCCAAGTCCTGCACCTCCCATGAGAGCCCCAGGATGCCCAAGGCTGAAGAGTCTGGCCATGCCCCTCCTCATCCTGTAGCCAGGCTCACCCCCCTTCTGGTGACTCACCCTGTTGTGCCCAATCCTGGTGCTCCTGAGCTATGCCCCTCCTCTTCATGAACTCACCCACTGCTGTGGCCCCACCCCTCCCATGACCCCCTCCAGGGCACCCACAGCTGAGGAGCCTGGCCATGCCCCTCCTCATCCTGTAGCCAGGCTCTGCCTGCTCCCACGACCTTACCAGCTGCACACCCTCATTTCTGGATCCTTCCAGCCTCCTAAGGAGGGCACTGCAGTCAGCCATGCTTTATGTCCAGCAGAGGGCCTTCCAGAGGGGTCACCACAGAGCACTGCTCATCTCTCTCCACAGCAGGTGAGGAGCCTCCTATCATGAGCTTGGCCCTCCTCCCCTGGGCAGGTTCAGGTGTGAGCACCTGCCAGCCTCACCAACCCCAGGCCTCACCTTCCCCCCATACTGGTGCCAGGCTTCACCAGTCCCAGGCCTCACATTCCCACCAAGCCCACCCCAGCTGCACAAACCCCAGGCCTCACCTTCCCACCAAACCTATCCCAGGCCTCACCAATCCTAGACCTCCCCTTCTGCCCAAGCCCGTGCTAAGCCTCTCAAGTCCCAGGCCTCACCTTCCCATCAAGCCTGCCCAGGTCTCACCAGTCCCAAGCCTCACCTTCCCACCAAGCCTGCCCCAGCTGCACAAACCCCAAGCCTCATTTCCCACTAAACCCCTGCCCCAGCCTCACCAACCCAGACATCACCTTCCTGCCAAGTCTTTCCCAGGCTTCACCAACCCCAGGCCTCACCTTGCTGCCAAGCTCATGCTAGGCCTCATCTTCCAGCAAGCCCACTCCAGCCTCACCAATTCCAGGCATCACCTTCCCGCAAAGCCTGACCTAGGCATCCCTCATGCTGAGCAGCAGGAGTGTGAGGTGCAGCAAGTAAGGAGGGGTCTGGATGTGTGGGGAGGGGCTAGCACAGACAGGGAGGCTGGTGGAAAAAGGGCAGCCCACAATTAGGAGCCAGGATTAGGTTAGGGTTAGCACTGGTGTTGGTTAGTTTCAAGCTACTTTTATATTAATCTCAAGGTGGTGAGGAACTATTTATGTTGGCATTTGTATTACTGCTTGGCATATTAGGTTTATCACTTACAATTAGGTTAGCTCTGTGTGGAAATTTTACAAGATAATATATTTCTTAGGCCTACTTCACTTTCACCACCTACCCTGCCTGGGAGAAAACTTTTAATTCATGAATTGCAGGCTCAGGCTATTTCTTTACATTCCTCTGTTTTGACAAAAAAACTTCAATTAGTTATTTCAGGAATTTATCAACTTTTTTGTCTGAATTTTTACAACTGGCATATGTCACAATAAGCCAATGTAATTATTGCCCCTGAAAGTCAGTAGTATTTTATCATGAAATATAACTATAGAGTTGCTAATTTTTCAGGAAATATTGTTAGCAAAATGCAGGTGGTATATCATCATGAAAATTATGTATCTACAAATTTCTTTAGCATACTTATTTGCAAATTTATTTATTTATAATCTCTGTTTACATAAATACCTCAGAACCATATTTCCCTCAGTGTAAATTGCTGTTAAAATGTATTTTCAGTTATTTTAGTGACACCACTTCAGTTAAATTGTTTTTGTTTTGTTTTGTCTTTGAGACAGAATTCACTCTGTAATTCCAGCTTGCCTTGAACTCACTATGTAGTCTCAGCTGGCCTTGAACTTATGGTTGTCCTCCTGCCTCAGCCTCCTAAGAGCTGGGATTACAGGCATGTGGCACCATTATTGGTTTAAACTCCTTGTTTACCAGTCTCTGCAGGATTGGTGTCTTCCACATTTCCCCAATTAGGTCAGAGATGAGAGGAGGAAACACTTTTGACTAAGATGGGTTGGGAGAGTGAAAGAATTTTTCATAGACATTACCCTTTTGCAAATATTATAAATGGGGAGTACAAAGTAGAAAAAGTATACAGTAGTTAAAACATTTGCTCTGTAAATTGTTAACCTTTAGAGATAGAATGGCTGCTAAAAATAGAGTCCTTAAAGGAAAATTTATGCCATTTTGAAAATAAGATCTTGTTCCATAAATCCAGCCCAACTAAATATTAATGATAGCTCACAAATCAGTGCTTTCAGGGGAATGAGTAAGATAGAAAAATGTTCACCTAGTGATTTTCCATTCTAAATTATGTAGTGTAATCAAACATGGTCATACAGAACTTTTATATTTTTCTCTGTACAGAGCTTATGTATTCTGGGTACATTTTTTTTTTAAAGGAAACATTTTAAATCCCACAAATCAACATTTTACATCATTCATAAATGAACTAAAATTTTCTCAGTACTCTGAAATTTCTTTGAATTATATGCTTAACAGCAGAGAATCTGGGTTGTTTTTTGTATATATGTCTGTTTCCACCTGAAATGCTATCACAAGTACTAAAAGGGGACTTTATCTTGTACATGATATTTTTAGAGTTAATAATGCTTTAACTTATTTTATAAAGCCCTAGACTATGTATTTGGCCTGTAAAATGTACAGTTTAATGTCAGATATCTATAAGTACTGTTGTCTAATTTTCTTTGGTCAGAAACATTTGGACACGTAGTGCCACTTAGGTCAGGATTTTCTTCAGTGCCATTTATTTAGCAAACCAACTACCTTTGGTGTATGCAACTAGCAAAAATTTTTATGATACAATAGAATATAGTTCTCACACTTAACTTTCACATGACGAGTTCTTCTGGAAACCAGTCTAGCACAATTGAGGGAAAGTTCTAAAAATATTTAAGAGAAAAATTCAACATTTTTAGGCAAAATAGTTGAACCTACTTAAGATAACAAATAATGTCTACTATCTGAACTCTCCAAAGTTTGGGGTTAGTGTTGAACTCTCATTTGAGCTTATTTGTGAGGTAGCTGAATAAAAGTAGGCAGCTAAATTTTAGTTTCATGTTCCTCCTGTATAACAGAAAATAAGCAGTTATTATCAACTGACTTGCAGAAAAAGGAGGAGCTGCCCTGCATAATATTTAAGGAAAATGAACTTTTAAAAACTTATTTATTTAAGCATTTAATTTTAACAAAACAGTAGAGAACACAAGAAATTATTTTGACAAATCTGTAGCCTTTAAAAATGGTTTTCCTTTAACTTTTATTAAGAACAGATCTCTATCTTAAGCTTTATACTTTTAAACAGATTTTGACATTGTTTTTGTGTATTACAATTTTTAGAAATATTTTAACAAACTGTCTCTGGAAACATTTTATTCAAAGATTATACTGTTAACAAATATGATCAATTTATAACAGAAACAGAACTTTTATATTATAAAATTATGCCACTGGATCATTAGTATTTGAAAATTGTTATTGGATCATATTTGTGTCTCAAACTGTCATATGCTGATGTAAGCACTAGATGTCTAAAAAAGAACACACATATATAACATATTTGAGGTTGGAAACACCCAAAATCATTGCTTTTGAACTTATAAGGAGTTTGAGTAAAAACAAAGAGATTTCAAAATAAAAACTCATTTTAAGTACTAAATTTAAACAAAGACTAGATAGACAAATAACATTTTACTTATTATAGAGAAGCAAGCCAGCCTTTTACTGTCTCTTAAAACTATTAGCATTAGGCAGCATAAACAAACTCATTAACAGACCAGTTGGCAAAGGGCACACAGGTAATGGGAGAAAAAATAAAAACTAAGATACATCATGTTCTGGTACAAACACCCAATGATAAATGTAAATGCATTTTATACCTAATATGTACCAATAAATATATATATAAATTTTAAAAAACAGACCAGGTAACTTGGAGCTATTAGATCTTTATATCAAAAGAGGGGCCGGTGATTTAGCTCAGTGGATCTGCCACCTTCCTCTCAAGCAAAACATCCTGAGTTCGATCCCTGGTACACCCCCACCCCAAATCTTTATATCAAAAGACTTTTTAAGACTTTAAAAACTGTTATTAAAATATGAAATATATTGTGCTCACACAAATAACTTAAAATGATGAAAAGATATAATGCTTAATCACTTTGAGACATTTTCTTAAACTCATTTTCACTAGTTGAGCTGCATTTTGATAAAACTCTACTTTTAGATATTTGAGCTTATGTTAGTGATATATATCAGACATATATCAACAACTTATGAAATATATGTAATATTTAAATGTTAACATTTATAAATATTTTATCTTTTTTTAAATACTGGGGATCAAATTTGGGTCCTTGCACTTTCGAGACAGGCAGTGGAACCATTGAGCTAAATCCCCAGCATCATCTATAAATATTTTTTTGGTATAGGGGATCAAACTTGCATCCTTGTGCTTGTGAGGCAGGTGACAGAACCACTGAGCTAAATCCCCGGCCCCTATCATTTATAAATTTTAAACAAAGAATATATGAACTTATATTTAACAAATGTCTTTAGTATTTTAACTTAATTGTAAATAACCTCGAGCTTTTATTTATCTGTTTAATTTTTTTTTTTGGTACCAGGCATCGAACTTGGCACCTTGCACTTTCAAGGCAGGCAGTGGAACCACTGAGCTAAATCCCCAGGTGCTATCCTTCATAAGCTTTAAACAAAGAATATATGAATTCATATTTAACAAATGTCTTTAGTATTTTAACTTAATTGTAAATAATTTCGAGCTTTTATTTATCTATTTAAAAAATTTTTTTTGGTACTGGGCATTGAACATGGGACCTTGAGCTTTTGAGGCAGTCAGTGGGACCATTGAGGTAAATCACTGGCCCCACAAGTAATTATCTAACTTTTTTTGGGAAAAAAAATTTAAATTTGTCAATATCTCAAATTTCCCTTTGCATACACTATAACAGAATATTATTTAAACTTTTGAATAGTTTTTTGGGGGCCTTTGAACTTGAATCTTTATATTGCTCACAATGAATTATTCATAATCACATTTTTTATGCTACTCAAAGCAAACTATTTTGGGAAACAAGGATACCCATAAGTGAATCTACTTGGAAGACCATAAAGTGAACTTTATTAATTGTGGTCATTGGAAATGGAATAGGTCAGAAAATCTGGAAACTCCTAAGAACTGTAGGGAGAAATATTTATTTTGTATCATCATTTTAGAGTTGAGTGAGTTAATAACTATGTAAATGTGGACTCAGCTTTTTCAGGAAATTAGGAAGAAGTACAGCATGGCTGGACAGTGCTTATTTAGACACACGTTAGTGCATAAGACAAAGTTGCCTGTTTTTTATACAGACTTAGAAAGCTCTCATAGATTTTTATTAGATAATGTCTAATGAATAGAAACATTTAAATGTGTTTCCATTTTTTAATCTTAATAAACCATAGGGGAGGCCTCTTATCTAACTCATTCTCTGCTGAGTAGAATAAACAAGTAGAAGCTGTCAGGCTCCATAAACCTTTCTTGGTTAAGAAAACAGTCTTGAGAACATTTTGGAAGAAGTGAATCCTGAAACTATGGTAGTCATGGCATGCAGACCATTATACAGGTGAGAAATAGGTAGACCTGGGCCTTTACTTGCTATTTATTAAAAGACATGATTTTCATTTTGTTATCAGGGACTCGGCCATTATTGCTATAAACTTTTTAATGTCTAGGAAAATATTGATAGATTTCAGGCTGGTGATTTAGCTCAGTGGTTTTGCCACCTGCAGCTCAAGCTCAAGGACCCGAGTTCAATCACCAGTACCAAAAAAATAATAATAATAATACCTCAAACACACAAACATTTTAAACTACTGTCTTTCAAAAAATAGGACCCCGGTACAAATTTAGAAGAATTCTTTTTATTGACTAGTGCTATGTCATTGTTTGAGAAGCTAAATAATTTAAATTTTGACATAAAGGAATGCCCAGACTTTGGTATATTTATATTGTCTCAATGTTTAACTGACTCTGATTTCTTAGATCTGAACAAACTCAAAAATTTTAATTATATTTTGTATCCTCTTTAATTTATTATTTGAGATAGGGTTTCACAATGTAATTCAGGCTGGCCTTGAACTGATTATGTATCCCAGGATGGCCTCAAACTCACAGCTCCTGCTCCTGGAGTGCTAGTATTATGGGTGTATGAACCACACCCAGCCATTAGTATTTTTAACATTTGTGAAACTGAAACTTTTTCTAAAGTTAAAACATCTCAAATATAAATTTGATTAGCTAATGCAGGGAAAATTTACATTAGCAGTTGATATAACCTTTGTTATATCCTTTAAAACTTTTTTGGGGGGGAGTACTGTGGATAGAACTCATTACCTTGCACTTTTGAGACAGACAAGGTGCCACTGAGCTAAATCCCTAGCCCATGTGTTATATCCTCTAAAACTGCTTTTTTTGAGACAGGGTCTCAGTATGTAGCCCAGGGTGGCCTTGAACTCATGGCAGTCTTACTGTGTCATCCTTTTGCACTCTGAGATTACAGGAATTCATCACAATGCTTGACCTTTTTAAAAGCATTTTTAAAAAGTCATGTGAACAGGTGCCGGGTATTTAACTCAGTGCTTCCTCCACCTGCCTCTCAAGTGTAAGGTCCCAAGTTCAATCCCTGGTACCAAAAAAAAAGTCACGTGAACAAATAGGTATTTGGGTTAATGTTTTTAAGTTATTGAGCACTTTAAAAAAAAAGGAATTTGGTACGATCTCAACAATATATACATACAAGTACACAGTTAGGCATAACATAATATGTGCATTTATGCCAACACACATAAAGCAATGACTTAAAATTATAATTTATCAGCTTTTAAAAAGTTATATTATTGTCATGTTTTCCATTAGTCTTATGCAATATTTAATCTTCTATTTGCATATCTGAAGGTAGGATTGAGGTTGTAACCAGGTTGGAAATATATATCTCAAAGCAGATAATTTGCCTAATTAAACTGAATTTGAATTTTTTGAAGCTTTTATTCTTTACCTTAATTTATTATAGATCTTAGAAAATTTAAGACATTTTATTGTGTTGGCATTTACATATAGATGGTCAAAAATTTGTGTCTTATCTAATATGAAAAATAATCCAATTTAGAAACAATATTCCCTACAAATAAAAACACAAAGGCAAAATATCTGTATCTTAGCCAATCTTATTTTAATGAAACTTTTTTTTTTTGGTACCAGGGATCGAACTCGGGTCCTTGCACTTGTGCAGCAGGTGGCTAATCCACTGAGCTAAATCCCAAGCCCTAATGAATCTTTTAAAAGACATCCCTATGAAATCAGCATGCTTTCATATATATGGTGTATCACAATAAATTCACCCCACCCCTTTCTTTAAAGTTCTTGAAAGTATTTTATTTCAGGTTGAAAAATGAACAGCTTCCACACTATTCATTGCAAGATACACAGTATTCATGAATGCAATGCTAGTCATTTGAGGACATACTCTATACATACCTCAATTTCTCCTTCATGCTTTTTCTTTTAGAAAGATGCTGTTTACCAAAAAGAAACTTCAGCAGTACAGGAAAATCTATTTTCCCAATAAAATTATGAAAACCTGTTTCCCAATGGAATCAAGATTATCTTCCCACTACCACTACCTTAATATAATCATATGCTTATTGAGACACTAGTATTGGCACCCTAAAAGTACATTTACTTTCAACAATGAGGGAATAAACACCCCTTTTAAGTTATAGATAACTAAAGCTTTATTAGGGAGCTGCAAAGTGGCATGAGCATTTTCATTTTTGACCAGTTTATAACAGAGCTTTTTAAACACACTAGCAGGGTTCTTTTTATATTTTAAAAATTTTATTCTAATATTTTGTGGACAAATGACTCAAGAACCTTGAATTCCATATTGGCTCAGAAAGAAACCTCAGAATGACTTGAAACCAAAATGGCTGATATAATTTTAGGTGGTACTGAATGAAATCCTGCTGCTCATCCTAGAATAAAAATGCTTATAAGAAGAGAAAAATATGCTGGGGATTTACCTCAATGGTGCAAGTGCAAAAGCAAATAAAAGCATATCAAAGTGGACCAAAGCAAAGGAATATTCTAAACCAAATGAAACCAAAACAAATGTCTGGAAATTTTTTTCTTTATCCTCTGAATCTCTCCTCACGCCAATCTCTTCTCACACCAAAATGACCTGCAATAGATCTGAATGGCCCCAAAGAGTGAAGGTCCTTGCCCCACCCAATTGGCACTGCTGAATGACCTAAAATAGGTCCAAACTTGCAGAGAGTAGATCCTTGGAGCACACTTTCAGGGGGAAACCAGGCAGAGCCCATCAGCTCTGAATAGGATGGAACCTGGAACTTGTACTAGATTGAGCTTCCAAAACCATTTTTTTATTAATGAACAAAAGCATTTATAGGCAGATTTATGCAGAAGATGGGAAAAGGGAGAATTTTCAGGGTTTGAAGGTGTTCCTGGCAGGTAGGTGCCGGCATGTCTCTGAAGTCCCAAGAGCAGGTTGAGCTAGCCATGAGCAAGCAGTCTCTTTCCCAAGTGATTGCTAGGATGCATGGCTCTCAGGAGCAGGGACAAATGTTGCTTTGTGGTCACCCAAAGTTTTACCAGCCACTTAGGCTTATAGGGTGCTTGTCACTGAGCACACCAAAGGAGGGCATATAATTGGGTAAGAAGGATTTATTTAAAGCTAGCTTCAAGGTGTTAGAGTGACCCATTTTCCTCACATCATCTGTTTACAGATGGGCAAGGGTGTTTTATAATAAGGAAAGGTGGCAGAGAGAGGATGCAGCTCTTCATACTTGCTTTATCACTTTCAGCCATATATTTTACCTTTTTTGGGAAAAGAATCCAGACCTCTGTCCTTCTTGGGCTATCAGTATATTTTGTCACTTTCTAAGGATCATTGGTGGTGAGGGAAGCTGTTCATACCCTAGGCCTCAAAGGGAAAAAAGGTTTTTTCAGCACTGTTTATAAATCTATACTTATTTCCCCCCCAAAAAAATGCCTAAGTATTTCACATAGATCCTGTACCATGTGTATATGTTCCAGGTTTTCTGTAGCCTTAACACTTGTTTCCTTAAATTGTACTGATAATAGGTGCCATAGCGGGAGTGAAGGAAAATCTCACTGCTTTTGTAGATCATATTTCCTTAATGGCTGAGATGTTAAGCATCTCATTCCCAGTTCACATGAAGAGGGGGAAGAGGGAGTAATTTTGATAGAGGGATGAAATCAGGACCTCCAAATAGGATATAAGGGAAATATAATTCCCAACCTGTTAGGTGTTTGATACACTGAATTCATGTTCTCTACAACTGAAGAATGAATTCTAGAAACAACAGAGGTTAAGAGTAGGAAAGGTTTATTGAGAGGATGGCTCCTGAGAGGTAGGAGGGGTCCTGAATGGGTAGCCAAGGATCCCACTTTACAGCCAAGTTTTATAGAGCACAAACCATGTGGGTACAACATGGGTTAAAGCTATAATTAGCCAATATGGTTACAAGTATAGTTGCTTAGGTAATAATGAGGCAATAGGGGAACAAGTTACAAAACAAGTGTGCGTGGAAAGAATAAAGAACTTGGATAGGTGATGGATCTCGAGGTCTTGGTTGCCCACTGAGGTGACTGATGCCTATCTAGAGTTTATTAGACCAGGTGTTATCACTTATCCCTTGGGAAAGTATGTAGGCCTGGTCCTTTTATTATTATCTTGAGGTCTGGCCTCCGACTGATTCATCTCTGATCACAGTTGTAGTATGTTTTCACCTTGTGTCTTGACTCTCTGCTGAGGGCCCACCCCTATCTGACTTCCTATAAAACTTCTGACTAACATAGCTGTCTATAATAATTTCACATTCTAGCATTCTATCTCAGTTGTCAGTTCTCATTGCCAGCATTCAATGAGATTGTAATTGGGACCACAAAAGGCAACTTAAGTTGAATTTTCCCCCTAAAATTTCTCCTGCCTAGAGCATAAACATCAGCCCTGATGAATGGATGGAATATGCAGATCTTGGCATCTGGATGTCAAACCCCATTCCATTCCCCTAGGCATGGGAGGTCCTGGAAAGGATAGAAGTCTGAACTTTTCTACTGTTCCATTATATTCCCTCCCTTACTGTTCCTTTATAGTAAAGTCTCCAATAAATGCTAAGAATGGTGAGATGGTGATTTAAGGAAAATGCCCCCTCTCATCTTTTTGGAGTTAGCTTTTGGTAAATCTTTTTTATTTTTTCCAAAATGAATGGCCTCCTTTGATTTGTTCATTGTTGAGAAAATGCACCTGAGCTTGTAAACCTAAGTAGCCAGTAACAAGCTGATGGGCCACAGGATCACAGACATTCAGATAAGAGATGAGATGTCACATTCAGCTGGTGGGTTCTCTCATGTCTCTCTGCAAAAGCTGTGTCTGCTTACAGCACTCCTCATCTTTACCCACACCATGCAAACAGTAATAGTTTCTTGTCCTGAATGGCTGCTATGGGGCAACAAATCCCATTTTTTTCAGCTCTCTGCTCAGAGCTCGGTCACTGCAAGTCATGCTTCAGGAGATTCTGTTGCATGGAAGGAGGGTGGAGCAGCAAAGGGTGTTGGAAGCCCATGGACACTTTGAACTCTACTCCAACTGTCTCATCTTCACTGTGACCTGGACACAGAGCCTCTGAGCCAAGGCCACTCAGGTGAGTGTACACTGGTTTGTATGGCACAATGCCATGTCTGCCTACACCCTCATGCCTGTGGGATCTGTGGACACTGCACAGCTCCTTGCTTGATTCCTGGATTTGTTGACTCCAGTTAAATCATCTGAGGTCTCCTCACCTGGGGTCTCTTGCTCTGGGTCTCCTCAGGCCATCCTTCAATCTCCACTGACCATGTGGATTCTCTCCCTTCCTCACTCACCCTCTTGCTGCTCAAGGCAGCTATGAGTTCTGTCAAAAACAGTCCTCCCCTGAGCCCTCTCCACCTGCTTGTCCCTTCCCATCCCCACCTTAGCAGGCCCCTCAGTCCCTTCGAGAATTTGCATGGTACATCTGTTCATGCATTCTAAATCCTATATTACTGACTATAACTGCTGGTGTGTTTGACCCTGATGATCCACTGGGAATTGAGCTCTTCTGACAGGGGTATCTTGATTCCATCCCTGTGTACCTGGAGGGAGAAAGGAGTTGAGGAGAGACCAAGAGAGAAAGCAGGAAAGTAAAGTGGAGTATAAGATATGTAACTAGACAGGATCTTCTGACTGAGAAAGAATAGAAATGAGACCCAGCAGTCAGAGGATATGCTGCCAGAGGTGGAATGAGGTGTGAGTTAACATCTATTATCTGACCCCCTCCTTTTCCTTGCAAAGAGGGTGCATTATCACAGAGGGAGGTGAAGTTATCTTGGTGAACAGAAAATCTGGTAGGGAGAGATCAACTTCATTGGAAGATGTGCTTGAGGTGGAATGGAGTCAGGCTCAACTTCTCTTGTGTCAGCTTGCTGATGTACTACTTTGGATGAAATGCATGCTGCCACTCTGGGAGGTGGTTCTATCTCAGTGGGTGGAGACTCAGCTGGCTAGAGATCACAGCAGCCAGAAGATATGCTGTCAGAGGTGGAATGGCATCAGGCTGTACTACTTCTGAGTCGGGTGGTTTCTGGTGATTTTGGAAACAGGTTCTGCTACCACACTGGGAGGTGACTGCATCTCAGTGAAAGGATAATCAGTGACTAGAGATCCATCACTGCTGGAAGATGTGTTGATAGGATTGGAATGGGTTGAGATTTTGCCTCTGCTGAATCCAATCACTGCCGGTACACCTTGGTTGGAACACCTGTTGCCAGTTGAGGAGTTTGTTCTCACTCAGTGGATGAGAATCCAGTGTTCAGAGCTCCTACCCAGTGACTCTCAGCCAAGACCACTCAACCCATGCCCTCAGACACACCTCCCAGGCCTCCTCATCCTCAGGCTTGGCCTCACTAGTCACTAGGTTCTCCAGCTGGGTCAGGAATGTGTACATTTGTGGAGAAGTCAGCCCAGCATGCTGATCAGGATGTAGGAAATAGCTAGTTAGTCTGGCCAGGTCTGGGATTGGACAGAACTCTTCAGGGTAGTGTCCACCCCACATCCAGATGGGCACTGCACAAATATATGAGGCTCATGTGAGCAGTATGCTTCTCAATGCTTCTCTACAGCCTTCATACAGAATCATGTGTGCATGTCTGACTGGGATGGTCTGCGGTAGAGAGTCTATCTTCACAGGGACCTGCTCTTCACAGCCCCCAGCAGCCCCTTTGCTGCCTGCTTGCCTGTCTTCCTCCTCCTGAAGGCAAAGCCCTAGCCCCCATCCCTCTACTAGCAGTCAACAACACTTTGGAATCTGGGATTTCCCAGCCCCCCTCAAACTCAGTTCCTCAAATGTCCCCTACTCTGGAGACAGAAGCCTTCTGTCTTGGCTCTAAGCCCATTCACTTCTTGATTTCCTCATCCTCCTCACAGTTGGGGTGAAGGAATTCAGGCATAGAGGTCAGGAGAGGGTGGCCTCCACATCCTCTTGTAGCCCCCACCTGCCAGGCAGTCTAGGGGGACTGTCTCCTTCTCTGATGAGAATGGAGGCAGGAAAAGGCTGAGTGTTTTGCCTGTTTTTCTCCCTAAATTAGTTGCTAAGTGACTGGAAACATGCCTGCACAAAATAGGTGTTTCATTTACATGTGTTCATGAATTAATCCTGCCATCTCCTACCTAGATATCTCAGTGGGACCAGGGCCTCTCACTCTACTCTGATGGGGAGTCCCCACTCTAACTATATTTAGGTAGGGAACTACAGAGTTGGGATTGATTCAAAAATGAGGAAATTACATTGCCTGAGTAATCAGTTAAGTGAGGCACAGAGAGCTTCTTCATGGTAGAGGGGAGGTTCCATAGCCCTGGGTCACTGACCCTGATAGACCCTGGCCTGGAGCAGGTGCTTCTAACTCTCAGCTCTCTTGGTCCCAAATACATGCTCTGATGGTGATTCTCCGATCACCCCAGCTTTCACAGACCAAATTGAGACACAGAAAGGTGCAGAGCATTAAAAGGGTCTGCCATGAGGTAGCCAGAATCCTCCCCCGTGGCTGGCAATATGTTATGGCAGACCATTAATAATCTCTTTTTTTCTGTGATTGTTTCTGAGCCATTTTGGAAGCATCCCATTAGGTGCAAACATCCATACAGTTGCCTGGAATGTGCCTCCAGTTCTGGAGTGGAGTAGTGTCATCCCAAAATATACCCCTGTGGCAGGAGATGTAGTAATGTTGATGGAATGCAATCTCTTTTTTCATGTGATTGGTTCTGAACCATTTTGGAAGCATCCCATTAGATTTGAAGTGCTGTATGTTGGCCCAGAGGCTGCCTCCAGTGTGGGAGATTCCAGGTGCCAGGCCAGAATGCTCAATGTGGCAGGAGATATGTTATGGCAGCTCAAACACAATGGCTTTTTTCATGTGATTTTTTCTGATCCATTTTGGAAGCATCCCATTAGCTGGGAGCAGCTGAACAGTGGCTAGCATGCCACCTCCTCCATGGGAGTGGCATTGTGCCATCCTAAAATATTCCATGGTGGCAGGAGACTTGGAAAGGTGGATGGAATGCATTCTCTTCTTTCATGTGAATGGTTCTGAGACATTTCAAAGGCATCTAATTTTCTGGGAGTGGCTGTACAGTGGACTGGAATCCGCATCCACTACCAGAGTAGGGTTGTGCTAGGGCAGAATCCTCCCCCGTGGCTGGAGATGTGTTATCGCAGATCATAAGTAATCTCTTTTTTTCTGTGACCGTTTCTGAGCCATTTCAGAAACACCCCATTTGCTTGGAACTACCTTACAGTGGTCTGAAAGCCCCATCCAATTCTGGAGTGGGTTAGTGCCATCCCAAAAATATTCGCCTGAAGCAGGAGATGTGGTAAGGTGGATGCAATGCAATCTCTTTTTTCCTGTGATTGCTTCTGAGCCATTTCAGAAGCATCCCACTAGCTGGGAGCAGCCATAGAGTGTCTAGGATATGGCCTCCTCTATGGGCGAGGCATTGTGCCATCCCAAAATAATCCCCCATGGCAGGAGATGATGTTAGAAGGATCACACACATTCTCATCTTTCTTTTGAGCAGTTCTGATCCATTTCAGAGGCATCTAATTTGCTGGGAGAGGCCTTAGACTAGCCCAGAATCTGCCTCCACCACTGGAGTGGGGTTGTGCCAGGCCAGAATCCTCCCCCGTGGCTAGAGATGTGTTCTGGCAAATTCTAGGTAATCTCTTTTTTCTGGGATTATTTCTGAGCCATTTCATAAGGATCCTCTTTGCTTGGAACAGCTTTACAGTGGCCTGAAATCTGCCTAAATTTCTGGAGTGGAGTAGTGCCATCCCAAAATATTCACGCTTGGCAGGACATGTGGTAAGGTGTTTGGAATGGAATTTCTTTTTTCCTGTTATTGATTCTGAGCCATTTTGGAAGCATCCAATTAGCTGGGATCGGCCATCTGGTGACCCAAATCCACTTCCACTATAGGAGCAGGGTTGTGAAAGGCCAGGATCCTCCCCCATGGCAGGAAATGTGGTAAGGTGCATCAAATTCATTCTCCTTTTCCTGTGAGTGGTTCTTAGAGGTTTGGGAAGCAAGCAATTAGCTAGCAGCAGTGGTACATTTGCCCGGAATCCCCCATGTCTACAGCAGTGGAATTTTGTTATCCTGCAATATTCCCTCATTGCAGGAGATGAGGAAAAATGGATGGAATGCCTTCTCTTTATTCCTGTGCATGTTTCTGAGCCATTTCAATAGCACCCCATTAGATTTGAAGGGCAGTATGGTGGCTGGGAATCCACCTCCATTATTGGAGCTGCCTGGTGCCAGGCCAGAATCCTCAACATGGTAGGAGATGTATTATGGCAGATGGAAGGCAGTGGCTTTTTTCGTGTGATGTTTCCTGATCCATTTTGGAAGCATCCCATTAGCTGGGAGCAGCCATAGCATGGCTAGGATTTGGCCTGCTCTATGTGCACAGCATTGTGCCATCCCAAAATATTTCCCGGTGGTAGGAGATGTGGTAAGGTGGATCGCACACATGCTCTTCATTCCTTTGAGCAGTTCTGAGCAATTTCAGAGGCATCCAATTTGCTGGGAGAGGCCGTAGAGTAGCCCAGAAACCTCCTCCACTACTGGAGTGGGGTTGTGCCAGGCCAGAATCCTCACCCGTGGCTGGAGATGTGTTCTGGAAAATTACGGGTAATCTCTTTTATTGTGTGATTGTTTCTGAGCCATTTCATAAGCATAAAATTTGCTTGGAATTGCCATACAGTGGCCTGAATGCTGCCTCCACTTCTGGAGTAGGGTAGTGCCATCCCAAAATATTCCTCTGTGGCAGGAGATGTGGTAAGGTGGATGAAATGCAATGTCTTTTTTCCTGTGATTGGTTCTGAGCCATTTCAGAAGCATCTCATTGGCTGGGAGAAGCCATACATTGGCCAGGACTCTGCCTCCTTTTCTGGAGTGGGATAGTGCAATCCCAAAATGTTACCCCATTTCAGAAGATGTGATAAGTTGGATGAAACACAATCTCCTTTTTTTGTGATTGGTTCTGAGCCATACTGTAAGCATTCCATTGGCTGTGAATGGTGGTACAGTGGCCAGGAAACCACCACCCCTATGGGAGTGGAATTGTCCAATCCTGTAATATTCCCCCATTGCATCAGATGAGGGAAATTGGATGGAACACATTCACCATATTCCTCTGAATGGTTCTGAGCCATTACAGAAGCACCCGATTAGATTTGAAATTCCATAAGATGGAACAGAATCTGCCTCCACTATGGGAGCTGGGTTGTGCCAGGCCACAATTCTCAATGTGGCAGGAGATGTGATATGGCAGATTGAATGCAATGGCTTTTTTCATGTGATTTTTTTCTGATCCATTTTGGAAGCATCCCATTAGCTGGGAGCAGCTGAACAGTGGCTACCATGCCACCTCCTCCATGGGAGCAGCATTGTGCCATCCCAAAATATTCCCCTGTAGCAGGAGATGTAGGTATTTGGATCGCACAAATTCTCATCTTTACTTTGAGCAGTGCTGAGCAATTTCAGAGGCATCCAATTTGCTGGGAGATGCCATTGAGTGGCCCTGAAGCCACCTCCACTACTGGAGTGTAGTTGTGGCAGGACAGAATCCTCCCCCGTGGCTGGAAATGTGTTCTGGCAGAATATAGGTAATCTGTCTTTTTCTGCAAAAACTTTCTGAGCCATTTCAGAAGCATCCCATTTGCTTGGAACAGCCTTACAGAAGCCTGATAGCCAGCTCCACATATGTAAGGGGTAGTGCCATCCCAAAATATTCCCATATGGCAGGAGATGTGGTAAGGTGAATGGAACACAATCTCTTTTCTCCTATGATTGGTTCTGAGAAATTTTGGAAGCATCCCATTGTCTGGGTGTGGCCATCTGCTGGCCCAAATCCACCTCCACTATAGGAGTGTAATTGTACCAGGCGAGTTTCCTCCCCCGTGGCTGGAAATGTGGTAAGATGCATCAAACGCATTCTCTTTTTTCCTGTGAGTGGTTCTAAGCTGTAGGGAACAGGGGAAGGGGACGTTACCAGAACCTCTGGAGTAAGTCCTAGTCTCCTGAGAGCCATGGCAGCACATGGTGAATTACAGGAAAGGTAGACAAAGGAGACTGAGAAGAAGCTGAGCTTTGGGTCTGATCAGTGCTGCTCTGGGCGGCAAAGACAAGAAGCCCTAGCTTGCAGCACCTTTTATTTAGTACATCCGAAGAAACAAATGTAACAAATGAATAATGTAGATTTCAGGATCGCATTGGGATGAACAAAGTGTAACAAAAGACTGGGTGGGGGAGGCAGAAATCTAAGAACAATGAGGAACTATGCAGATGAAGATTTAGTTCCTCCCAGGAACTACACAGATGAAGATTTAGTTCCTCCCAGGGTGTCTCCCACAGGTGTGGTCTTGTCCTGGAGCATTACAGCATCATGGGATCATTGAGATCTCCCTTGTGACCTGAGGCCAAAATGGAATTATGTCTTGGAGTGTTATAGCTGGCCTGTAGGCTGGAGAACTAGGCCTACTCAAATGATTTTTCCCTAGAATTATGTAGCATTGCTCCCAACATATCTCCCTTTCTTTTTGTTTTATATGAAGGTGTTTTTAGGAAAAGTGAGCACACCCAACAATACCTTGACCCTATATATTGTGAGGATCTATAGTGTGTTTGACTGGCTTAGCTGTCTATAAGCATAATTTCTATTAATTGGGGCTGTAAAAGGATGAAAAATCAAATAATAAATTTATTTTTTTATTTTTTTATTTTTAAACAATGTTGGCTTAAAAAACTTAAAACTTTTGCTGAACTCAAATAGCTATTGTCTTATATAGTTATACTTTTCTACAGGATGTTCTAGACCAAGTTACAGTGAGACCTATATTAAATAAAGTCAATCTCTTGTTATCTAACAAGGTCAATTAAGTCTCCACAGGCACTGTCTTGGAACCATGCATAGAGCCTCTTAGCTCTTCTGTCAGTGTCAGCCATCAGGATATGTCATGGCCTTGCTTGACCATGTTGCTTCCTGCGAAAGCATGGGAGATTTTTTCCTCCAGGTGACATTCCTTTGGCACACTTTTTGTTGGATCATTACTGTTTTGGTGTTCAGCAACCTCCCTGCTCAGGAGGTTGGGTGACTCACCAAAAATGCAGGATCTTGGAGATGGTTCCCTCATGTTCTGGATCTTATTGTTATAGTTGACCTTGGAGGGCCAGGGCCAAAATATTGGCTGCCTTCTTAGCCCAGATACCTCTTCAGTTTTGGTCTCTAAACTTTGGTTGTTGAACACCCAGAAGAGAAGATCAATAACATTAGCATTGTAAGAGGAGTAGTGAACTCAAATATTATAATTTTACCTGGATATTAAGCATTTTGGAATAAAAATATAGTTAAACTGTTATTATTGCCAATCATGGTTGTTCTTGTGGTTGAATCCCTAAGTAGCTATCCTTTTTATAGGATGTCATCTAAGGAAAATAAATCAGCCTACAACTGTGCTTATTATCATAGGGGGCTGGAGCATAAGAGAAAGGCAAATATCTGAATCAAAAGGTTATTACCATAAACAATGTTAGAAGACCCATACAATTAGGGGGTATGAATACATTTTGTACACCAGAAAAGGAGTGGTAATAAATATTATAGTTATATAAAACATTATGTTCTTCAATGTAGTTTGGTACCAAAAGCATCTTTCCCAATAACACTCTTTTGTTTATACCACAGAAATTAATCTTTTGAGGATGACCAATGTAGACATATCACAATAACATATTGAGTGTTTAAACATTAATGATAACCAATGTAATCAATTTATAACATATTTAGAATTTAAATTTCAATGATAACCAATGTAATCAATTTATAACATATTTAGAATTTAAACTTCAATGATAAACAATGTAATCAATTTATAACATATTTAGAATTTAAACTTCAATGATAATGTAATCAATTTATAATAACATTGAGACAATATTTGTTGTGGTGTGTTTCCCATAAGATTATGAAAATTACTAGGGGGTCCCTTTAGTGAATTAAGACCAGAATGATTATTTTCTGGGTGGCCACTTCTTTATTCACCAAAGGGAGTACCCACAGTCTCTATTTACTTTGACAAACAAATAATATGAATATATATATCTTCTTATTTTACAACTGATTATTGCAATTATTGCAACTGATTATTCCATGTAGATGACAATACACATTACTTTTATAAAATAAATCTCGGTGGCACTTTGATCAGTTAGCAACTTGGGGAAAGAAAGGCATGCCTTTAATTTAATAATATTTATCTGTAAGCCAATCCAATAATAAGTGAATATCTTTTAAGGAAAAAAAATTTTTTTCAAAAGGTGAAAAGGAAAAGAGAAAAAAAATTTTGAGCTCAACTGTACAAACAAATAGACAACAGACAAACATATAAGACAATTTATAAAATTAGAGTGCACTCAAATATATTTGGCCAAATTGAATTATAATATCCTTTTTATGATTATTAGATTTATAATTGTATGACTGGTCAAAAACTTTGGAATAGTCAATTAACAGAAATCTCTTGAGATTAGAATCAGAAGGAATGAAAGTGCTGTTATACCTGTAAATATAAAAAGAGCATTTTGAAGTTGTCCCCCACCTTTATAAATTTTTTACTATAAATCTATAATTATCATTCCTCTGGGGGCATCATCTCAGTCCTGGACCCTGCCATGGATTTGTTGGTTGTCGCTGATGAGGTGGGTCCCTGAGGTGCAGCTGGCTCATCACTTTCAGCCAGGGTGCTATCACTCATTCTTCGAGATGTTGGTGGTTCCACCAGCGTGACCTCACGTTCCAGGAGGGCAGCCACAAGTTTTTCTCATTATCTGTTAGGACACAGGCGAAACCTCTCCCCCAAGTTATTAAGGCAGCCGGGCCATTCCACTTACCTGTTTGGATATCTTTCCAAAGGACTTGTGTTTTTTGAGTCTTAACCATGCCATCCATTTGCCAATGGAGCATAGCAGGTGGTTGTGTGGAACCTGCTACAGGATTCAAAAAATTGAGTACAAAAACAGCTAGATCTAAATGAGCTTGTGGAGGCAGCTGATTTCCTTTTGATTGTTTAAGCAATTGATGTTTGAGGGTGGCATGGGCCCTTTCTACTATGGCTTGTCCTTGTGGATTATACGGGATACCAGTACTATGCTTAACATGCCAAATAAGAAAGAATTTTTGGATAAATTTATTAACATATGATGGACCATTGTCAGTTTTAATATTTTTGGGCACTTCCAATGGCAGCAAAGGCAGACAAGCAGTGTTGTTGAACATGGTGACCTTTCTCACCAAAATGACATGTGGCATGTATCATGTGTGAAAATGTATCTATAGAGACATGTACAAATCGAGACTTTCCAAAAGAGGGGACATGTGTCACATCCATCTGCCAAATCATATTGGCGGCTAGGCCTTGAGGGTTAGTTCCCTCAGGGGGAATGGGCCATGGAATCTGCTGGCAACTAGGACAAGCCATAACTATCTGTCATGCCTGAGCTTGAGATAGCTGAAAATCATGTTGCAATGACTTGGAGTTCTGATGGAAATAACTATGTGATTCCTTAGCCTGATCAAAAGCAGCAAGGAATCCTATAAGCTGATCTGCTTGTGCATTGCCATAGGAAAGTGGCCCAGGAAGGTTCATATGTGATTGAATATGTCCAATATAAAAGGGAGCAGTTCTTTGATGTATGGCCTTTTGTAATCTTAAAAACAAGTTTAATAATTTGGGTTCTAAGGTAGAGCAGACCATAGCTCCTTTCAGTCTTTGAGTCAAACAAACTGCATAAAAGGAATCACTTAAAATATTGAGAGGTTGGGAGGGAAAGTTTTTAATCACAAATAAAATGGCTAGCAACTCTGACCTCTGAGCAGAGAGACCAGGTGTAGGCAACACATAACTAAAGGAAGAGCTCCAAATTGCTGCTTGGCCCTTAGAGGAGCCATCAGTGAAATAGGTTGAGGCACCTTGCAATGGCTGAAATTGAGTAATCTTGGGGAGAGTAAACTCATGTCGTGAAAAAAGCTGAAACAGAGGATCACTAGGGTAATGATTATCTATGTGTCCAATGAAATCTGTAAAGGCTACTTGCCAATATAAAGGAGTCTGTAGCAGCATCTGCATTTGATCCTTATCAATTGGGATAATGATGAAATGAGGGTCAGCACCAAATAATTGTCGCGTAAGATTACGTCCCAAGGAAACTATTTTTGCAATTTGTTCTAGATATAATTGTAGAGATTTCACTAACTGGTTAGATAAAAACAACCATTCCATGGGAAAGACCCGTTTCTCATACCATTGCCCTATTAAGCCTGTAGGTGAGTGGGGGATGTTAAGCACAAACAAATGAACTGGATAATTAGAGTTGATATGAAAAACCTGACGGTTATGTATGCTTTGTTCTATTAATTGTAACTTCTTTTGTGCCTCCAGAGTTAATTTTCGAGGGGAATTAAGATCAGAATCTCCCTGTAATATTTTGTACAAATTCTGCAATTGAAAAGTTGCTATCCCTATCTTAGGCCTAATCCAATTAATATCACCTAATAATTTTTGAAAATCATTTAATGTTTTTAATTTGTCCTAAATTGTATCTTTTGTGACTTAACCGATAGTTCTGATAACAAGGTACCCAGGTAAATATAAGGCTCAGATAATTGAACTTTTTCAGGTGCTATGCACAATCCAAAATGCACTAAATCCTTCTTTGCAACAACAAAGGCCTGTAAAAGTAGCTGTTGTGTATTTGCAGAGATTAGTATGTCATCCATATAATGTGTTAAATAGACAGTAGGGAATAATTTATGAGTAGCTTGAAGAGCCTGTGCTACAAAAAGCTGACACAATGTGGGGCTGTTAGCCATTCCTTGAGGCAACACAGTCCACTGAAAGCGCTTCATTGGTTCTTTAAAATTAGTGCTAGGTACCGAAAAGGCAAATCAAGGTCAGTCACTTGGCCACAAAGGAATGTTAAAGAAGCAGTCTTTTAAATCTATAATTATAAGCGGCCACTTCTGGGGGATTGCCACTGGGTTCGGTAAGCCACGTTGCAGTGTCCCCATTGGAATGAGGCTAGCATTAACTGCACATAAGTCCTGAACCAAACGCCATTTGCCTGACCTTTTAGGAATAACAAAGATAGGTGTGTTCCAAGGGCTCACAGATGGTTCTAAATGCCCCTTGTTAACTTGGTCTAATATGAGTTGTTGTAGCATGGTTAGTTTCTCCTGTGGTAGGGGCCATTGATTAACCCAAATAGGATCATTTGATTTCCATTGTAAAGGCAAGGCTGCCTTGGGTGGAGAAACTTCTTCAATAGCCCCAACTAAAAATTTTTGATCATATCCAATTCCAAAGCAATTATTTTTTTGTTTCTGTTCTATAGGCTGTGTTGTTCCCTGAAATTGCTTGCCCAATCCTTTTCCTGGTTCATATCCCATTTTAGACATCATCTGTTGGCCTGGTGAAGTTTCAGGTGCAAAGTAGTCACTACAACTCTCCATTCTTTCAACAAATCTCTGCCCCATAGGTTTACAGGTATGGGAGCTATGTAAGGACAAATATATCCCAGTTGGCCATCAGGCCCTTCATAAGGCAGAGGAATGGAGCTTTGTAAAACTTGTTGGGGGGCGCCAAGGCCTACCAGAGATGTTTTAGTTGGTTTTATCCCCCAAGATGATGGCCAAAAACATGTGCCAATCATGGACACATCCACGCCTGTGTCTATCAGCCCTGTAAAGAATTTGCCATTCAATTTAATTTTGCACATGGGGTGGTTTTTGGAAATCTCTTGGGTGAAATAAATCTCTTCTTGAGGAATTTCTGGCTGAGGATCCTCTTGGGAATTTTTAAGGCTAACATTATTTAATTGTGGTTTAGGCAAGAGCAACAATTGTGCAATTATAATCTCCTTGTTCTATTACCCAAAGTCCTGTGGAACTAACAGGAATACATAATTCAGAGGTACAATCAGAATCAACAATAGCTGGAATAACAGTAATGCCTTTCAAAGTTAGAGAGAATTTTCCAAGTATCAAGCCAATGGTTCCAGGGGGTGGAGGTCCATGAATTCCTGTGGGGACAGATACCGGAGTCTCACCTCCCAGTAGGTGAACTCTCTGAGCAGCAGGAAGATCTATTCCTGAGCTCCCCAGTGTCCCCTGATGAGGGAAGAAATGTCCCTCCGGACACCCATGCTGTCTGATTTTGTACTTGTGCATGGGTCTGAACCAGGTACTGCTGATTCAGGGGGACTGGAGCCTCCTGGCCCTGATCTCCTATAGTTTTCTGGGCCCAAGTTCCATTTTCCTCACAGCAGTGTGCCATCCTTATCATATTTGGAGTGGCAGGCTTTAGCCCAGTGAATGCCTTTTTGACAGTGAAGGCAAAAGCCAGGTGGTAACTTATTTTCTCTGGATGTCTGACCTAGTGGCTCTGGGTCAGCTTGTAAAGCCCCTTTCATCTTGCAGTTTTTTCTGAGATGCCCCAATTTTCCACAGTTAAAACATTTTAAATCACTGTGTGTACCATGTAAATGTTGGGAGATGGCTTGAGCCATCAGAGCCACATTGTATGAAGGAGACCCAACATTTTGGCATGCCTTAATATATGCTCCAAGATCTTTAGAGGAATGAACAGGATTTATTGCCTGTTTGCAATCCATATTAGCATTTTCATAGGCTAGCTGTAAGACCAGGATGTCTGCTGCCTGGGAATTAGAAATCTGTCTCCTAACAGTTTGTTGTAATCTTGCTACAAATTCTGTGTAAGTCTCCACCGGCCCTTGCATAATTTGAGTAAAAGATCCCGTTGGCGCACCCTCAACTGGCACAGAACCCCAAGCCCTCTGCAGGAGGTCCTCTAGCTGGTGGAAGAGTAACACTGGGCAACAGGCCTGCCTGCTTAAATCTGAAAAGTCACCTGTGCCCAATAACATGTCGATAGTAACTTCTCTCGACTGAGCATCTCCCTGAACATTTTTTTTTTTTTTTTTTTTTTTTTTTTTTGGTACCAGGGATTGAACTCGGGTCCTTGCACTTGCAAGGCAGGCAGTGGAACCATTGAGCTAAATCCCCGGCCCAATCTCCCTGAGCATTTTTATGAGCCTGTTCCCTGATTAAAGAACGAAATTCCACCTCAAAGTGGAGATACTGAGCTGGGGATAGGCATGTTTTTGCAAGGTGAAAAACATCATGAGGAACCAGAGAATAAGTCTGAAGTACATTGTCCAACAAACCCACTGTATAGGGGCTTTGGACACCATTAGTTAGCACACCCTGCCTGAGGTCCTTCAGGATGATAAAATCAAATGAGGCATGAACATACATGTCCACCTCTGAGTTGTCAGGATCAGGCAAAACTGAGACAGGACAGCACAAAGGGTCTCCCACTGCCTTGCTCCATGTCACAGCCTTTTGCAGGGTACGGTGATAGGGAGTGGCCCCAGAAGAGGGCTTCACAAGAGGGGCAGCTAGACCTTTGAGAGATGGCTGGGGGGCTAGAGAGTTAGGGTCTTCCTCAGCACACTGTGGTGGTGAAGCAGAAGCCGCAGTGAGATGAAAGCAAACCGGAGAAGAAGCCGAACAAGGGGAAACCTGGACAGAAGAGTTGGTGGGGGGAGGGGTAGCCAAGGTTTCCTGAACTGACTGAGAGAATTTGAGAGCAGAGTGGACTGAGGCCCAAGTGGGGAGCGTTCTGGGGGAGAGACGATCACCCCTTCCCCGGGCCTCATGGAGAACAGTACTTACATGTTCCCATGTTATTAAGTTAGTTGTCCCTTCCTGGGGAAAAGATGGGACATACATTTGTATGTCTTTTAACAAATCTATCACAGCATCTTTAGGTACTGGGTACATAGCTTGCTTTAACAGCAACTTAAGTAATTTGGCAAAGTTATGCTGTTCTGTTGACAGAGACTGACCCATAGTTATAACTCAGCAAAGATAGAAAATTACCCCCATCTGGACACTCTTACCACCAGTGTCCCTCATCCGGGTCCGGAAATCGTCCTGGGAGATCTGTGTGTTGTCTCTTTTACTCCGAGTTTGTCTCACAGGCGAGTTCACTTGTGGATCTGATTCACATCCACGTTGGGAGCCAAATGTAGGGAACAGGGGAAGGAGACGTTACCAGAACCTCTGCAGTAAGTCCTAGTCTCCTGAGAGCCATGGCAGCACATGGTGAATTACAGGAAAGGTAGACAAAGGAGACTGAGAAGAAGCTGAGCTTTGGGTCTGATCAGTGCTGCTCTGGGTGGCAAAGACAAGAAGCCCTAGCTTGCAGCACCTTTTATTTAGTACATCCGAAGAAACAAATGTAACAAATGAATAATGTAGATTTCAGGATCGCATTGGGATGAACAAAGTGTAACAAAAGACTGGGTGGGGGAGGCAGAAATCTAAGAACAATGAGGAACTATGCAGATGAAGATTTAGTTCCTCCCAGGAACTACACAGATGAAGATTTAGTTCCTCCCAGGGTGTCTCCCACAGGTGTGGTCTTGTCCTGGAGCATTACAGCATCATGGGATCATTGAGATCTCCCTTGTGACCTGAGGCCAAAATGGAATTATGTCTTGGAGTGTTATAGCTGGCCTGTAGGCTGGAGAACTAGGCCTACTCAAATGATTTTTCCCTAGAATTATGTAGCATTGCTCCCAACACTAAGCCATTTTGGAAGCAAGCAATTAGCTGGGAGCAGTGGTAAGTTGGCCTGGAAACTGCCATGCCAACAGCAGTTGCATGGTGTTACCCTGTAATGTTCCCCCATTGCAGGAGATGAGGTAAAATGGGTGGAACACATTCTCTTTATTCCTGTGAATGGTTCTGAGCCATTTCAAAAGCACCTCATTAGATTTGAATGGCCATATGGTGGCCGGATACCACCTCCATTATGGGAGCTCCCTTGTGCCAGGTCAGAATCCTCAATGAGGTAGATGTATTTTGACAGATGTAAGGCAGTGGCATTTTCATGTGATATTTCCTGATCCATTTTGGAAGCATCCCATTAGCTGGGAGCATCCATAGTGTGGCTAGGATAAGGCCTCCTCTATGGGTATGGGGCATTTTGCCATGCCAAAATATTCCTCTGTGGCAGGGGATATGGTTAGGTGGATGGCATGCATTCTCATTTTTTTTAGCAATTTGAGCTATTTCAGGGTCATCCAATTTGCTGGGAGGGGCCGTAGAGTAGCCTGGAAGCCGCCTCCACTACTGGATTGCAGTTGTGAAAGGCCAGAATCCACCCCCTTGTTTATAGATGTATTCTGGCAAATTATAGGTAATCTCTTTTGTTCTGTGATTGTTTCTGAGCCATTTCATAAGCATAAAATTTGCTTGGAACACCTGTACATTGGACTGGAAGCCACCTCAACATCTGGACGGGGTAGTGCCATCCCACAATATTCGCCTGTGGCAGGAGATATGGTAAGGTGGATGGAACACAATCTGTTTTTTAATAGGATTGGTTCTGAGCCATTTTGGAAGCATCTCATTAGCTGGGAGCAGCCATCATGTGGCCTAAATCCACCTCATCTATAGGAGCAGGGTTATGCCATGCCAGGATCCTTCCCTGTGGTAGGAAATATGGTAAACTGTCTCAAACACATTCTCTTTTCTCCTGTGAGTGGTTCTGAGCCATTTAGAAGCAACTAGTTACCAGGGAGAAGTGCTACCTGGGTCAGAAAGCCACCACCCCTATGGGGGTGGTATTGTGCCATCCTGTAATATTCCCGAGTCTCAGCAGATGAGGTAAATTAGATGGAATGCATACTCTTTTTTTCCTATGAATGTTTCTGATCCACTTCAAAAGCAGCCCAATAGATTTGAAGGGTCATTATGTTGCCTTCATTCCACCTCCACTATGGGAGCTGCTTTGTGCCAGGCCAGAATACTTAAAGTGGCATTAGATGTATTATGTCAGATTGAATGCAAAGGCTGTTTTCGAGTGAGTATTTCTGATCCATTTTAGAAGCATTCCATTAGCTGGGAGCAGCCAGAGTGGCTAGGGTGCAGCCTCCTCTATGGGAGCGGCATTGTGCCATCCCAAAATATTCCAGTGTGTGAGGAGATGTGGAAAGGTGGATTTGGCACATTCTTTTCTTTGGTGTGAGCAGTTCTGAGCCATTTCAGAGGCATCAAATTAGATGGGAGCAGCCATAAAGTGGCTAGGATGTGGCCTCCTCTATGGACCCTGCATTGTGCCATCCCAAAATATTCCTCTGTGGCAAGAGGTGTGGTTAGGTGGATTGCACACATTCTCATCTTTCTTTTGAACAGTTCTGAGCCATTTCAGAGGCACCCAATATGCTGGGAGAGGCCGTTGAGTGGCCCCTAAGAAGCCTCCACTACTGGATTGGGGTTGTGCCAGGCCAGAATCCTCCCCCATGGCTGGAGATGTGTTCTGGCAGAATATACATAATCTCTTTTTTATGTGATTCTTTCTCAGCAATTTCAGAAGCATCCCATTTGCTTGGAACAGCCTCAAAGTGGCCTGAAACCCACCTCCACTTTTGAAGTTGAGTAGTGCCATCCCAAAATGTTCCCACATGGCAGAAGATGTGGTAAGGTGAATGGAATGCAATCTCTTTTCTCCTGTGATTGGTTCTGAGCCATTTTGGAAGCATCCCATTAGCTGGGAGCAGCTGTCTGGTGGCCCAAAGCCACCTCCACTATAGGAGTAGGATTGTGCCAGGCCAGGTTCCTCCCCGTGGCAGGAAATATGGTAAGGTGCATTGAACGCATTCTCTTTTTTCCTCTGAGTCATAAAAAGCCATTTTGGAAGCAAGCAATTAGCTGGGAGCACAGGTAAGTTGGCCTAGAATCCCCCACACTTACAGCACTGGCATGATGGAATCCAGTAATATTCCCCGATTGCAGGAGATGATGAAAGATGTATGGAATGCATTCTCTTTATTCCTGTGAATGGTTCTGAGCCATTTCAAAAACACCCCCATTAGATTTGAATGGCCATATTTTATCCCGGATACCACCTCCATTATGGGAGCTGCCTTGTGCCACGCTAGAATCCTCAATGTGGTAGGAGATGTATTATGACAGATGTAAGGCAGTAGCTTTTTTCGTGTGATATTTCCTGATCCAATTTGGAAGCATCCTTTTAGCTGGGAGCATCCATAGCATGGCTAGGATAACACCTCCTCTATCAGTACGGCATTGTGTCATCCCAAAATATTCCCCAGTGGCAGATGTGGTAGGTGGATCGCACACATTCTCATCTTTGAGCAGTTCTGAACAATTTCTGAGAAATCCAATTTGTTGGGTGAGGCCGTAGAGTAGCCCAGAAGCCACCTCCAGTACTTGAGTGGGGTTGTACCAGGCCAAAATTCTCCCCTGTGGCTGGAGATGTGTTCTGGCAAATTATAAGTAATCTCTATTATTGTGTGATTGTTTCTCAGCCATTTCATAAGCATAAAATTTGCTTGGAACAGCCATCCAGTGGCCTGAATGCCACCTCCACTTCCATAGTAGGGTTGTGCCATCACAAAATATTCCCCTGTGGCAGGAAATGTGGTAAGGTGGATGGATTGCAATCTCTTTTTTCCTGTGATTAGTTCTGAGCCATTTTGGAAGCTTCCAATTAGCTGAGAGCAGCCATAGAATGTCTAGGATGCGGTCTCCTGTATGTGTGAGCCATTGTGCCATCTCAAAATAAACCCCCATGGCAGGAGATGTGATTAGGTGGATTTCACACATTCTCCTCTTTCTTTTGAGCAGTTCTGAGCCATTTCAGAGGCATCCAATATGCTGGGAGAGGCTGTAGAATAACCAGGAAGCCACCTCTACTACTGTAGTTGGTTTGAGCCAGGCCAGAATCCTCACCCATGGCTGGAGATGTGTTCCAGGAAATTATAGGTAATCTGTTTTTTCTGTGATAGTTTCTGATCCATTTCATAAGCTTCGCATTTGCTTGGAACAGCCATACAGTTGCCTGAAATCCACCTCCATTTCTGGAGTGGGGTTGTGCCATCCCAAAATATTCGCCCTATTAGATTTAAAGGGCCTTGTGTTGGCCCGGAATCCACCTCTACTATGGGAGCTGCCTGGTGCCAGACTAGAATCCTCAACGTGGTAGATGTGTTTAGAAGGATTGCATGCATTCTCCTCTTTCTTTTGAGCAGTTCTGTCCCATTTCAGAGCCATCTAATTTGCTGGGAGAGGCCATAGAGTTGCTGGGAAGCCTACTCCACTACTGGAGATGGGTTGTGCCAGACCAGAATCCTCCCCTGTGGCTGGAGATGTGTTCTGAAATATTAAAGGTAATCTCTTTTTTTCTGTGATTGTTTCTGAGCCTTTTCATAAGCATCCCATTTGCTTGGAACAGCTGTAGAGTGGCCTGAATGCTGCCTCCACTTCTGGAGTGGGGTAGTGCCATCCCAAAATATTCCCCAGTGGCAGGAGATGAGGTAAGGTGGATGGAATGCAATCTATTTTTTCCTGTGATTGGTTCTGAGCCATTTTGTGAGCATCCCATTGGCTTGCAGCAGTGGTATGCTGGCCAGGATGTCGCCACCCCTATGGGAGTGGAAATGTGCCAACCTGTAATACTCCCAAATTTCATCAGATGAGGGAAATTGGACGGAATGCATTCTCCTTATTCCTGTGAATGGTTCTAAGCCATTTGAGATGCTTCCCATTAGATTGGAAGTGCCATAGGGCAGCGCAGAAGCCGTCTCCACTACGGGAGCTGGGTTGAGCCAGGCCAGAATGCTCAATGTGGCAGGAGATGTGTTATGGCAGATTGAATGCAATGGCTTTTTTCATGTGATTTTTTCTGATCCATTTTGGAAGCATCCCATTAGCTGAGAGGAGCCATAAAGTGGCTACCATGATGATTCCTCCATGGGAGTGGCATTGTGCCATCCAAAAATATTCCCTCATGGCAGCAGATGTGGTTATGTGGACTGCATGCATTCTCATCTTTGTTGTGAGCAGTTCTGTGCCATTTCAGAGGCATCAAAGTTGCTGGGAGAGGCCGATGAGTAGCTCTGAAACCGCCTCCACTACTGGAGTGGGGTTGTGGAGGACAGAATCCTCCCCTGTGGCTGGGAGTGTGTTCTAGATGAAATTATGCAATATCTTTTAACTGTGAGTCTTTATGAGCCATTTCCAAAGCATCCCATTAGCTTGGAACAGCCGTACAGTGGCCTGAAATCCACCTCCACTTCTGGAATGGGGTAGTGCCATCCCAAAATATTCCCCCATGGCAGGAGATGTGGTAAGGTGAATGGAACAAAATCTCTTTTCTCCTGTGATGGGTTCTGAGCCATTTTGGAAGCTTCCTATTAGCTGAGAGCAGCCACAGTATGTCTAGGAGGCGGTCTCCTCTATGTGTGAGCCATTGTGCCATCCCAAAATGAACCCCCATGGCAGGAGATGTGTTTAGGTGTATTGAATGCATTCTCCTCTTTATTTTGAGGAGTTCTGAGCTATTTCAGAGGTATGCAATATGCTGGGAGAGGCCGTAGAATAAACAGAAAGCCGCCTCTACAACTGGAATGGGTTTGTGCCAGGCCAGAATCCCCACCCGTGGCTGGAGATGCATTTGAGCAAACTATAGGAAATCTCTTTTTTCTGTGATAGTTTCTGATCCATTTCATAAGCTTCCCTTTTGCTTGGAACAGCCATACAGTTGCCTGAAATCCACCTCCATTTCTGGAGTGGGGTTGTGCCATCCCAAAATATTCCCCTGTGGCAAGAGATGTGGTAAGGTGGATAGAATGCAATCTCTTTTTTCCTGTGATTGATTCTGAGACATTTTGGAAGCATCCCATTAGCTGAGAGAGGCTGGCTGGTGGACCAAAAACACCTCCTCTATAGGACCAATTTTGTGCCATGCCAGGATCTTCCCCTGTGGCAGGAAATGTGGTAAGGCATCAAACGCATTCTCTTTTTCCCTCTGAGTGGTTCTGAGCTGTTTTTGAAGCAATCAATTAGCCTGCAGCAGTGGTTCAGTGGCCTGGAAGCTGCCACCCTTATAGCAGTGGCATTGTGCTAAACTGTAATGTTCCCCCATTTGCAGAGATCAGGTAAAATTGATGGATTGCATTCTCTTTACTCCTGTGAATGGTTGTGAGCCATTTCAAAACACCCCATGAGATTTGAAGGGCCTTGTGGTGGCCCGGAATACACCTCTACTATGGGAGCTGCCTGGTGCCAGGCTAGACTCCTCAATGTTGTAGAGGATATATTATGGCAGATGTAATACAATAGATTTTTTCATATGATAGTTCCTGACCCATTTTGGAAGCATCCCATTAGTTGGGAGCAGCCATAGATTGGCTCGGATTCAGCCTCCACTATAGGCATGGCATTGTGCCTTTCAAAAATATCCCCTGTGGCAGAAGATGATGTTAGAAGGATCACACGCATTCTCATCTTTCTTTTGAGCAGTTCTGATCCATTTCAGAGGCATTTAATTTGCTGGGAGAGGCCGTAGAGTAGCCCGGAAGGAGACTCCGCTGCTGGAGTTGGGTTATGCCAGCCCAGAATCCTCCCCCATGACTGGAGATGTGTTCTGGCAAATTAAAGGTAGTCTCTTTTTTTCTGTGATTGTTTCTGAGCCATTTCAAAAGCATTCCATTTGCTTGGAACAGCTGTAGAGTGGCCTGAATGCTGCCTCCACTTCTGGAGTGGGGTAGTGCCATCCCAAAATATTCCCCAGTGGCAGGAGATGAGGTAAGGTGGATGGAATGCAATCTATTTTTTCCTGTGATTGGTTCTGAGCCATTTCATAGGCATCCCATTAGCTGGGAGAAGCTGTATATCGGCCAGGACTCTGACTCCTTTTCTGGAGTAGGGAAATGCAATCCCAAAATTTTACCCCATTTCAGGAGATGTGGAAAGGGGTTGAAACTCAATCTCTTTTATTTTTTTTTTTATTGGTTCTGAGTCATTTTGTAAGCATCCCATTACCTTGTAGCGGTGGTATATTGGCCTGGATGTCGCTACCCCCACGGGAGTGGAAATGTGCCAACCTGTAATACTCCCGAATTTCATCAGATGAGGGAAATTGGATGGAATGCATTTGCCTTATTCCTGTGAGTGGTTCTGAGCCATTTCAGATGCATCCCATTAGATTGGAAGTGCCATAGGTTGGTGCACAATCCGCTTCCACTACGGGAGCTGGGTTGTGCCAGGCCAGAATGCTCAATGTGGCAGGAGATGTGTTATGGCAGATCGAACGCAATGGCTTTTGTCATGTGATTTTTTCTGATCCATTTTGGAAGCATCCCATTAGCTGAGAGCAGCCTTAAAGTGGCTACCATGCTGATTCCTCCATGGGAATGGCATTGTGCCATCCAAAAATATTCTCTCATGGGAGCAGATGTGTTTATGTGGATCGCATGCATTCTCATCTTTGTTGTGAGCAGTTCTGTGCCATTTCAGAGGCATCAAATTTGCTGTGAGAAGCTGTTGACTGGCCCTGATGCTGCCTCAACTCCTGGAGTGTGGTTGTGCCAGGACAGAATCCTTCCTCGTGGCTGGAGATGTGTTCTGGATGAATGTAAATAATATCTTTTATCTGTAATTCTTTATGAGCCATTTCTGAAGCATCCAATTTGCTTGGAACAGCCGTACAGTGGCCTGAAATCTTCCTACACTTCTGGAGTGGGGTAGTACCATCCCAAAATATTCCCTCATGACAGGAGATGTGGTAAGGTGAATGGAACACAGTCTTTTTTCTCCTGTGATTGGTTCTGAAACATTTTGGAAGCATCCCATTAGCTGGGAGCGGCTGTCTGGTGGCCCAAATCCACAACCATTATATGAGTAGGATTGTGCCAGGCCAGTTTCAACCCCCGTGGCAGGAAATGTGGTAAGGTGCATCAAATGCATTCACTGTTTTTCTGTGAGTAGTTCTAAGCCATTTTTGAACATGCATTTATCCTGGAGCAGTGTTACGTTGGCCTGGAATCCGCCACACCCATGGCAGTGGCATGGTGTAATCCTGTAATGTTCCCTGATTGCAGGAGATGAGGAAAAATGGATGGAACACATTCTCTTTATTCCTGTGAATGGCTCTGAGCCATTTCAAATGCACCACAATAGATATGAAGGGCGGTTAGGTTGTCCTGAACCCGCCTTCACTATGGGAGCTGCTTTGGGTCAGGCCAGCATCCTCAAAGTGGCATATGATGTATTATGGCAGATTGAACACAAAGGCAGTTTTTGTGTATTTCTGATCCATTTTAGAAGCATTCCATTAGCTGGGAACAGCCATAGAGTGTTGGTTCATGATAATTTTATAGATCAAAATTTTATTTTCAACACATAAAATGTCCATCATATATTAGGTGTTTATCTTTGAATTTCAGTCAGTTCATGTTCTTTTACCATATACCACCATATGACCTTGACAATTATGATTTGAAATCTCAGTATTTTTATAAAGATACCTTCTTTTAGAAATTATGAAAGAAATTAATGTACATAAAGCTACTTTGAAAAGTAAAGCAGAATACAATATGGTATACTATAAAAATATTGGTATACTTAATTTTATGTTTAACAAAAGTTAGACCATTATATTTCTCTGACAAGAAGATTGTCTAATCAAAAAATGTATAAAGGATTCTTTTTATACAGGATACTTTATGTTGAAAATAATTTTAACAACTGTATTTTTGGAGTCATTAGTAGTTATACCTTTTAGTATTGCTTTTTAAGAGCCACTCTTATCATTGAAAATATTTAAAAAGAGCATAATATAACCATATGGACTTTCAACTAGCTATGAGCTAATACTTATGTATATTGAGTTGATCCATAGGGGATTGCCAGAATTCAACATATTTTACCTACAAAAAGTGAACGATATTTATCAGTTCTTTTTTCTTTTTTTTTTCAGGTGACAGGGATCAACCTTGAGAACTTGCGCTTGTGAGACAGGCGCTAGAACCACTGAGCTAAATCACCGGTCCCATTAATTATCATATTGCCAAATATAAAATTGTAAAAGTGAATAAGAAAATAAAATTAATGTTCCATGGAAATAGCTGAATGACATAAACTGTTGATTTATAAGACAAATGAGAATGCACATTACCTCAAAATTAGAAGGAAAATTTAGAAATGATTTTATTCTGCAATGCAAA
Organism: Heterocephalus glaber; assembly: GCF_053883595.1. Taxonomy (NCBI): domain Eukaryota; kingdom Metazoa; phylum Chordata; class Mammalia; order Rodentia; family Bathyergidae; genus Heterocephalus; species Heterocephalus glaber. Next base: position 11,788,135 of record NW_028258467.1, on the reverse strand, counting down.
TTTTAAAATATTTGTTCAAAAATATTAGTGTGATTTTTTTTTGTGCTGTTATCAATGAGTACATGTTACTTTTCAAAACACAACATTAAATATACAGTAGTTTGAAAGTAAAAGAATGCGTTTTATCTATAAATTACAACTCAGGTCCCAAAATGAGCTTCTCAAATCACTAACGTTTTTATGAAGGCATTTCTAGTTTGATACTGCCTATATCTTGCACCACAAAGGCCTCAGGGTGATGTCACCATGGCATGTCAACTCTTTGACAGTCAATGTCTTCAGTAAAACCCTCTGTGTCTTTCTCTGCCCCCATCTGAACAATAGTCCTATCTTCTTGCCCTATCTAAAATCCTGCTCTATCACAAAGTATACTGCTTTTTTAGCCTTCTAGGTCAAGTGCTGTTTTCCTTCCCACATTCCCTCCTCCTACTAGACCTAGAAGTGCAATAGCTGTTGGAGTTTTTTCCTCAGTGGCCACTTCTGGGTCCTTTTCCTGCCCAACTTTCATAAAATAACTCACCTTTTAATCTTCTGTCATTAGATTATATCACCTATTAATTTTCCTTGTTTTATCATATAACTAATTCTCTGGTAACTTTAATCTGCTATTATTTTCCATTTGTCCCACTCGCTTTTCATTCAACAGGACACTTGTCTTAATTCCTGATGACTTTACAATATGGGTGATCATTTTTATATCGAACATTTAAAATCTGTGATCTCCTTTTCAGTTTTACTCCAACTTTAGTAGATAATTTAAATATACACCTCTCCAAAACCTCAATTTCAAAATGTTCACTATTTAAGCCACTATTCAGGTATGTTTTGCAGCACTACTCCAACATATTTTCCACTCTCCTAAACCTCTAAGACAAATAGTGAATTCAACTACTTTTCATTGTCATAGGAATCCCTTATCCATGGCATTGCTGCAGTTTTATTTTATATTGGATTCTGAAAGATTCATGATGTATCAGCAAAATTATTCTCATATTATTTCTCATTTCCTGTTGTACAATGTTCATTTTGACATCTATGCTGATTTTAAAAGACCATTAAATAAATCTAAATCTCCAGTTAATCGACACAATTATACAAGAAGAGTCTTGGGGAGGGGCGGGGATTTAGCTCAGTGGTTTCGCTGCCTGCTGCGCAAGCACAAGGACCCGAATTTGAAACCAAGGACAAAAAAAAAAAAAAAAAAAAAAGACAAAAAACAAAACAAAACAAAAGAGTCAAAGAGTCTTGGGGAAAATATGTGACCAAGACAGTTAGCTTTAGATTAAATCTCAGAAGATAAGCATGGTCTCTTAATGCTATATGGAAATAGCATTACATTTATCAAGTCTGTTGAATATTCTTTTATTATCAAACATGAGGATTCATGCTTTTTCCGCTGTCCTCAAATCCAAAATATTTTCTAATTTCTCCTATTCCCACCTCAGAAAAACAAATATGAAAAAATGAGTATTCTCACAAGTGAATACAATAGTCTAGGTGTATACTTACCCTTATTGCATGCCTTCCTTCCTTTTAGAACATATGTTCTCTTCTTTTTGCTATCTTAGTTTAATTCTTATAATTGGGCACATTAGTTCCATCAACTACAATGACCAACTGGGAGGGTTAAAAACCTGTAGGTATATTAGAAAAGAGTTACAGAGAATAGAAATCCAAAATCAAGTTTTCAAAAGAATTGTTTTCCTCTGGAGCCTCAGAGAAGTATATGCTATATGACTCTCAATCATATCTTCTGGCAGTTTCTTGCAATTCTTATCATTTGGCTTATGGATTCATCATTCCAATCTCTGCCTCATTCTCTCTTAGTCTGTGTCTGTATTCAAATTTCCCTTTCCTTATAAAGCACCGCTAATTGGATGAAGATATAACATAAGGCAAGTATCACAACATTTTATTTGATTATATATTTATTTATTTATGTCTTTATTTTTTTTGGTACTGGCGATCAAACTCGGGCCTTTCTGCTTGCAAGGCAGGCGGCAGAACCACTGAGCTAAATCCCCGGCCCATGACCTCATTTTAAATTGATTACATTTTTCAAGATTTAAAGACACTCTTTCCAAATAAGGCCACGTTCAATGATGTAAGAAAAATGAAAATACTACAGGTTCTTACTCATTTGTGGGAGCAAAGATGAAAGTTTGATCCTATAGAAGTAAAGAGGAGAATAAAGTTCAATATAAAATAAGAAGTCAGAAAAATTAAGAGTGGTTGGAGACTGGGTATACAATACATTTACATTGCGAGGAATAGTTATGTCAGTTGTGTTGTGGTTAGAACTCTAGACTAAATATTTTATTATCTGTTAAAAACAACTAAAAGATAAGCTCAAGTATCATATCACGTAGAAATGATAAATATATGAAGAATAGAAATGCTAATTACTCTGATTTGTTGTTATATATTGTATGCATATAGCACATTATTATTTTGTATTCTATAAACATATCCAAACATTTTGTGTCCATTAAAACTTTCTTTAAAATATTGAATGATATGCAAGATAAAACAAAGACAGTTGGCTTTCAGAAAGGCATACTAAATGCTTTCAAAGATTTGTTTCAGAAGAAACTGGGTAAGGAGAAATTAAAGTAGATATGTACACAGGAAATAAGGTGAATATGGGATACTTCCATCTAGATTATTGGGCACATTTTAAATAACATCATCTGGTAAAAAGCAAAGCCAAGGAAACCGTATTTATTTCTCACACCGCTACTCATAGGAAATCCATAGAACTCTTTCAGGGTTTTGCTGAGTAGGCTATTTTGGGAATCAAGAAATAAGGAAATGATAAAATTTTGATTGCCAAAACCTGTGCTTAGAAATTTGAAAGTATTTCTTTACTAAAATTATAAATTATCATGTCATATATATATATATCATAAAATAAAACATATGCTAGAAAAATTATTCAATGAGATTTGAGTTTAAAAGAGTGTAGTACTTTTCAATTTAAAATGTGATAAAATCTCAGTGACATTAACGAATGAATTCTAATGATTTATTTCTTCTGGGGTCTGAAAGTTGCACTGTGAGAGGTCACATGGTACACATATAAAGAAAAATTGCTGTCTATCTGCCAGAAGAGTTTTCCTTTCCACAATGAAAATATTCACTTTTACAAATTCCAGCCAGGCAGAATTTGATAATTTGTTCTAGCTCAGCTCTGTCTCTATAACTTTATATAACTATATATAGCTAGATAATAAATCTAAATATTAGTTTAATAGACACTTTTGCTTTATTCAATTTACATATCAGACAATATGACACATTCAAATGATCTTGGGAAAATATTACTAAAAACATATGCAATATTTTAGGGGAAAAGCCTGAATGTGAAGAAAACGTACTGGATGAAAGCTGTTCTTTGTAAGGGAGCTATTTATAGTATTCTAGTTTCCTTATATCTCATAAATTTTCACATTCACCAAGGCCCATACATGTACACATACCTGTGGACAAACATACGCACCAAAAACTCATGTAAAAATAGGGTGACATAAAATAAATAATTACTCTTATCAGTTAAGCCAAAAAATAATTGCCAGAATCTCTCAGAACAAGATTTTACAACATAAACACATCCACACTAAAATGTAACTGCTCTGTGTTGCCCTTTAAATTTTGTACTTCACAATCTCTTTATGACATCATACCTCAACATCACCAGGGTGGACATATAATGCTGAAGTTCTGGCCACATGTAAGAAGAGGAAACGTCCCTTCCACTGCTGTAAGTCTTCTGTGTAATACCTTTTAGTATTTCTAATGACTACCAGCTCTATTTAGTTATATATTTATATATTTTAATATACAGAATGTTGGTTCATGATAACTTTAGAGCTCATAGAGATCAAAATTTTATTTTAAACATATAGTATGCCCATCATATATTAGATGTTTTTCTGTGAATTTCAGTCAGTTTGTGTTCTTTTACCGGACAATGCCATATGACCTTGACCACTATCTTTTTGAATCTCAGTATTTTTATAAGGATATCTTCTTTTAAAAATTATGAAAGCAATTAATGTACATAAAGCTACTTTGAAATGTAAAGCAGAATACAATATAGTAAGATTGTGGTATCCTATAAAAATGTTGGTATACTTTATATTATGTGTAACGAAAGTTCGACCGTTATAATTTTCTGACAAGAAGACTTGTCTAATCCAAAAATGTATAATGCGTTCCTTTTGTATAGGATCCTTTATGTTGAAAATAATGTCAAAAACTGTTTTTGTGGAGTCACTAAAGGTTAGACCTATCAGTATTGCTTTGAAAGAGCCACTCTTATCATTGAGCATATTCAAAAATAGCAAAAGGTAACCCACACAGACTTTGAGCTAGCTACCAGCTACTACTCTTGTATATTGAGTTGATCCATAGGTGATAGCCAGAATTCAACACCTTTTACCTAGAAAAAGTGAAGCCAAATTGGCCCGGGGATTTAGCTCAGCTCTTTTTACCAAAAAAAAAAGAAGTCCAAGTCCAAATCTACATCTCCAGATGTGGATATAGATATGTATCCAGATATTGTACAGCTCCACTTGAATGACTGTCCCAGAAATACCTCAAGTGTAGTGTCTTTCCTCTGAAACCAACTTCTGTATTTCCCACCAACTTCTGTATTTAGCACCTCTGTTTCAACCAGCTGTTCAAACCAGGAAATTAGTATTTTGACTTACAGATCTCGATGATATTGCATAGGTAAATTTAAATTTACTTATAATCTATCCCGTACTCCCTGCTACCATTGAACTAACTTGGGTTCCAAATCTGTCTCCCTTAGACAATGAAATTTTCATTTTAAGCCAATGGGCTCTTCCACAGATATTGTGATCATCTGGACTGTCCAGAGACTGTGCTGGGTGTCACAGCTGACCCATGCAAATCGCGTTACTTAGGAGCTGCGGGCTGATGTAGGGGTCACTGCGCAGTGATCCCCCCTGAGGATCTGTTACAAATATTAACATCTTAGAAGCTTTGAGCCTTGCTCAGCTCTGTGTCCCCCACACTTCTTTGAACAGAGAGCCCTCTTCTTAGATGACAGCTACTAAATCCTTAGCTCCATATTCTACAAAACACACAGGGAAATCCTCATGAGAAGGCATGTAAAGGTTTCTTCCAAGGATTTCTTATATTTATTTCTCTGGGGATGCCCTATTTTGCTAGACTCTGTCTATGAATAAGCTGTATTTATTAATATAAGACTATTAATACCTGATTTCCCCCATTTGAGTCATCAAAGATGCATATAACAATACAGTGTCTGTGAAAAGTGCTGTGGTAGGGGTAACAAATGCCAAGAAGCACTGATTTAGATGAGGGTGACAGTTAGGCCTCCTAGAGGAGGTGATATCTGAGCTAGGTTCTGAGGGATGAATAGGAGTTTCTCAGGTAAAAGGTTTCCTGGCAGCTGGGATAGCAGGTGGAAAGGCACAAATGTATGAATCTGATGGCTTTGAGAAGTGCGGTGATAATGGCTGTTTCATTTAGATTTTGTTCTTTGCCAGGCACTGTGCACATGACAAGCCTATGAGATAATTTCCATTATCCTTCCTTTACCCCAGTGTTTTGTTTTGCTATCACAGATGAAGACACAGCCCCAGTGAGATCTAGTGACACTGCCACAGTCACACTGCAGCTGGAGCTGGGTATTCAAGCAAGCCTGTACGACACAAAGGCCCATGTGCCCAACCCCTGAGCTACCCTGCAGTGAAGTGCAGAATAGGTACATATCAAGGGCCAGCAGAGGTGGGCTGCCAGGTGGAAATACTTGCCTTTTGATCTAAGGAGTTTGAAGATTATCCAAAGGCCTCAGGGAACTACTAGAGGATTTTAAGTAAGATGGGGACGGTGCATCTGAAAGATCAGAGATGGTACAGGGGAGGATGGAAGTAGACTAAAACTAGAGGCAGGGGGATCAGCTGGAAGATTCCAATGGGAAAATACACCAGTGTTTCTCAAAAAAAAAATTTTTTTTGTTTTGTACCGGGGATCGAACTTGGGATCTTGCGCTCTGCGAGACAGGCAGCGGCACCACTGAGCTAAATCCCCAGCCTAGTTTCTCAAATTTTAATGTGTTAAAATGTACTTTCTGCTCTAGGTGGTCTGGGGCAGGAGCCTGAGATTCTTGGATGTTTCCAAGTGATGCTGAGGCTGCTTCCATGGACCACACTTTGAGTAATAAGTTTCTGCATGAGAAACTATGGGGGCCTGGAACGACCAAGGGCAAAGGAATCCGAAGGATGGCCTGAGGTTGTTCTGTGGCTCAGTGGCAAAGCACTACCTAGTGCACGAGGCCCTGGGCTTGATTCCCAGAATGCCATCACAGGCAAACAAACAAAACAAAAAAGGAAGGGATTGACTATATAGGTATAAAAGTGATGAGACTTATTGAGAACGCATCATACACAGCCACACTGAGTTGATATACTCCTGTCATCAGCCATAAAGAAGGAATGATTGAATTAATGTGTGCAACTCTGTTTTACAATAGCTTTTTTTTTTTTTTTTGGTACCAGGGATCAAACTCAGGACTTTGCACTTGTGAGGCAGGCAGCAGAACCACTGAGCTAAATCCCCAGCCCTTACAATAGCTTTTTGAAGGTAACTCTTGGTCTCTTCTATTACTTTTGAGGACCTACAGAGATATTAAGACCTTCCGATTAAGAGCACAGTAAATTTGTTTGTTTGTTTATATATTTATTCATTTATTTATTTTTGGAGACAAGGTCTCGCTTTATGGTTCAGGCTGACTTTGATCACTACATATCCCAGGCTGGCCTTGATCTCACAGCAATCCTTTTGCCTCAGCCTCCTGAGTGCTGGGATTACAGATGAGTGTCATTACACCTAGCTCAAACACAGCAAATGTTTAGAAGCATAAAGTAAAATAAAATGTAACCTTTATTTGGCATATACCAGTTACTCCATGCTTCAGTACATGTTATTCCTTCTCCTGGAATAGCTTTACACACACACACACACACACACACACACACAATGTGAGTTGATCATGTCTTCTTTTGTAGCACTATTACATCTTTTGTATGCCTCTTATTATACTGCACTGGGAATCTCAGAAGCTCAATCATACACAGAGTGTGAATTTTGGAGTCAACAAATCACCTCAAATCATCAGCTCTGTCACATATTGGCTTGATGATGAAAGCAAAGACATTTGTTTCTCAGTTATAAAAACAGTGATGAGCTGTGTGAACCCTTTAAGATGCTTTCCAAGCCAGGTGTGGTGGTCCATGCCTGTCATCCCAGCACTCGGAGGCTGAGGCAGGAGGATCGCTGCAAGTTGGAGGCCAGCCTGGGCTACATAATGAGTTCAAGGCCAGCCTAAACTACAAAGTAAGACCCTGTCTCAAAAAAAAAAAAAAAAAAAAAAGCTTTCCTTCAAGTAACTAAAAACCTACCTTACAGTGGCTTAAACAATAAAGGGAAACCATCAGTTCCTGCAATAGAAATGTCCAGAAGTACATCAGACTTTGGGCACAGGCTGGTCTATAAGTTATGAAATCATCAGGGTTTCTCTAAGGTATTTTCAGTGATATTCGCCATGACTTTTATGGCAACAAACATGGTTACAACAGTTCTGAGCCTTACATTTATATTAATGCCTCTAATCAGAAAATAAGAGGTGACCTTTGTCCTCATTTCCCAAGCACAAATTAAGAGATTCACTCTAATTGGACACATGTCGATCACCTGACCATTGCTGAACCAATCACTGTAGCCAGGGTTGTGAAATGCACTGATTGGCTTAACTTTTGTCATGTGCTCCACACCTTGGGACCAGGGTAGAGTCTCAGGTTCAGGAAGATTCTCTCCAAACAGTAACTGGGAGCAGTATGGAAGTGGGTGGAGAAACTGATGCCAGGAAGCCATCCAACAGCTACTCACTATGCCACATCAATTACATTATGTAAAGGGCGTGGCACGGGACCTTGCCCAGAGATAATGGGCACACAGTCAGTAGGAGCTGTAATTATAAGTCTGTCAAGTAGATCATAAGGAAACTGGAGAGCACCTGCTTGGTCTTATTCACTTGGGAGTCACTGCTGCCAAGCACGGCACCTGAAATGGCTTAAGTGTTCATTTGCTGGTGATTGAAATAAAAAGTGACAAGGTTTTGATACTTCTTTCAACAACAGCAAGAGGACTGCATGGCTTCAGCTAATATGAAAACAACAATAATACAATAAATAATCTGGATGTAGCTAAATTATAGCCTAGGGCTAAAAATTGGGGTATATTCCAGTACATATTTTAGGAATCTGCTATAATTTTCAGCCAATTCAGAAAAAAAAATTGTTGTGTAAAATGGCATGGTCTATTTTGCCTGAGAGCAGAAAAGAACAAAACTGTCTTTTTCTTCCTCCTACCTTAAAACTATTTAAGAAATAGCCTCTGGAAATGCAATATAAGTGTTCCATACTAGATAGACAAATAAATAACAAGAGTGAAGTTTTCATTTTGTGGATCTTAAGAATCAGTCTCTATTAAGAAGATACAGTCAGTATTTTGTATGCACAGGGTCTACGTTCATAGATTCAGCCAACAGAAGGTGGAAACTATTCCAAAAAGAATTGCATCTGTACTGAACATGCACAGGCTTTTATTATTCCCTCAACAAGAAAGTATAATAATTATTTAGCATGTATACTGTATTGGATAGTATAATTAATCTGGACATGATTAATGTATATAGGAGGATATCCATGGGTTATATCCAAACATTACACCATTTTATAAAAGGATGTTGGGCATTTTTGGATTTTGTTATCTATGGGGGAGTCATCCTAGAACCAACCACCAGGGACATTTGTACTATAATTGGTCCTATTATGTGCCAGGCACTGTCCTTCAAGCTTTCACATATTTTATTTTATTTTATCCTGACAAAATTGAGGCTGAGAAAAGTTAAACTCCTAAACTGCATTATAACAGCAGACTTACAGTCCACGGTGTGGCCTCTCTTAGTGGTGTGGCAAGATCAGGCCAAGAAGAATCGAGAATGCACCCTGAGGTTGGAGGCAAGTTTATTATGTGGGTGGACTGATCGGGGATTTCTCCACAAAGCGATCAGCCCAGAGCTGGCAGTGAACAGGGTTTATATGGATTAAGGGAAGGCGGGTGGGGATACAGAAGCAAGGCATTTATCATCAGTTCATTGGTTGAGGAAGTTACATTTATTGATGATTTGATACATGATTTGATAGAAAAGTACACTGGATACAGACACTTCCTGAGAACAAAGGACAGTAAAAGAGGACATGTGTTAGGTGTGGGAGGGGGTATGAGTTGGGGTGGCTCTTTGTCAGTTAGTTAGGTCAGCTAGTGGTAGGAGAAACCTTTTTTGCTCAAAAATCATTTTCCGGCTCAGTATACACTTGTAATCCCTGCCATGTGGGAGCCCGGGGCAGGAGGATCTCAAGTTGGAGGCTACCATGGGTAACTTAGAAAGATCCTATCTAAAAATAAATTTTTTGAAAAAGAAAGTGGGTGGTAGGGGCTAAGGTGTCACTCAGCACTCCCTGGATTCAAAACAAAACAAACAAACAAAAACCTAAGGTCCTCAACCAGATGATACAACTGGTAAACAAAGACCAACGCACTAAGAAGCACATGCCTCAGAATCACTTTTCTTGTTATTAGTAAAGATTTCCTTGTGTAAACCTTGGGGACTCTACAAGGGAAATATTGGATTACTGTAATATGACTCATCAGCCCAATTTAATATTATCTATTCATTATAACATAATGATGCTTGCACAACTGAGAAAATGCCATTGCATTTCTCCCTCTGGTTCTGAAGCAGCTGCACATACATCACAGAACTACAGACTTGGCTAATACGTGACCTATATACGCAATCGACATTAAGAAATTTTTTAATCACTCAGTATTTTGGGGTTGAAAATGCGTGATCTTATTTTGGTCAGCGCTAGCATCTAGGTAATGCTGACTCAGAGGGAAAACATGCAAAGTGGAATAGAAATCTAGCTGAATCACTCTACAACATCAAATGTTACTACTATTAATATAATGTGCTAAATAATAAGACAGAATTAGACCATCTCTGACCAACAGGTTCATGATTACACAAGCACACAGATGTAAGGAATATCATCGTGCGGCAGATGGCGCCACCACTGAGCTAAATCCCAGGCCCAGGAATATCATTGCAGTATGCATTACCACCACCACTTCCTCTTCCTCCTCCTCCTTTTCTTCCTCTTCCTCCTCTTCTTCCTCTTCCTCTTCTTCTGCCTCCTCTTCCTCTTCCTCTTCCTCTTTTTTGGATGGAAGCCAGGGCCTATGCAGGCTAAGTGCATGCTCTAAGGCTAAACTATACCTCCAGCCTCATTCTGTTATAAAACATAAATTATTGCTAGTCATTATCAGCCAAGCTTATTAGTAGATGTGTAATCATTTGTTCAATGCCACCAGCATACCAAGGGTTGCAAACTCAGATGTCTACAAGGGAGATAACAGAAATGAGTATGCTGGGTAGACAATGGGAGGTAAAATCAGAACTGTCGTGGAGGCAGCAGATTCATGTCAGATACTGTAATACAGGACATAATGGAAGACTACAGCAACTAGATGGCCTGATCTTCCCAGTTTTGAGATGACACAGACTCTAGTTTTTAATATAAAATTTCCCAAGCCTTCAAACCTTGTGAATGTCATAAAAAACACACTGTGGATTGTTAGTTTACAACTACGAATCTAAAATGTCAGAGCAATTTCATTGTTTTGGCCATAAAAAGGATATAATGTAGACAAAGGAAGCACCCAAACCTAGCTTATTCTGTATATGAGAGTTCACATCTCACTGACATCCAAAATGATACCCAGAACACTAGTTTTCATGAAATTGTTGATCCTCACACCTCATAGTCTCACACCTAGCCCAGCAATGTGAGCTACCTTCTTAAGAAGCATTTGCTTGGGGCCAGGGATTTAGCCCAGTGGTTCCACCGCCTGCCTTGCAAGTGCAAGGACCCAAGTTCGATCCCTGGTAGCAAAAAAAAAAAAAAAGCATTTGCTCCTCGAGTTTATATAAATAAAAATAAATAGAAATCTTAACAAATGTTCCATTAAGAAAATATTTAGCTCAGGAGGCTCCAATCCTTGAATTACCAGGGACTATTTTTGTCATTTTCCTCCAGTAAAAGCTCTGTTTTGAGAGACTTATCCTTCTAAATGAATGTATTCAGTAATATTTACTTTTAATTAGACTAAGACAAGGGTTACTCCTGAGTTGCTATGGCTCCAGCTGGAGGTCTACACCATCATATCATGGGTAAATATTTGCTTCAAAATGTTGAAAATATAGCAGTTCTGGAATCACTATTTTCACAAACCTCCAAAGGGTCTGGAAATCTCACCAATTCATTTCTTCAGTGTAAATTTCAGGGAGGCTGTTTTATTATTACCTGTTCAGCACATATTCAGTCCAAGCCACTCTTCTCACCTGCTGTACTACCACGGGGATTGTCTCTGCTTGCACTCTCGCCACATTCTCTGTTCTATAGTTTAAAGAAAAATAACAGAAGGGCGTTGTTTTGGACCAAGCTCCCACACAGCGCGGCATAAAAATCGAAAAGGAGCCATTCATGCTAATGTTCCACTTCACCAAGCTGAAACTAAGCTGTTTATCTGACCTTCTAGAAAATCAGGATTATAGAGAGAACAGCCAAATTTCCCAAGCAGGTCAGTTTCAATTGGCATGATAATGAAGTTCCCTCTGCCTTGATCCTTACACAAAAGAAGTAACCTGAAATAACTGGATTCTAACGAATCCATTATTTTCCTATTATACTGTTTCCTTATCTGCACCTCTCAAAGAAAGTAACTTTAAAATGACCACTCTACTCTTTGTTTTTGTTTCTGTTTTCTTCAAGCCCTTTACTTGGACTATGAGAACACTTACAGTATTTTGTTTTATGAAATCAAGTGTTGCCTGATTCTAGAATTTAAAATAAAGCCAAAAAAAGAAAAAAAGTTATCCAAATCATAAACCACTGCAGAGGCTAGAGATGTAGCTCGGTAGTAGAGCACATGTTAAAATCCACCTACATCCCACATTACATTTAATATGGGGGATAACATAATTGTATGTATTGGGCAACAGGTGATTGGCTGATACCATATTGTCATCTAAAAATTTGTTTTGAGACAGGGTCTCACTATGTGGGTCAGGCTGGCCTTGAACTCACTATGTAGTTCAGGTTGGCCTCAAATTCATGAAGATATTCCTGCCTCAGTATTCCAAGTACTGGGATTACAGGCATGTACCACCACAGCTGGCTAAGACATTTAAATTTTATTTTGATTTTTGAGGACTTTTTTTTGTATTTTGAACACATACTCTTGCATGTATATGTATATACCAGTGTGTATATATGTGTGTGTGTGTGTATATATATATACACACACATTACAAGTTTCAAACTTTTTATAAACCCTTAAAAAGGTCAAAGACTTCTACTAAGTATGGTGGCACACACTTGTAATCCCAGCTACTTTAGGCTGAGGCAGAAAAATAACGAGCTTAAGGCCAGCATGGGCAACTCAGCAAGACTCTGTCTCAAAATAATACATGCATGCATACATAGTACATACACATACACACACACACACACATACATACATACATAAGCAAGCCAGCTGTGGATGTAGCTCAGCACTCTCTGGGTTTGATCCTCAGTGTCAGAAAACAAAGGAGGTGTGGGTGGCAAAAACCCAGAGTGCTCTACTCACAGTTCCCAAAAGATAAAATAGCCTTGGCCTATGGTCAACTTGTCATGATTCTATTTTGAACTGTATAATTCTTTGACATGGTAGGCCATGCTGTGCACTGTAGGATGTTTAGCAGCATCCCTAGCCTCTTCTCCCTAGATGTGTAGCATCCCCTAGTTATTACCATGAAAAAAATGCCAAATGTCCCCTGGGAGTAGCATTGCAAGCTAAAATATGGAACTCCCAGTTCAATGTGAAGTTCAGATAAACAACAAATAATGTCTAACAAAAGACAAAATTACAACAGTTTAGTTTAAAGGCTATAATTGGCTTTTATTTTTAATTCTGGAATCAGGGAATTAGTAATCTGATGGGCCAAGCAGAAGAGGTTGGTTTTATAGACTGAGGAGGGGTGAAGAAAGAACAACAAAGAACAAAAAATGGACTGGTCATTTTAAAGTTACTTTCTGTGTATAAGGCAGGAACAGAAAAACAGACCAATAAAAAGAAACTAATTGGTAAAAAAACAAACAAACAACTGACTGGTTAACATCAGGTTAGTTTTGGGCTGGGGATTTAGCTCAGTGGCACCGTGTCTGCCTCACAAGTGCAAGGTCCTGAGTTTGATCCCCGGTACCAAAAGAAATAAAAAAATAAAAGAAATGAAAAACTACTCAGCCTCAAAGTGAGCGCTGGACAAGCCACCAGCATGAGGGCGAGGAAGCTGGAGGCTCAGAGATTGTCCAAGTCACAGTTCTTATTGTCTGTGTGTTCATTTTCCACAAAGACACACCCACGGGCCCCAGATCAGCACTAAGTTACCAGATCCAGAAAGCCCTGCTTTCCTTAACCCTGGAGGAAGGAAGAGAAAGCCCATGAAGCAGGCTACAGAATACCTCTTCAGGGTTGGGGAGGAATGAAACAGTAACCTGGCAGCAGCAGCAACAAAAGTTTGGTCCACAAAATAGGAGGCAAGAATATGAGCAAAAAGTGCCCAGGGCTCCAATGGGACCGGAAGTAGCTAGTTACAGCAGGGAAAGCGTAGTGGGAATAGCAAGTAAGTTGCTGATTTTAGCTGTTCACGTTTATCTGAATTTTTGTCTCCCCCCCCCCTTCTGGTGCTGGTAATTGAACTAGCTCTCATACTTGGCCACTGAGCTATACCCCAAGTATATGGTTCATTATTCTTTCTCCATACTCACATTTAAAGACAACTTCCTCCTCGCAAGCACAAGGTCCTGAGTTCAATCCCCAGTAGCGGGAGGAAAAAATAAAAGAAAACTTCCTCTATCAGTTGCATTACAGTTTACTATTTTATATACCTACTTTTAAAATATGGTGGAATATTTTTCATTTCTTCAAACAGAAGTGTAAGGGCTCCAAACTGTTGAGAAATGACTCAGGATGTTCATATTACTTTTTATAGGAGGTGGGGGTTTTTGGGTACCAAGGATCAAACTCGGGTCCTTGCGCTTACCAGGCAGGCAGCATAACCAATGAGCTAAATCCCCAGCCCCTTTGTTTATATTACTTTTTAAAATTTCTCCCAGGTGGTTAAATTAATTACTTGCAGTTATTAGCTCTATTCAAAAATCTTCACCTGCAGGAAATTCTCTAATATTTAATTCTCACAAATTCATTATTGGACAAAAGCCTAGAAATATTAGTTCACTTTAGTATTATTTATCATTGTGGAACAAAAACAATCTGCAAAAGTCTGACAGTATTATTTCTGCCCGGTAGGTTTATATCTTCCTTTTCAGTCTATTAATTTAATACTCCATAACCCTTTATTAAGTCTTCTAAGAATTATTAAGCATTTTCCCTGGCATTCAATCCAAGTATAAACTCATCTTTTTCCCACTTTTCTTTAGTAGCAAAAAAATTAAAATAGACTATCCAGATCTTCAAGAACCTTTATTGACACAATAAGAACATTCTAATATTCAGTTTAGATACCTGCTATTGAAGAAATTAAGTGAACAGGGAATATTTTCCCTTTGGTTTAGTAGTTTGTTTCAATTTTAAAATCTATAACCCTTAAGCAGAAAGCATTCAGATAGAATGATGCATGAAAATTTCACAATGAAACCTGAGCTCTACACATAACTTTATTTCATTTGTTCCATCTCTGTTCAAATTATAGACTTAAAAGCTAAGTATTATTCACAAGGAAAGGAATCTCATCTTTCACACTCCAAATTAATTTCCCAACAGCTACTTACTACTCCCATTACAGCCTCAAAAGTTCAATTACAATAAGCTGTTATAACAACAGAGCTATAGAACAATGGAAAGAGACCTAAAATACAGATGCAATAAAATCAGAAAGGGTGCATGTAGTCTCAGCATTCTGGGAGGCTGGGGAAGAAGTATTACAAGTCCAAGCCCAGCCTGGGCAACTAATGACTTATCATGACCTTGTCTCAAAATTTAAAGGAAAAAAAAATTTTTTTAAAGGACAGGGATGTAGCTCAGGGCAAAGGCCCTGGGTTCCACTCACAATACCACAAGCAAAACAAAAAACAACAACCAAAGAAAGAAGGGGTAGTGAACAAATTCGTTCTGATCCCTGAGCTCCAGAAAGACCTTTAGGCCCAGGAGTACACACAGTCACTAGCCACATGACATCTCATCTGTGACAGACTTTGTGGTAGTGGTCCCATAAGATTATAAAGAAGCTGAAATTTTTCTATTACCTTTTGATGTCATAATGTCATAGCAAAAACACTACTCATGTGTTTGTGATGATGCTAGTGTAAGACAAAGTATTGTGCTGCTAGTCTCATAAAGAATAACTGCCCATAAAATTATTGACAGTGCATAATACTTGATAATAAACAACTGTGTTACTGGTTTATATATTTACTCTAACTATACTTCTTTTTTTCAGTATTGGGGATTGAATTGAGGGCCTTGCCACTGAGCTACATCCCTAGCTCATTCGTTCATTCATTCATTCATTCATTCATGAGACAGTCTCAACTAACTTGATAAATTGCCTGGGCTGGGTTCGAACTTGCTATCCTTTGCCTCTGCCTTCCTGAGTTCTGGGATTACAGGCATGCACCGCCACACCCAGTTTACTCTACTATGCTTTTTATCGTTATCTTAGAATGTACTCCTACTTTTAAAAACAAGTTTATTTTTTATTAGTGTATGTTTATGCTCCTTGTGTGGAGTTGGTATGTGTAGTCAACACATCTTACTCTTTTAATTCACTTTTCCTCCCCTCCCTTCATCTTTTGATTCCCTTCCCATTTGAGAAAGATCTACCTCCCTACTTCCTATTATCGTTTATTTTGTTCTTTATTTAAAATTTGGGTTTCCCATATAACAGTAACAATGTGATATTTAAGCTTGTGTGTCTGATTTATTTCACAACTTTATGGTTTCAAGGAGCATACATTTACCTACAAATAACTAGTTTATTTTTCTATACATCAGAGTAGAATTGTCTGTGTGTAAATGCCACCTTTTCTTTATCCATTCCATCTGTTGATGGACATATAGACTGCTTCCAAGATTTAGCTATTATGAATCGTGCTGCTATAAACATGGGTAGTATGCATGTAACCCTGTAATATGATGTCTTTAACTCTTCTGGGATGATTACTAGAAAGGGAATATCTGGGTCAAAGGGAATTTTTGCTTTTAGTTTTTTGAGGACTCTCCATACTGAGTTCTAGTGGTTGTACTAGTTTACATTCTCACCATCAATACAGAAGAGTTCCTTTCCTCCCAGAAAGTGGAAAGTTGGTATTTTGATTGGGATTGCATTTAAATCTGTATATCAATCTTGGAAATATGGCCATTTTGACTCTGTTGGGGGATATTTTTCCACTTTCTGATGTTCTCTCTGATCTTTTTCAGACTACTGTAGTTTTCTTTGTAGAGATCTTTCACTTCCTTAGTTAGGTTAATTTCCTTTTTTTTTTTTTTTTTTTTTTTTTTTTTTTTGGTACTGGGGATCAAACTCAGGACCTTGCACTTGCGAGGCAGGCTCCGGAACCACTGAGCTAAATCCCTGGCCCCAGTTAGGTTAATTTCTAAGTATTTAGTTTTCTTTGTTTTTCTTAGTATTTTTTCCTAATTTCCCTATCAGTGAGTTCATTAATAGTGTACAGGAACACTACTGTTTGTTTTTTGAGACAGAGTCTAATTACAGAGTTCAGGTTGGCCTTGAACTCACTATGTAGTCCAGGCTGGCCTCAAACTCACAGCAATCTTCCTGCCTCAGCCAACATACCAGGCTAATGCTACTGATTTTTGTGTTGATTTTGTATCCTGCTGCATTACTGAATTTGGTTATTAATATTAAGTCTTCTGGTGGATTTTTTTGTTTTTTGTTTAATTTTTGTTTTCTGAGGCAGAGTCTCACTATGTAGTTCAGGCTGGCCTTGAACTCACTCTGTAGTCCAGGAAGACCTCGAACTCTCAGCAATCTTCCTGCCTTAGCTTCCCAAGTGCTGGGATTATAAGTGAGTACCATCATGCGGCTGGGTCTTCTATGTTGAGGATCATGTCATCTACAAATAATGATAATTTGACTTCTTCCTTTCCTATACATATCCCTTTTGTTTTTCCGTGCCTCATTACTTATGCTAATATTGTGAGTACTATGTTGGACAGGAGTGGTGATAGTGGACATCCTTGTCTTGTTCCTGCTGTTTTTTTTTAAATTGTATTTTATTGGCACATTTTAGGTATACAATATAATGACATTCAGCATTGGAAATTTGCACCTTTACATAATCTCTCTTGGTTCTTATTTTTCCCCCTTCCCCTGCCCTCCCTTCAACCCCTCCATCCCTCCCTATTTACAAAGACTTTGTTTCCATTTTTTCATTTTCTCATATTAATTCCATTCCCTTCTTTCCTTGCCCCTACTCCTCCCACTTCCCCTTCCCCTTTGCCCCTTTTCTTCCTACTTCACATTATTTGTTCCTGCTGTTAGAGGGAAAGCTTTTCATTTTCTCCATTTGATATGATGTTGGCAGTAGGTTTGTCATAAATGACTTTTATTAGATTGAGATATACCTATTTTCTTCAGTGTTTTCATCATGAAAGTGTTGGATTTTCCCCGAGGATTTTTCTGGATCTCTTGAGATGATCACGTGATTTCGGTCCTTGCTTCTGTTTCTGTGATGTGTTACCTTTATTGACTTGTGTATGTTGACATCTTTGCATCTTTGGTAATCCATGAAATATACTTGGTCATGATGTCTGATCTTTTTGATGATTGGTTGCCTTCTGTTGAGGATTTGTGTATCTATATTAATTAGAGAGATTGGTCTATAGTTGTTTTTGGTGATTTTTTTGGTTGGATCCTTGTCTAGTTTTGGAATCAGGTAATGCTAGCTTCCAGGAATTACTTTGGGAGTATTTCTTCACTTTCAATTTCATTAAGGAGTTTGAAGAGTACTGGTGTTAGACCCTCCCTGAAGTTATGTAGAATTTAGCAGTAAATCCAGACCTGGGCTTTGCTTAATTGGTAAGTTGTCTTTTTTTTTTTTTTAAATCACTGCTTAAATTTAATTGCTTGTTATTGGATTAAGGATTTTTAAATCTTCTTGATTCGGTGTTGGTAGTTCACATGTATCTAGGAATCTATCTATTTCTCCTGAATTCTCCAGTTTATTGGTGTACAGGTTTGTGAAGTAGTTGTTAATAATCTTTTGGATTTTGCCAGGGTCCACTGTGATTTTCACTTTTCTCATTTCTAATTGTATTAATTTGGGTCTTTCTTTTTTCTTTTTTTGTTAGATTGGCTAAAGCTTTGTTTATATTTTTTATAGAAGCAACTCTTCGACTGATTCTTTGTATTGATTTTTTGGTCTCAATTTCATTGATTTCTGCTCTGATCTTAAAAATGTCCTTCCTTATACTAGGTTGGGGTTTGGATTTTATTTTTCTAGGACCTTGAGGTAATTGTTAGGTTATTTATTTGGGCTTGTGTTGTTTTTGTGATGTGGGCATTCACAGCTATAAACTTTCATCTTATGTCTGCTTTCATTGTGTTCCATAAGTTCTGTTATATTGTATTGGCACTATAACAAGTTTTTGTAAAACAATATGCCAGGTTAACTGACAGCAGCTTCATAATATATTTTGTGTTTACTGTGTTTCTTGACTGAATCATTTTCTTGTGTGCTCGATTCTCATGTTTTCTCCATCACAGCCTCTAAGCAGTATGTTATGCCATCTCATACACTATCTAGCCCAGGTAGGTAACAGGCTATATCATCTAGGTTTGTGTAAGCACACTCTATGGTGTGGACACAACAAAACTGCCTAACGACTTATTTCTCAACCTATCCCTGTTAAGCAAGGTGTGACTGCACATTCTTAAAACAAATGTATAAATGCTTGCTGATCGCTTCTCAGCCTTTTGGCTAAGATCAAGTGTAAATGCTTGCTGAACTCAACTACGGACCAATTCAACATATTTTTCAAATTTATATTCTTAATTCCTTCATTGACTGTATCCAGGCAAATTTATTTCAGTCAGGACAGGAACAAGTTTAAATCCACAAGAAGAAATTAGTGGACTTCAGATCAAATAAGCCACATGAGCCCCAGATAGCAAAAACACAACTTTAATAATTTGAAATTTAGTTTTAAGCTTGCTTACTCAGTATTAATAAATCTTAACTGTAAGACAGGATCTTGCTAAGTTATCCAGGCTGGGCTCAAACTTGTGATCTTCCTATCTCAGCCTCCCAAATAGCTGTGGTCACAGACGTGCACCAGCACTCCTGAGGTGAATCTTAATGTTGCCCCCCCTTTTTTCACTTATGCTACAAAAATAATGAGAAGTCACTTGGTTAATGATCTCAACAACAAACTTTCAGCCCTCTGACTATACATGCATACATGCTTAGAAAATGAGGCAATATTTAGAATTCAGTAAGTGATGAACACACATAAACAGATAAGGACAATTTGTATCTCAATCCACATACAATGGACCCCTGATTCACAAACTCAATCAGTTCCCAAGATCTGGTTGTAACTCAAGTTGGCTGTAAGTCAATACAGCTGTGATCTGGATGTTTACCTGGGTACGTGCTATAGATAAAAAGAGGCAAATGAATCTTCCATTAACCTAATTAACCCAAGTTGTTCGCATGTCAGGTGGGTCGTAACTTGAGGGTCCACCATAAAAGTACAAATCTTAGATTTTCAAGCTGGATATGGTGACACACTCCCAGAAGTCCAAGCTGCTTAGTGGGCTGAGATGTGAGGATCACTGAGCACGCAGGTTTGAGATAAGCCTAGGGCAACATGGGGAAACCTTGTCTCAAAAAAATTTTTTAGCCAGGGATTTAGCTCAGTGGTTCTGCCACCTGCCTCGCAAGCACAAGGACCCGAGTTCGATCCCAGTAACCCCCCCAAAATTTTTTTTTAAATCTTATATTTGCAATAAAGACTTAACTAGATAGAAAAGATTACAGGATATAAATCTCATTACCCTGATATATTTCTCACAATAATCCCATTCCACCAATAACAGATCAGCCAGAGACATTTGCTGCACTTAATTAAAAGCCATTTATTTTTCATACATACTAACTCATATCACATCAAAAATTTTATATATACATACAAAATTTAAAGACATAAACATTTAAACACATAAAATTTGCACTTATAAATGAAGCAACTAGTGTTGCTTTTACAACACTTTCCACCCAAAATATGAAAAGAGCATTTTGGTCCCATGGCTTAGAGGAATAAGACAGTGACAGAATTAGAAAATGAACAAATAGAGCTTTTCATCAAGAATATTAAAATGGCAATGTTCAGGCATGGCAGGCTCTTGACCAAGTATTGGACTGCAGTATAGAAATAAATAAGAGCACTACAATAATCTCAGCTCCAGCAGGCCTTTGCCACTTACAGAAACCAACACTTGGCCCCCAAACATTGGTAGAAAGCATAACATACACATCCCAGCAATTAGCAACCTGAGGAAAAGGAAGTCAATTTTCCTGCTATTTGGCAATTATTTGGCAACTGGATGGATGAATTTGCATTTTGGGATTGTATAGGGTTTCATGTCCTATGGAGTAGACAGAGAGGAGGAGGAACAAGTCTTCCCTCACATATGATTTCAGGAGTCTGAGAAAGGAATATTCACTGCAAGTCTAGAACAGATGTGAACAGGTAGACTCTCAGACTTCCTCACTGTATGCACCATGAAGAATTCACATATGTGCGGTCTATCCAGTGGCTTGAGGAAGGCCCAGCTACCATGATTCCACCCAAGTCTTAAAGACCAATACCATGGTCTTGTAAAGCTGGGGAGAGGCATGAAATGATGTTCTTCTGAGGGCAATATGCAAAAGCCAGGGA
Organism: Heterocephalus glaber; assembly: GCF_053883595.1. Classification (NCBI taxonomy): domain Eukaryota; kingdom Metazoa; phylum Chordata; class Mammalia; order Rodentia; family Bathyergidae; genus Heterocephalus; species Heterocephalus glaber. Next base: position 11,766,988 of record NW_028258467.1, on the reverse strand, counting down.
ACCAAAGCTAAGTTAGAGCTGTGAAAAGCTCAAGACAGGACAGCTGCCTGCACACAGGGATGACAGAGATCAAAGGGGGATCAGTCCATACTTCGCAGAACCAGTCAGAGACAAAAGGTGACAGGCAAAAAATCCACAAACTACTCTAACTCATTCAACAATGTTCTTGAGTTTCTGCTCTGTGCTAATACTGTGCCAGACACCTCGGATACAAACATGAATAAAAAACGTTCTTCCCTCAAGGAGCTCACAGTGGCTAGGCACGGTACCGCATGCCTATAATCCCAGCTACTCGGGAGCTGAGGCAGAAGAAGTGCAAGTCTGAGGCCAACCTGGGCAGCCTACTAGTGACTCAGTGAGGCCCTGTCTCAGAAAAAAGACTGGTAAAGTAGCTCTTTACCAAATCTGCCAAGGCTCTGAGGTCAATCTCCAGTATACTGAAAAGTGGACAACATAATCCAAGGTGAATTGGAAGTCTTCTGCCAAAAATATAACCTCCTCTTTCCACAAGAACTCCAGAAAAATCCACCCAGAGATAAGTTTTCATTAGCAAGTACAAAAAAACAAAAACAAAAACAAAAAAACTAGAAAGGCTGTCCTTCACATCACAGTAAATTAGCTTAATAAGCCTACTTTTCTAACACTTAGCTGAAATCAGCCAGATGAAAATAGGATTTGTAAGAGGCAAAGAAAAGAAATGAAAACTCATTTGGAAAATAGAGCACTACTGCCAGAGAGAACAAAGGCCAGGACACTCACAAGAAGGAGAGGAAAAGGGGAGGCACCATCTTCTCTACAGTGAGGCTGAACAGGTTGAGGACTCTGATCTCTAACCCATAACCATTATTCTGCCTCCCTGCAGTGTCTGGGTGATCCAGGTACAGCCAGTGGGGAAGGGGTGGAAGACCTAGGTTTTATTTTTGTTTGGGGGCTTTATTGTTGCTGTCTGTATGTTGGACAGTGAACCCAGGGCTACCATGCTCTAATGTGCAGTGACATCCCCAGCCTCAGAGAAGGAGGTTTTGCTTGGGAGTTGACAGAGGAAGAAGGAAGAAATGGATGAAGGAAGATTCAGTTAAGGAAAAACTTATAAAGAACTAGAAAGACAAGCTCTTATGCACATATGCCAAAAATATTGCTCAGTTATTAATAACTCATCTGTTTTCTTAGCTAGCTACTGTTCACATCTCTTTACATGTTCTTCATCTTTAAAACTCAAGTACATTCTTTGTCTTTAAACATGAGATTTTTCTTTTCACTTAGGAGCTGCTGACAATATTAAAAGAAAAAATTTCCAATAGTTTGGGTCACATTTTCAGCAATTTAGTTCCCTTAGACTCTGAGACTCAGAAGTAAAACTGGATTAAATGTAGCCAGTACAAGGTCAAAATCTTCAGGCACAGAAATCCATTAACTTTTTAATACTCTCAGAAGATGGACCTAATTTCAAATGAAAGTTGCCTCCAGAATATATTGGTAAAGCATGTTCTAGACATAATTTGTTATGGCAAACACTCTGTAGAAATTCACACAAAATTCCACTGAACTTTTTAAAAGTAAATTGCCCATGTAACAAAAATTTTTCTTTAGTTTTTGGTACCAGAGATTGAACTCACAACCCTGCACTTGCAAGGCAGGTGTGGTGCCACTGAGCTAAATCCCTGGCCCACAAAAAAAATATATATATATATATTTTTTGGTACTGGGGACCGAACTCGGGTCCTTCCGCTTGCAAGGCAGGCGGCGGAACCACTGAGCTAAATCCCCGGCCATAAAAAATATTTTTGATAGCTATGAATAAATCCTAAAGCATGATTATCTTTGGAAGAAAAACTGTAATCAAATGAAGCACATAGCAATGATGTATGACTTAGGACCTGTAGTTCCGGGTAATCCAACTCTATTAAAGACACTATCCACATTTAATTTGGCCAAGTGTAGTCAACATTGTTGATGCAAAGCCCTATTTAGATGCAACCCAAAATACCAAAGTTAATTTTCTTTATGTATAGTTTTTAATGCAAAGGAAATAAAATTTACTTTCCTTCAAATCATTAAAAAACAAAATTACATTAATGAAGTACTGTAATATGAAAATATTTTCTTCTTTAAACCTTAACTTTTAGTATCTGTAATTTCTTTCATTCATTAAACAGTTTCTTATTCTGATCCAAACAGCATCAATACAAATCAGGTAATAATTAAATTTTCCCAAAGCATCCTTCATTTGTATGAATCCCTAATTGCCCAATTTCACTAATAGTATAGTAGGCAAATGATCAATTACTTTATTTACTAAATCATCCTACTGAACAGATTGAGAAAAATACAAAAGTCTTATAAAAAGGCCCTCCAACTTGGTTCTTAAAAAATTTTAAACATACACTGACTCTCAACCTGCCTAATTCTTTCTCACAAAATAAACTATGATACAGATAAAAGAGAATAACTTTTATTAATTTTCCTACAAATGAAAAAGACTAAGGTGCAAATTATTCACAATTTATAATTACAGGTAAGCCACACAGAAGCAGCTACATTTTTCAAGTTGAGGAATGGTGAGTGGAAATTCTCCTCTAAGGTAAAGCTAAACTGTTTTTTTCTTTTTCTTTTGTTTCTTCTTTTTTGTGTGCTGGAGGTCAAACCCAGGGCATCGCACATGCTAGGCAAACACTCCGCCACTGAGCTACATCCCCAGCACTTAAATACTTTCTCTAGCTCTTTGCTCTCTCCTTCAAAACCTCATCTCGTTTCTGTTGCATCCATTTATAAAGCTGGAAAGATCTCCCCCGAACTGAGAAATCATTTCTCAGCTATCTGAGTAAGGGGTACATCTCTGAAACTGCAAATAGAAACCAGGTGTCCAAAAAAATTGGCGGGTAGTACTTACTGTAATTACCCTGCATAGACATTTTTTTTTTGGTACCAGGGATTGAACTCGGGATCTTGAGCTTGCACAGCAGGCACCGGAACCACTGAGCTAAATCCCCGGGCCTACATAGACTTTTTGATGATAAAATTTGTCTTATGTAGAATAAAATAGCTTTTCTATTGTATTAACTACTTTAAAAATAATGTAAATAACACATTAGAATTCAACATCAAGAAAATTCCTTATTATTGTCCTAACGTAAAATATATTAACATCTATTACATTTAAATAAATTATACTTAGAAGATACATGCTTATGATTTCTATAAATATATTACAAATTATATAAATTACATGCTCAAAAATTTAGATATATATTCTTAAATTGATCTTAAATATAAACTCTCAAGATAAAATAAAGAGTTCAGTGCTTCACATCTTGAAATCTGGAGAAAATGCTATTGGAATTTTGAAGTAATTCTGAGGTGAAATTTGCTGATACTTCTTGAGGTTTTCACATAACTTTATATATATTTTTGTATTTATTTTTTTAAACTTACTTTTTTGTGAGATAGGGTCTCACTCTGTTGCCCAGGATGGTCTTCAACTCAAGCAATTTTCCTGCCTCAGCCTCCCAAGTAGGTAGGGCTACAGGTATGTGCCACTATGCCTAACCAGTCCCATATTTTTAAACCTGCTGGTATTGGACACACTGAATGAATCTGAAAGATTGGGTCAACTTTCTCGTGTCTCATTAAAATACAATGATTTATATTTTATAAAATATAAAGATTTATGTATTTATTTTGGTACCGGGGATCAAACTCAGGTCCTTGCGCTTGTGTAGCAGGCGGCGAAACCACTGAGCTAAATCCCCGGCTAAAGATTTATTTTAATTCTTTTTTTTTTTTTTATACCGGGGATTGAACTCAGGGCCTTGCACTTGCCAGGCAGGAGGCGGCTAAATCCCCGGCCCTTAAAGATTTATTTTAAAGCACTGAATTTAAATGTATAACATCTATGGGCTGAGGGTATAGCTCAATGGTAGAGTGGTTGCCTAGCATGCACAAGGCCCTAGATTCAATGCCCCAGCAACACCCCCCCCCAAAAAAAGAGAAAGAAAATAATGACAGCAGTATGAAATTTGAGGAAACTATTTTCCCTGGTACAGTATGAATTTCAGTTTTTCTTCCCAGAGGGAGAAAATTTCTTCCTGTTTTTCTTTTTTTCAGTGCTGAGGATTCAACTCAGGGCCTTGTGCATGGTAGGCAAATGCTCTACCACTGAGCTACACCCTCAGCCCAAATTATTAGTTTAGTTTTGTTTGTTTTTTGGTACAGGGAATTTAACCCAGGGCCTACATGTCCAGCCCGTTTTAAATTTTTTATTTTGAGATAGGGTCTCACAAAGTCATTCAGTTGCCCAGACTGGGCTCAAATTTGTGATCCTCCTGTCTGCCTCACAGAAAAGGTCTCAATAAGTTGCCCAGGCTGGACTTGGATTCCTCCTACCTCAGCCTCCCAGTGTGCTGGGATTACAGGCATGCACCACCATGCCCAACTCCAAATTATTATTTTTAGAACGTTTATTTAATACCATTGATGCCAGGCATGGTGGCACACCTGTAATCCCAAAACTGGGGGAGGATGAGGTAAAAAGAACAGGAGTTTGAGGCCAATCAGGGTGACTTAGAGAGACTGTGTGTGTGTATGTGTGTATGTGTGTGTGTGTGTGTGTATGTGTGTGTGGAGTCATGAAGAAGTCAAATATTTTCTTCTGTATGAATATGCTCAAAACTTTAAAAATTAATTAAAAGTACTCTATATTGATATTATAAAAGTAGAAGACATTGATAAAATATTTCCTACAGAACACATCAATCATACATCATTCTTTTTTGATGATTAAAAAAAGTACTTACAGAATTTTAGTGTTAGAATAATAAATTATTGCAGAGTATTTTGGGGGGAAATCTTATTCAATCTTGTCCTTGGTTAAATCTTAGGGAAATGGAAATTTTACTATAAAGACTATTTCTCCAAGGCAGGAGGATCGCTGCAAGTTCAAGGCCAGCATGAACTAGTGAGGCCCTGTCTCAACAACAAAATAAAACAAGACAAAACAGGGAGAAAACTATAAGGACTATTTCTGACATAAAAGCTACTCTGATCCCAAACTGTTTAAGAGATAACCTGAGATTTTAGAACAGAGATGTAAACAATCAGAACTGGGTTTTCCTGAACTCAATTGGCATATTGAAATATTTGAATATAAGTATTTATTAATAATTCTAAAATGCCACTTTCTCACTATTGATATTTTTAACCAAAGTATCAGAGAAGTGAAATTATATGAGAAGTAAGACTTTCAGACTAAAGGGAAAATATTTGGTTAAAATTTAAAATAATAACTGGGCTGGGCATGGTGGTGAATGCCTATAATCCCAGCACTCGGGAGGCAGAGGCAGGAGTATCACAAGTTCAAGGCCAGCCTGGGTTACTTAGTGAGTTTAAGAACTTCATGGCCAGACCCTGCCTTTAAAAGACAAAATAACAACAACAATGATAATGATAATTAGTAATTTAAAAACAAGTGGGTGTAGGGAATAGTAATTCTTCAAAATGAAGCACATAACTGGTAAATCAAGTATTTTCTCTGCAGGCAATCCAGTGCACTTTAGGGGAAAAAAAACTTGGTCATGTTAAAGGATTCCTTGATTTCTCACTGCTCTGGAGGTCCCTCAACTGCTCCAGCTACCTTTCTGCGAAGGAGAATGAAGGCTGACTTCAATGTACCATCCCCATTCTGTTGGGAAAAGCAAAGGAAGGTGGCCCAGAGGAAACCACAGAGTCCAGTGTAAGCTGTCCTCCACTGCACAGGAACGAGGCTGAAGTTGGTCAGCTGGAACACAGAGAGTCTGTTAGAGGCTGACAGTGGTCAAAGCTATGAGATAGCCTTATGAGAAAGGCTGTTTTCTTTGGCAGTGCTGGAGATCAAACCCAGGAGCTCACACATGCTAGGCAACTGCTCTACCACTGAGCTGCACCCCCAACCCCAGATTCTGTGTAGTCTGAAACTCACCTGCACGAAAGGCCAATACATCAGGCCAGCCTGGAATAAAAAAAAAAAAAACAAAAACACCTCATGACAATGCTTTTTAATCACACAAAACAAGCATGCAGTTCGTTCCATAAAAGATTGAGAAATACCAGGCAGATAGGGTGCCAGGTGATACTATATTTCAGAGTAAGTTGATTAAGACTACTTAGCCCTCTAGAGTAGAAGACAACAGAGAGTTGTGGAAAAGCTATTACCGGTAGGTGTATGACATTTTTGTTAGTTATATTCATAAGTGCAAAAGGAACAGAATCAATACCAATTCTGGAAAAAGAAACTATTTAGAAATAACTACAAATATCTGTGCATGGTTTCAAGATGGGGGTCTCACTATGTTGTCCAGGCTGGTCTTGAACTCTTGGGGTTACGGGATCTTACCACTTCAAGCTCCTGAGTACCTGAGACTTACAGTGTGTGCCAGCACCTGGCTCCCATTATGGGTTGTTGAAAAAGATCAAGGTCTTTGTGTGTAAACTACATCTCAAAAAAAGCCAGGAGTTTTTTCAAAATAGTCCTTAAAAGTAGTATTAGGAATTGTTTTCTTTTTCCAAATTTATATTTTCTGAAGTTTTTTAAATAGTTGCAATATATATTTTATACTTAAATATTACATACAATGCATATTTTAAAGTATAAATTCATGTAAGAAGTTAATACTTTAGCAAAAAATAAATCAGAAGACTAAGCCCATCCAAATGCTGCTTTACTTCTTTGTCAATTATCTTTCGTGTCAGAGTGTGGAAGCACCCAATGCTCAGATCTTTATCTTTTATACCATCTCCACAAAAAGGAATCAGGACTTCTTAAAGAAATGGCTGTGTTAGGGCTGGAGTAGAGCAAGTACAAAGCACATAGTACAAAACAAGCCTGGAACATCTTGTTACGCCAGAAAGTAAGGAAGTGGTTTTTTTAAAAAAAAAAAAAAAAGGAAAGAGACCTAGGATGTCGCAAGGATATAAGGGCCAGCTTCAAGGGCTTCCCACTGGCCAGATCTGGAACATTTGAACACCAAAAATAATTAAACACAGCAGTGAATTATAAATCATTGAAAAAATAGAAATCCCTGAACCCGCACTGTTAACACAGAGAGAAATAACTGACAGAGAAGAGTGGGCTCAAGCTCACGGAATATGAATGTCATGTGATACATGGCAGGCCAGGGCTGAAGAAACTAACTCACCATGGGCAGCCCATCACAACAGCAAAGAGTGGCACAGGCAGAATCAGAAATGGAAGCAGAGGGCCGGTGATTTAGCTCAGTGGTTTTGCCGCCGGCTGCGCAAGTGCAAGGACCCGAGCTCAATCCCCAGTACCAAAAAAAAAAAAAAGAAATGGAAGCAGAAATACTAGACAGGGAGTCGAGCATGGTGGTTCCCAGGACTTGGAAGGCTGAGGCAGGAGGATTGCTATGAGTTCGAGGCTAGCCTGGGCTACATAATGAGTTCAAGGCCAGCCTGAACTATAAAGTGAGATCTTGTTTCAAAACAAAACAAAACAAATCAAAACAAAAAAACCCATAAATAAATAAACAACAGAAAAAGAACTACTAAGCGTGGTAAATTCTGTTTATTTGCATGGTCTTAAAAGTGCTTCTCAACAGATTATGTATTAGTTTCAAGGAGGGGAAAAAAGGTAATATTCAAGGGGAAAATCAAACACTTTAACCAAATGATCAATGTCTCCAGTCAGTGCCAAAAGGCATCATTTACCTTCCAAAGTGAAACTGGGGACACCTCACCATTTGTGGAGTGTTCTAGCCAGGAATATATAACTGAATCTAATCATGAGAAACAGACAAACTTCCCAAACCAAAGGCTTTCCTTCTTTTAAGGGATGCATGGCTCTATTCTTCAAAAATATTAGCATCACAATAAACAAAAGAGCTAGGAAATGCCCCTGATTAATGAGGACTAATGAGATATGACAGGTATGAGCAGTTTCTGATCCTACGCTGGATCTTGTACTACAGGGAAAAGAAATGATATAACAGGCCATTACATGGTCAATTAGAAAAATGGGATATGGATGGTATATTAAAGTATTACGTACTGCTGCCTTTTTTTTTTTTTTTGGTGGTTCTAAGGGTTGAACTCAAGGCCTTCACACTGTTACATGCTACATCCCCAGACCTTTTTGGGACAAGATCTTACCAAGTCACTAAGTTGCCAGGCTGGGATTGATCCTCCTGCCGCAGCCACTAAGAATACCTGGGTTACAGGTATGCACCACCATACCCAGTGCATGTTCAATTTATTGAAATTCTTAAGTATATAACATACAGGCTGGGCGTGGTGGTGCATGCCTATGATCCCAGCACTGGGGAGGCTGAGGCAGGAGGATCACAATGAGTTTAAGGCCAGCCTGGGCTACATAGTGAGTTCAAGGCCAGGCTGGACTGTATAGCAAGACCTTGTCTCAAAAAAAAAAAAAAAGTATAACATATAGAACTGTGAAGGCGGACACAGTGGCGTATGGCTGTAATCCAAGCTCTTAGGAGGCTGAGGCAGGAGGATAGCCACACATTCAAGGCCAGCCTGGACTGTACTACATAGCAAGACTTTATCTCACAAAACAAAAAACAAAACAAAACAAAAAAAAGAAAGAGACTGGCAAAAAAATGTACACACGTCAGCAGTTCACTGTACTAATTAATGTCTGGAAGCTAATGGCCATGACTTTAAGCACCTCTTATAATTGTAGAGGCCAAAGGTTACTTGTATTAATCTCATGATGTCTCAATAAATTTAGTATTCAAATATTTATACAAGTTTTTCTTTTTCTGATATATACATACTTTCGGTATATCTCGAATCCAACTTACAGTCTCCTGGAAAGGAACTTGTTCCTAAGTCTGACAAAGTGAGTCTTATACATCTTTGACACAAATGTACAATGTAAAGCATAAAAAAATCCCCAAAATACTGTAAATAAACTATTCTTCCTTTTAAGTACACAGAAATACAACTGTGACAATGTCTGGCAGACACAAGAGCTACTAGGAATATTCCTAATGCAAGGGCAGTTTGATCTGCGAAAGTTCACAACTCAAATGTTCTGCGATGATCTGTCCCCATGTAGGAATGTTCCTAATGTGAGATCTGTTTGTATCTGTGAAAATTCACAACTCTAATGTCTGGGGACTTAACTGTATATGTGTATATGTGTGCGTGTGTGTGTATGCACATATATACAATGTATGTATATACAGATACATATACATATATAACAGTGTGTGTGTATATATACATGTATATATACATGTATATATACATACATAACTGTGGTTATATAAGAAAACATCTTGTTCTTAGAAAATAGATACTTAAGTATCTACGGTAAGGGACAATTGTGCATATAGCTTACTTTCAAATGACTCAGGAAGCCATATTAGCTAGCTGGGTAGATGTCTGCATGCATGCATGGATGGATGCCTAGATGAATGGGTGGATGTTGAGCTATAGCCCAGATGCAACAGCAAGAAACTATGTAGCAGGACAGCAGGGGGAGTAACAGGGAGTTGGGTTTTGCCCTGACATTGAGGGTCTCCCCGGCTTATTTGAGTCACTTACACATCCTGCCTTCTGTGGAGAGTGGAGGAGCACTGATAACTCCTAAAAGCCAGCAGAACAGTAACTATCTCAAGCCTTCTAATCCTACCTTCCTGCCAGCGCCTTTTTTTTTTTTTATGTTCAGACTTTATTTCACTATCTTAGCAGTTTTGTGAGAGCTCTGTGCGCTTTCACCTATTTAAAAGTTGTTAGTCTTTGCAGAGAGGTGGGATTAATACTTTTGTTTTGGGATGCTGGGATGCTTTCCTTGAAATTCAAGGCTGCCTGCTCCTCTCAGGAGACTTCTGTTGGGAACGCCTGTCTCAACATGCAGATGACTTCTCTAAGGCCCGTTCCCTTTCAACCCAGACCTGGCCTGCTGACCCCTGCAGCTAGTCCCATGGCTGCTACATGTCTCCAAGCCTTCCCTCTTGCAGTGTCTGTAAGTGCACTAGTATTGAATTCTTATCCATATCTTCTTGACAAGACTTATCTTCAGGTCTCTTGCTTGATTTTTTTTCTTTTTCAGGCTACATTGCATACATATAGTACTAAACTTTGTACTACCTTTGCAGCAAGGGTGTCTAGCTCAGGGTAGAGCACTTGCCTAACATGTATGAGTTTGACCCCTAGCTCTGCAAAAGAGATCTCTTCATCTTCCTTAATTACTGATGCAATGTAGGGTAATTGCTACTTAGAAAAATTTCAACTGAATGGGTTAACAAATAACTTGGGAAATCTCTGAAGTTTAAAAACTAAAGGAAAACAGGCGGTTTAATTCCTAGAAAGGAAACCTGAAGGTAGCCAAAATGGACTGACTGGATCTTTTAAAGGAAATGTGATTCTCCATCCCCTTGGAGCTTGGCGCTATGTCTGTCTGGAGCAAGGCTTCCAGATTGGCAGAAAGAGGACACTGTGAAGTGAAAGAGGTTTGTGTGCCCATGTTTCAGGACTGGTTTAGTGATCCACATGCTCCTAGGGTGGCCTCTCCTTTGGCCACTCCATTCTCCCTGGGGTGCTGGGGAATCATCGAACCCAGCTTGCAGTCCTTGCACCCAGGGCTGCCCCCTTCCTCAGGGAACCTGGCTGATTTCTCAGGTTGCTGGGCTACCTATTCTTTGGTTTCACCACAGCCAAGCCCAGCCAGCAGGCAGAAAGTTCCCTTTAGTAACATATCGCTAAGGGTCCTGGTGCCTATGAGTACAGGTTCCTTCTACCCAGGCCCTGCAGTCCTCTGCATCGCCATGCTCCCTGCCTGTCTGCTTTCTGGAAGCGTCTTGGCCCAGACCTTGGCAGAACTCCTGTCCACTCCCTCTTGCCATGGACTAGCATTTCTACCGGTCTTGTCCCACGCACAGACGGTCACAGGTGACAGGACAGCCTCACATTATCCACAAACCGGCTTGATGAACAGCCTCTGTCCATAGGAAGGCAGGGCAGGGGCTGTCTCTGGCCCGGAGAGACCAGAGAGATGGGGCACCTGTGCCTTGCTGCTGTGCCTCTGCTCACTTCTCTCAGGCAAATACAGACCCTCGTCTGTGCCTTTGCAGCCACATGACAAACCAGACAAGCCACATGCTGGGCCCTGTGGCCTTAAGGGACACACATCTGACCGTGAGTCAGGCTGAGCCCCTCTGTAACTAGTTTAGAACCTCACACTGGGTCCAGGTTCTGACAGCTAACAAAAGGTAGAATATCAAGGAACAAAAAAATTTATCCTAGAGACTGTAACGCAGGGTTCATCTGGACTTTGGGCATCCGATGTTAAGAACAGAGCTGACAGGATCCAATGATGCTGAACACTGACGGCCCTTTTACTCATCCACTTACTCACTCATCTCAGTGCCAAACAGCTCCTGAGCCAACCCTCTGTGGACTGCCAGGCACTGCAGACAATAGCAAATACCTCTTCTCTTTGCCCGGGTAATACCCTGGCAGCCTTGGGGTGAGGATCTACCATTAAATTGATTTTATTTTTTAAAAGAAAAAAAAGGGCCAGGGATGTAGCTCAGTGCAAAGGAGCTGTGTTCAATCCCCAATATGGGGGAGAGGGGCCTCAGCTTGGGCAGCGTCTAACCCAGGAGGCCTTCCTTCAACTTCCCCCCACACCTCCATGCTGGGCTAAGTGCCCATCTGCTCTGGGACCCTAGAGCATTTCTCATGGCATGCTGGTTCATGACTTACCTATAGTCTATCTCACTAGGCAATAAGATGTTTCTTTTGGGTTTTTTTTGAGACAGGGTCTCACTATGTAGTTCAGGCTGGCCTGAAACTTACTATGTACCCCAGGCTGGCCTCAAACTCATGGGGATCCTCCTGCCTCTGCCTTCTGAGTGCTGGGATTACAGGTGTACGACAAGTTCTTTAAGGACAGAATCTGTTAGTATATATTAAGTTTTTTTTTTAATCTGCCTCTAACAGCACTTGGAAGATAGTTTATTACAGGTGATCTTCAGAAAAGTCACTAAATGGAGCTAGGCTTCAGATTGCTGGTAACCCCCTTTCTTCTAATGGGCATAGATAAGGCTAATTCATTATAACCCCTTCTTTCTAAAAGAGTAGAGCTGGGGATATAGCTCAGTGGTAGAATGCTTGCCTAAGATGTATGAGGCCCTGAGTTTGATCACTAGCACCACACATACACAAAAAAAGAATAAATAAATAAATAAAAATGTATGCAAAAGTTCCCAAGTTTCTGCCCCAAATTTCAGTCTGTATATTTACATTAAGAGAGGAGGCTCCAAAACATCTGCAAATCCTTGCTTCAATCCCTTCATTCCCAATTCTACTTCTTACTCATTTTTCAAATATTAGATGTACATACCTGCCTAGACCCTATGATGTAATGGGGAACCTTGTTCCTTTTTCCAAAATAAAGCAGAAGACAATCACAATGGGATAGCACCATGGGCCCATAATTTCTGTCCCAGTAAGAGTTCTGAACACTCTTTCCTTGTAGGAATTCTCCCTGGAGAAAAGGGGTGATCACAACTGCTCCCCTCAGGGGAAATCTGAGCTTCAAATCTTCCTGCCTTCTGCCTCCAACCACCAAGGGGGTGATGTCAGCAAAAGATGCTAGAAGATACTTGCACTCAAGTAACAGCTCAGTGTGACACTGCTTGTGCACCCGCGCACATGCAAGTGTGTGTGCATGCGCTGAGGCTGAACCAAGGGCCTCATGCATGCTAAGCACATGCTCTACCACTGAGCTACACCCTCAGCCACTTGGCATTGCTTTTGATGAATTAAGGACCTGTGAAACACTAGGCCCAACTGCATATATTCTGGAATCCTGAAAATTCACCTGTTATTAATAGAATCGAATATGCTCTAGGCCAGAGATGAAAAACATCCCTGATTGTGCCGGACTTTAAGGACACTATTTAAGGCATCTTCATTAAATATATAATTTGTTGGACTGAATTATATGTATTTGTAATGAACAAACAGTACAGCAGGTGACTGCTTTAAGCAGAGGAATAACCTTGAAGAACAGTATCCTTCTCTGTAAATACTTGTTTCCTTAAGAAGATTCTTTTCACAGGGACTTAGCAGAACATACCCAGAAACACTGGCTCTGAACATGAGAATGATCTCATTAAGCCTCTCACAGTCTACAATTCCTACTTTGCAGATAGGCTCCACAATTTACAAAATAAGTTGTGATTGCTAATAAGCCAGCCTCCCAGCACTCAGGAGGCTGAGGCAGGAGGACCATAAGTTCCAGGCCAGCTTAGGCTATATAGTTAGTTCAACACCAGCCTAAACTACATAGCACAACTCTATCTCAAAAAACCAAAATTAAGTAAATAAATAAGTAGCGATTGCTAACAAGAATAAGTCAGAAATCATTGCAAACATTGGCTAAAAGGCAGAGATATTATTTCTTTCCAATCTGTGAGAAGTAGACTCACTCCTAAAACCTCCTCTCATTCATCTACCAACACAAATTCAAGTCAGGAACAGTGGTGTATGCCTGTAGTCTCAGCTACTTGGGAGTCTGAGGCAGAAAGATTGGATAAGCAGAACTGGCGGCCAGCCTGGGCAACAGAGAGACCTTCTTTCAATTAAAAAACATTTCTTTTGAGGAAGCTCCCTGCCTCCATCCCAGGCTCCAAGGGCAGAGAAGCTCAGCCGGTCCCAGCACCTGGAAGGAAGCTCCCCCACTGCCATCCCAAGCTCCTAGGGCAAAGAATGTGAACCGCATGGGCGCCAGAAGCACACACACACACACACACACACACACACACACACACACACACACCGCAGTGGAAATGAGAAGACACATAAACAAGCCTCAAAAACGACTCTTCCAGATCACCTACAGCAACCTCAAAGGGAAACAAGATGGAACAATCTGATACTCAACCACCTGGACTCTCTGAACTGGCAACAAAAGAGGATCTGGGAAAAATGAAATCAGAAATAATTACTCAGATAACAGCAAAGATTTTGCTCATGCTGCAAGACATGATTAATAAATCTAGAGAAGACACAGATAAAAAAATAGAGGATCTGAGGAACACGATGGAATTCCAACATAGGAAACAAATGGGATCCATAAAACAGATACAAACAGATTTCCAAGAGATTAAAAACTCCATCAAAAGTCTGCGCAGCAGAATGAACCAATGTGAGGATAGAATTTCACATATAGAAGATAAGATTGCAATTAGTGAGGAGGAAAAGAAAAATTGCTTTAAAATTGTAAGGGAACATGAGAAATCAATCCAGCAGCTGCTAGACAATGCAAAGAAGAATAACATAAGACTGGTTGGAGTCAATGAAGAAAGAGGAGAGAGTGCAGATGACATAAAAAAACCTGTTCACAGAAGTGATGGCAGAAAACTTCCCAAGGAGGGGAAAAGAACTTGACATACAGATAAGTGAGGCATATAGGACTCCAGCTAGCCTTAATCAAAAAACATCTACACATAGGCATATAATAGTTAGGATTCCAGAAATCCAACAGAAGAACAAAATTCTACAAGCAGTGAGAGAAAAGAAACAAATCACATACAAAGGAAAGCCCATCCGAATCACAGCAGACTTCTCAATGCAAACCCTCAAGGCAAGAAGAGCTTGGAGGGATGTATTTCAAGCCCTAAAGGAAAACAGCCTCCAACCCAGATTGAGGTACCCTGCAAAACTATCTTTCAACATTGATGGAGAAATAAGATACTTTCATGATAAAGAGCACCTCAGGAACTTCATGAATACCAAACCGGCACTCCAAAAAATTTTAGACAATACCCTAGACAATGAGGATCACAACCCCAGGAAACCCAGCAGAATGAATCCATTGGGCGTGACAAATTAAACCCAAAGGGGAAGAATCCAACAAAAAGAAAAAGTCATGACAAGGCTTTTAAAACTTTTAACTTCATCTCCCTAATGAATGTATAATTCAATCTTATTATTGTACTGATTAGTAGTTTTCTGATTCTAGAGTTGCACACCATTCCTTGTGCTATATTGGCTATCATCTTCTTATGTCTACATTTTAATTGGGTTGTCTATTAATGAGCTCTAAGAATTCTTTATATAGTCTGGTCATAGGTTATATGCATTGTTAATATGGTCTGTTTAAGGACTACTTTTCATTTTAATGACGTCATTTAAAGTTCTAAATTTTGATGGAATCTCATTTAACAATTTTTTTCTTTTATACATCATGTTTTTTGTATCCTAGGTAGTTCTTGCCTACCCTGAATTCATAAATATTTTCCCTTATAATTTCTTCTTAAAGTTTTATACTTTTAGGCTTTCTTATTTAGGTTCATAGATCCCTTCAAGTTATTTTCATGTATGGAAAAAAAGGGTTGAGGCTAATTTTTTATATACGAATACCAGGTGTTCTAGTGCCATTTGCTGAAGACACTATCTCTTCCTCGGCTCTTGAATCGAGTTTATATTCTATAAAATGCTAATGTTAAATAATCTTTCAAAACTCAGTGGACCATATATGTGTGGTTCTATTTCTAGATTCTTTGTTTTATTCCAGTGATCTATATGTCTTTCCTTACACCAACACTGCCTTGATTACTGTAGCTTTAGAAGAAGTCTTAAAATTCGGTACTAAACGTCTTCCAACACTGTTTTTGTTTTTGTTTTTAACTTTTCTGGGTCCTTTGTACTCCTACATAACTTTTAAATTTCAATATCCAGTTCTTCATTTATAGCAAGTATACACAGACCTGAATTTTTATATATACCTTGTAAGGTTTTCCAATCCTGCTAAATTCAAGTACAAGTTCTAGGGGCTCCTAGAGATTTCTTAGTATTTTCTCTGTAGATGATCATTTCATCTACATATAAAGATTTTGCTTCTGCCGTGCCAGTCCTATCCTAGTTGTGTCATTTTATTGCCAGACTATTTTGGTGGGGACTAGGTTTCAAAGTTTAATGGACAGATAAAGAGTAAGCATATCTGCCCTTGTTCCCCACCTTAAGGAGAAAGCATTGTATCTTCTCCAGTCATATAAGGCATTCTCACTGGAAGTATGGAGTACATGTCTTTAATCTGTTGAGAAGTTTCTGTTCTACTTCTAGTCTCCTGATAGCTTTTACCATGAACAGCTGTAGAATTTAGTCCAATACTTTTTCTCCAACTAGTGACAGGATCATATGGCTTTTTCCTTTCCTCTGTTAAAATGATGACTTTTGGGGGTGGATCTTCCAATGCTGAACCAACACTGCCATCCCTATAACAAAACCACTTTCTACATCCTGCCAGATCTGACTTCTAATAGTTTGCTTTCTTAAACAAATTTCTATGTTCATACTTTTTTCTTTTATTATCTTTATCCAGTTTTAGGATTAGCACAATGTTGAGTTCCTAAAATGAGGGGAGAAGTGTTCTTTCTTTTTTCTGCTTGAATTGTTTGATATAATTTATCAGTTAAAATGTTTATGACCCTGCTGTTGTCATATAGGTAGGTTTTCAAGCTAGGACTATACTTTCTTGAATAGGTGCTATTCAAATTTTATATTTCCTCCAGAGTTAGTTTCATTAATTTGTCTTCCAAGGTACTTCTTAGAAGTTGTCAAATTTATTTCAAACAGATTTTTGAAATATGCTTTCTATATCCTTTTAAATTCTGTAAAATCTGTGGTAATGTCTCCTAGATCTTAATATTGTAATTTTAAAAATGTATAACTGATATTGTGTAACAGGAAGAAAAGGTCTAAAAGAGCAGGGGAATTGGGAGGGGTAGGGGAAGGGAAAAAAGCGAAAGGAAAAAATATGAGAAGAGGAAAAAAATGGAAACAAGGTCTCTGCAAATAGGGAAGGGAGGGCAAGGGAAGGGGAAAAAAATAAGAACCAAGAGACTCATGTAATGGTACAAGATCCCAATGATGAATGTAACTGTATTTTATACCTAAAATGTACCAATAAAGTTAATGGGGAAAAAACAAAACAAAACATTTTTTTCAAGATCTCTTTGTCAAAATACTAAACTCTTAGGCCTACCAAACTGGAGCCTAATTTAAGAATAGGTGTGTTTAATGTTTAAAATATACAAAAATATATTGATTGCATTTTCAAAAGCCTATCTTACCTTATATGTATTCCAAAATTTCTGCTTCAGGTCTAAGACTATGTCATCTTGTCCCTGGAGAATGCTCATACCTATTAGCAAAAACACACACCAAAAGCATTTTTAAATATTAAGCAGGAAGATTGCTGTAGCAGTGTATGTTCAAGTTTCCCATTCCAACATGCAGAACACCCACTGTTACCATTCACTCAGTATATCCAATGGAGAAAATAATCTCCATCACAAAATTAGGGCAGTGTTAGAGGAATGACAAATATTAAATGAAACTAGGAGGATACAAAAGTTATAGCAGAATAGTTTTTAAACAAAAGAGCTGTACGAATACACAAAAACTACATTAGGATAGTGAGTCTACAGGTGACTTTTCTCTAACTCCCAACTTTGGTGAAATGTTAAAATTTTTTAAATTTTATTTGTGCCTGAGTGTGTGTGTGTGTACTGGGGAGTGGACCCAAGGCCTCATCCAAACTAAGCACAACCTCTATCACTGAGCTACACTCCCACTTAATTTCATTATTTTTAGAAAAGGCTGGTGAACTCTGAAATAAATACTCTGGCAACTACAAATTTCCTTTCAGGATTATTCTAATCAGAACAAACCCCAATTTAGCATTCCTAAAAACACTGAAAACTTTTGCCTTCAACATCCCTGAAAAGAAATTTTGGGAGCAAGGACAAAACTCTATTTTAAGCAGGTATACAAATGACAGCTTAAAAAATTCTGTCCCAGATGGGCACAGTGCCAGATGCCTGCACTCAGAGGATCACCATGAGTTTGAGGCCAGTGTGGGCTACACAGTGAGTTCAAGCCCAGTCAGAACTACATGGTGAGCCTTTGTCTCAAAAAAGAAAAAAAAACAAAAACACCTAACTCCCATCCCTGATTAGGAGGGAGGGAGATAAGAGCTTATCAGTTAATTGCAGGAGATTCTTAGAACAAGAGTCATAGATTATAAAATATTAGTAATACTGTCTTCCACTTACCCAGCACTATTAAATGCTAAGCACTTTCTGTGGACCATTTCATCTGAATCCTCCTAACCAATCTGCTGAAGTAGGGAGAATTAAAAGGAAGAAAAGATCTTATGGGGGCCCCAGTCACTGAGCCGTTGCCGAGGATTCAGCTGCCTCCCCCTTGAGCCCCCTGCTTCTCGGCGATCCGCACCTGCCTTCTCCCACAGCCGCCTTCCGCAGGCCATTTCCACCGAGGAAAAGGAATCATATCGTCTGTCCGCTATCCAGAACCTCCACTCTTTCGACCCCTTTGCTGATGCAAGTAAGGGTGATGACCTGCTTCCTGCCGGCACTGAGGATTATATCCATATAAGAATCCAACAGAGAAACGGCAGGAAGACCCTTACCACTGTCCAAGGGATCGCTGATGACTACGATAAAAAGAAACTGGTGAAGGCGTTTAAGAAGAAATCTGCCTGCAATGGCACTGTAATCGAGCATCCAGAATATGGAGAAGTAATCCAGCTCCAGAGTGACCAGCTCGAGAACATACTCCAGTTCCTGGTAGAGACTAGCTAAGGACGATCAGCTGAAGGTTCATGGGTTTTAAATGCTTGTGGCTCGTTGAAGCTTAAGTGAAGATTTCCTTGCAGTGAGTAGAATGTCCCTCCAGTCCCTTGTCAGGAGTTTAAAAACCTCACGGCTTGTATAATGTAACCATTTGGGGTCTGCTTTCCCTTGGACTAGCGTAACTCCTACATGCAGTAAACTGAAAAGGGCCATGCTGTCTAGTCTGGAAGTCCCTCTTTTGAACAGGGCTCACGCAGGAGGGGCCGGCAGTGTGCAGCCTTAACCAGCAGTGCGGCGATCTTCCAGCAGGGCCCCGATCTTCCAGCAGGGCCCCGAGACCGCGGGCAGCTGTGTCGGGCCAGGAGCTCGGAGCTCTGCACAGTCCCCGCCCCCGAGAGCGTGGGGTGAGGCGGTGGCGTGGCGGCGCCACTAGAGGGAGCCCTTGGCGTCTCACCCCACCAGGTGACAACTAGGCACCCTCCCCAGCAAGGCGGTGACACCCAGCAGGCTGCCGGGGGCTTGGGGACCGGACAGCCTAGCTAAGGACACCAAACTCCAGCACGAAGGGCCAGCCCGGTGCAGTTAAACTTCTGAC
Source organism: Heterocephalus glaber (assembly GCF_053883595.1). Taxonomy (NCBI): domain Eukaryota; kingdom Metazoa; phylum Chordata; class Mammalia; order Rodentia; family Bathyergidae; genus Heterocephalus; species Heterocephalus glaber. Next base: position 11,747,770 of record NW_028258467.1, on the reverse strand, counting down.
AAGGGAACAAACCCACCTGATTGACTGGCAGTGTAGCCAGCGACGGCTTGCACCCCACTCGCAGCAGCCACCCAACGCCATGTGAAGTACTGGTTTTGGTTTTTTCTCCCAGTTTTTATGTTATGTAATGTATTTAAGCCCTTATTTAAATAAAACTTGTTTTCAGAAAAGAAAAAAAAAAGAGAGAGAGAGAGCTCTTATGGGGGTTCATAGCAGAACCCAACCCAGGCATCCAGTTTCTAAGCCCCTAAGCCTTTCTTAATCCCCTACTCCTCTGGTTCCCCAAGGGGGCCCTGGCACAAGCATCACCTGGTTCACCCAACTTCCAAGTTGTGTCTTAAACAGTCAACCCACCACCCTCCACCCTTCCTTTTCCTTACAACCTGAAGGCAGGGAAACTGGGCCAGAAATCTGAAAAGCAAAGCAAAGCAGCAATCTAGGGAAGAATCCGTATCAGGGGCCTCTGGGCTGAATTATAGGCGTCTCCGAGGCCGAGGCCCTGGGACTACAGCACCTTTGTGTCTCGGACAGGCTGACAATCCTCTCAACACCAGAGCATCAGAACTGAGAGCCCCAGATTGTGTTGCCTTTGGTCAAACTGCACAATTCCTTCCTATCTCAGCTTCCTCAAATCTACTGAGGAAATGAGCGCATCTGTCTCACGGGTTGTTTGAAGATTAAACAGGAATCTGGTCCCCAAAGTCTCCACCCCTGGCCCCCAGTCCCTTCACCAGTGTACAAGGCTATAGAAATTGCTAGAATACAGAGGCCACTGAGCCCCTTCTATTGTTCTTGGTCAGACATAGAGAAGGTTCCCAAAGCCAGGCCTTCCAGCCCCAGGGTGGAATTTCTGAGGACGAGACTCCTACACGGGTATAGAATTTCCTCAGTCAAATTTTGTTACCAAAGCAGGACTAGGACCCACAGGAAGAATCTTCTGAGGAATCAGTCCCTACCTCAGGTTCTACCCGCTGTGTCCCCCACCAGGCTCAGCGATTCCCACATTTTACTGGTGCGTGGATTTTCCACAGGACAAGGGGCCCTCAGGACTGCGGTTCTTCAGTGTCAAGCTGGGGTCTCCAGGGTGTCTTTTTCAGGGGGAAATGGACCCCACTTTTATGCCCCAGCCTTGGACTCTGCCCAATCCCAGCTTCTCAGCTCCGACTTGGGCCCCTTGAATCCGACCCGAGGGACCTCTGGTTCCCCAGCTCCTCGACTACCACACTCCCCCAAGCTCCACAACTCAGCGGATGGCGCCCGGTCGCCGGCCCCTCACCCACGTAGAAGGCTGAGAGCATGATGGGCCCTCCAAGCAGCTGGTCGCACAGCACCTTGGCGAGGACGACGCGCGGCGCGCGGCCGGGCAGCGCGCGCTCCAGCAGGCGCAGCCACGCGTAACTGAAATTGCCTTGGAAGATCACGGCCAGGGTCGCCACGCGCCGCGTCTGGCGCCAGTCGGCCGGGCCGCCCCGCAACCGCTGCTGCAGCGCGTCGCCGGCGGAGAAGAGCCCGGTGTAGAGCAGCACGTTGGTGGGCCACGGGTAGCGCAGGGCCGCGCGCGGAAGCGCCCGCCACCAGCCCGCCATGTCCGCCGCCCGCAGGCTTCCTGCGACGCGCGGCCGCCTCCACCTCCACCTCCGTCTCCGGGGCTCGCGCGCGATTGGGCAGCCGACCGGCGCGCACCAACCCGCGCGTCCAATTCCGCGCCTTCCAACCCCGGGGCTGAGCCTTTGCAGGTGCCTGGTCCACCTAGTGCTTGAGTGCGTGTACGTGAACCCTCCAGGAGACGCAAATACAGGCAGAAGGTAGATTAGTCGTGCTCAGGGGCTGGGCAGTTGGAGAACAGGTAATGATTACTCCCGGAGCATGGGGCTTTCTTGCAGTGATGAAAACGTTTTGTGATCAGATGGGATGGTGGTTGCATGATTTTGTGAATATGTGAAAGATCATTGAATTGTACACTTTAAAACTGTGAGTTTTTGTGACACAAGAATTCTATCTCCGAAGGGGAAGGCCGACATCAGTTACCAAAATGGCAATATATCTTAAAAGCTTGCAGGCGAAGAAGTCACTCTTTCAACATACACAATACACTGATGGTGTCACTTCGTTTGGAGATGTCAAGTTAACCTCAGGCCAATATGAAATGTGGCCCGGCGCCGCGCCTGCCTTCCAAGCGCAAGGTCCTGAGTTCGATATCCGGTTGCCCCCCCCCCAATGTGGTCCACTGTACCTGCTGCTTTCCCCCTTTCCGCTTGTGCCTCAGTGATCAATGCCTCCCAAAACAAATGCTAAGGTCCCAGGCCCTATCCCTAAACAGCACAGGGACAACAGGGAAAATCTCTGACCTCATGGAATTTATATTCTCCTTACTTCTTTTCCTGCCTTTTCTTTTTCTTCACGGTGACATTTAACTCGGTCTCCCTCCGCCATTTTACTTAATTCTTAAATTTCTAACTTTTCTTTTTGTCGTTGTGTTTTGTTGATTTGAAACAGCCTCTTCCTATGTAGTTCAGGCTATCCTGGAACTCCTACCAGTCCTCCTGCCTAGGCCTCCGGAGTGCTGGGATTACAGCCGTCCGAGTGACGCACAGTTAAATTTCTAACTTTTAATTTTGAAATAGTTCGAGACTTAGAAAAAGGTTGCAAAAATAGTACAAAGAGTTCCCGTATACACCTCACTCAAGCTTCTTCAAATATTGACGTCTTACATAACCATAGTACAAAACAAGGAAATAAGCACAGATGTAATACTATTACCTAATCTATAGACCTGAGTCAAATTATTTTCCCAAAGTGCCTGTCTCCTGCCTGACAGCCAACCCTAGATCATTTTGCATTACACTGAATTGTCCGATCGTCTGTCTCCTATCTGAGGGCACTAACAAGTTATTTTCTAGACCACCCCTCGTTTTATCCACCCCACTGTTGTAGGCTCAATTGTATGCCCCCCCACCCCGTTCACACCTTGAAGCTCTAAACTCCCAGTACCTCAAAATGTGATTGTTTTGGGATATAGCCTCTTAAAGAAATGGTTAAGTTAAAATAAGGTTATTAGGGCCGGGGATTTAGCTCAGTGGTTTCACCGCCTGCTGCGCAAGCGCAAGGACCTGAGTTCGATCTCTGGTACCAAAAAAAACAAAATAAAAATAAATAAATAAATAAAATAAGGTTATTAGAGGGCTGGGGATTTAGCTTAGTGGTGCCACCACTTGCCTCACAAGTGCAAAGTCCCAAGTTCCATCCCCAATACCAAAATACTACTACTACTACTACTAATAATAATAATAAAATAAGGTTATTAGGGTCTGCCTGCTGTCCTTAAAAGAAGAGGAAACTTAGAGACACAAGGAGTCACCTTTTCACAGAGAGAAAAGAATGTATGAGGACCTAGCGAGAAGGTGGCTATCTGCAAGCCAAGGAGAAAAGCTTCAGAATCAAACTAATTTTGATCTTGGATTTTAACCGCCAGAACTGTGAGAAAATTAATTTCCATTGTTTAAGCTCCCAGTGTGTAGCATTTTATTACAGTAACCCTAGCAAATTAATATACCCACTCTCATCAGTTCTTGGGAATCTGCCAATTTCCACATTCTTTGACCTTTTTTATCTACCCATTTGCCAATTTCTAGCTCTCTTTGCTCTTTGTCCTTGATATTGGTCCCAAATAAATCTGTGGAAATTTTCCCAGCTAGGCGTGCTCCTAGCTCACCAAATTTCTCTTTCTTTCCTGTTTACATCCCCCTTGTATTATTTTCCAATTGCTGCTGTAACACATTACCACAAATTTAATGGTTTAAAACAAATCTGTTGCCTTTGAGTTTTGGAGGTCAGAAGTCTGAAATAGGACTGCAGGGCTCCATTCCCAGTGGAAGTCCTAGAGGAGAGCCCATTTCCTTGGCTTTTCTAGCTCCTAGACCTTTGGCCGCATTATTCATGGTGAAAGTCACCAGTATAACATTTTCCAGTATATTAGGCCCACCTAGATAATCCAGGATAATCTCCATATCTCAGGATCCTTAGCTCTATCTATCTCTCTCTGTCTCCGTCTCTCTGTCTCTTTCTCTCTCTGTCTCTGTGTCTCTCCCTCTCTCCCTTCCCCCCCTCCCCCCACCTCTATCCCTTTCTTCCTCTTTCTCCCCCCTCCCTCTCATTCTGACCATCATAGACTAGATTTGCCAGACATAACAATAGGCAATATGATGGAAAATGTGAATTTTACAGTTAAAAAAAAATCCTTAGCTTCATCACATCTACAAAGTCCCTTTTCCCATGTAAAGTAGTACATTTGCAGGTCCTGAAAATTAAGATGTGGATATTTGGAGGGAGGTCATTTTCATCCCACTACACACCTGCGTATGTATTTTTCTCCTCTGGTTTCACCTAACAAATTGATCATGCTAGCTGAAATCAGATTGCCCATTTCTCAGCACCTACAGCACTTAGCGATCAGAACTATCTGTCCAGGCATTTGTTCAATCATTCATTCTTTTATTCAACTGATAAAAAGGCACTGAACAACATTTTGTGCTAGGGAATGAACTAAATGTTGTGGAAAGGTACTGTATTTGCAATGTTTTTTATAAAATCTAATTTCTATCTAACTTAGTGGAAATTCTTATGATCTACAAAAAAAAAAAAAGAAAAGTTCCCCTGTTTCCTGCACAATTCATTTAACCAAATTTGTTAGAGATATAATGGGCAAAATTTGGTTCTTGGAAAAGGAGATTAGGACCTGGAAAGTAGGAGAGGGATTAGGTTTGCCAAATCCTGAAATAGAGGCTATACCATTAAGTGTGAGTATCAGATTAGCAATAAATAACTTTTTAAGCAGGAGTATGTCAAATGCATTATTTAGGGCAAGCTTATACTAAAAAAAATTCTCCATTGATCATCTCAGATTCAAAGTTAACTGGGTACTCTGTGGTTTTACAATTTTTTTGCTAGGTCTGGCAACCCCAGAGGAATGGAACTAATGTTCATTGGGAGCCTAATGTATGTGTCAGTTCTCTACATTGCTGACATTACTCCCTACAAAAACTCTATGAGGCCAGGGATTGGTAACAGTCTACACAAGCATCTATCTGCCAAGTCCAGGGGGGCCCTTTATCAAGCAAGTCAACATATTTGCTTAATGGGAACTGCAAGAAAGATGAATGCTTAACAGGCTTAGATAGATTTACATGGAATGTTGTATACTTACCTCTTCTTAAAAGCCGTTTAAAAAATTCAGTAGCTAAAGACAATCTATTAAGTGAGCAAATGGCAAAAGACTCTTTGGCCTTCAAACAAAAGGCAATATTCAAAGATAAATTAATTTATTTCATTGATGGTTCATCATCTGTGCAAGCTGTGATTCAGACCCCTCTGGCATTCGGGGCCAGCGCACTGCAGAGGATGACGGGAACACAGGGTTGTGCTAAGAAGTCAACCTCAAGCTTGTAGGAAGTCTTTCAGCACAGAGCAAGTGGGAAATGAGCTTCAATTTGCAACTAAGGGTCACATTAAAAATACATTATGATGATGACAATGAAGATTATTATAGTTGTTATTATTTCATTTTGTTTAAATGAATCAGGGCTTGATAAGAAACACCAGCTGAGCCACAGTGTCTAAAATCTAACTTCTCTTGCTAACCCTGACATTTCTACTGACAACCAAGAGACTTCTGTGCCTAAAAGGCCAACAGGCCAACCCTCACGACAGGTGTGAAACTGAGGGGGAAAACCTGAATAAACCTTCTAGTTTCACTTGCTTTTAGTGACTTGCTTCTATCCCAAGTTTAGAGGTGAAGTAGCTGAGCAATATACTCTCCTTCACCTCTGCTACAGATGACACCTGTGACCCTGAGCCACAATGGCAACTGTTGCCTAAGTTGTTTTCCAGGAACTTGGAGGACGCTTTTCTTTTGCAAACCACTGTTCAAATGTCCTGAGAGTGACCTGCTGATATCAAAGAGTCAAATATCTGCCGTTTTCTAAGTATGCATTCAGCGAAGAGCCAAGTGAAATTTTATTATGCATGTGCAGACCACTGATGTCATCACTTTACCTCCACTCACCTTTCCAACACCATCAACCACCCTGCTTCTGTATCCTAGAAATGCCGCAAAACTCTATCGTCACAGAGGCAGATTTGAGACTCGGGTCTCCTGTCCATACTCATGTTTGGTCACCCTGTGAGTAAACTCCGAAGTGCTGGGGGTGGAACCCAGGGCCTTGCACTTACCAGGCAAGTGCTCCCCAACTGAACTACACCCCAGCCCTAAGCTCTCTTTTGCAAGACCAGTCATTGTAGTAATGAGCATACAGAACAGTAGGCAAAAGGAGACTGGTTAAGTAGCAGTGGCATTGAGGTTCCTTGTGCCCCTAACACATGCATCTCTTAGACATGTTGTATTTGTGGCCGTGGGATCAGAGCAGGAGCCAGAAGCAACTGCCTTCCTCTTTATCACCTGAAATGAGGCTGAAGTAAGGCTGATAAGGAAGTGATATCCTCACTAGTTCATGACTTCCTTCCCACTGTGATATTATAATGTGTGTTTGTTGATATACATGTTGGGTTTTGCCATGGTTCCTGGCTAAAAACTCCCTCCCTAAGGCAGGCCTTGGGGAGTTTCTTTTCCCCAGGATAGGTCATAGAAACTCTAATCTTTCTTCTTTCTGTCCTGAACCTGGGCATAAAGAAATTCCCAGCTGTGCATGGTGGCACATATAATTCCTGCACTCTGGGAGGCTGAGGCAAGAGGATCAAAGTTCAAGTGCTGCCTGGCAACTTAGCAACTTAGGGAGTCCCTGTCTAAAATTTTTAAAATATGGTAATAAAAGGGCTGGTGATGTAGCTCAGTACAAAGGCCCTGGGTTCCATCCCCAGTACCACAAAAAGATAGAGAGAAAGAGAGAGAGGAAGAAAGAAAAATTATTTGACCTACGCTTGTTGAATCATAGACCCTTCTCATTCTAGAGGAGTCCTGTCTTGTACACAAGAGGAAGGAATGCTTCATGGAGAGATCAAAAATAATAAAAGACCTTGATGGACTTCCCCACCCAGCCCATGGGCAAGCATGTCTATGCAATGAAGTCTCCATATATCCCAAGAAGACTGGGTTCAGGGAGCTTCTGCATAACTGAACTTGTGGAGGTTCATAGGAAAGTGAAGCAGAACTCATCCCACTGCTCTGGGGAAAAAAGCTCCTGCATTTGGGACCCTCTCAGGCCTCACCCTATCTTTTCATCTCTTATTTCAAAATATGCTTTGTAATAATAAACCTCATTGGAGGAAAGATAGCCTATTTAATAAATGGTGTTGGAAAAACTGGATTTCAATCCGCCAAAGATTAAAACTAGACCCATATCTATCACCATGCACTAAACTAAGATCGAAGTGGATTAAAGATCTAAATATTGAGACAGAAACACTAAACTTGCTGGAAGAGAAGTTAGGTAGAACTCTTGAAGACATTGGCATAGGAAAAGACTACGAGCAAAACCTCAGTAGCACGGAAACTAGCACAAAGAATCAACAAGTGGGATCTCATCTTATTACAAAGCTTCTGCACTGCAAGAGAAACCACCAACAGAGCTAAGAGACAACCTACAATGTGGGAAAAAAATTTTAGCAGCTGTACCTCAGAAAAAGGGCTACTATCTAGAATATACAAAGAACTGAAAAAAATTAGACCCCCCCCAAGTTCAAAGACCCAATTCAAAAATGGGCATCTGAAATGAACAGACATTTCTCAGACAAAGAAGTAAAAGCAGCAAGTAAACATACGAAAAAATGTTCAACATCACTGGTCATTCGAGAGATGCAGATGAAAACAACACTGAGATTCCACCTCTCCCCAGAAAGAATGGCTGCTATTAAGAAATCAACCAATAACAAATGCTGGTGGGGGTGTGGGGAGAAAGGAACCCTTCTCCATTGTTGGTGGGACTGGTGCAACCACTGTGGAAGTCAGTATGGAGATACCTCAAAGAACTAGGACTAGAGGTCCCATTTGACCCAGCTATCCCCCTGCTGGGTATCTTCCCCAAAGAATTAAAAAAATCATACCATAGCGATATATGTGCACCCATGTTTATAGCAGCACAGTTTGTAATAGCTAAAACTTGGAAACGGCCCAAGTGCCCATCAACTGGAAACTGGATAAAGATGTGAGATTTTTTTATAAAATGGAGTACTACTTAGCCATAAAAAACGACAAACTAGAGACATTTATAGCTAAATGGATGCATATTGAGGCCATCCTCTTAAATGAAATAAATAGGACACACATGTGTAAATACCAATAGTTTCTCTAGTGTGAGAAATTTAAAGTGTAAATAAGGATTAAAATGATTAAAATGAATAACTGATAATTTGAAATAGGAAGAAAAGGTCCAAAGGGGTAGGGGAAGTGGAAGGGGAAGGGGAAAGGAAAGAAGGAAAAGGAAAAATTATGAGAAAAGGAAAAAATGGAAACAAAGTCTTTGTAAATGGAGAAGGGTGGAAGGGGTGAAGGGAGCACAGGGAATGGGGAAAAAATAAGAACCAAGATACATCATGTACAGGTACAAGCACCCAGTGATAAATGTAAGCATATTGTATATGTACCAATAAAAGAATTTAAGAAAAAAAAAAAAGAATAACTCCTGGATTTCCAGGAGTGGTCCCCACGTGGATGACCACTGAGGCCCCTTCTCAGGGATAATTTGTATAGCAAAAATCACGATGAGGGTACAACGTGGGTCAGACTACAGTTGACCTATAGGATTACAAGTCGATCCAGCAGGGAAATGAGTCATGTAGCAAGGTACATGGAAGGATCAAAGGAATTCTTAGAAAGAGGGGGAGTATAGGCTCAGATGTTCTGGTCACCCACCTATGTATCTGATCCCTAGCTGGGGCCACTGGACCAGGTGGTGCTAATGACAGTATAATCTCAAGTTGCTGTGCATCTCCAGGGAGACATGCAGGCCTGGCTCTCTCCAGATTTGTCTCTAGGCACATTCTGATGTCTTTATTTTTTTATTTTTTATTTTTTTGGTACCAGGGATTGAACTTGGGACCTTGTGCTTGCAAGGCAGGTGGCGCCACCACGGAGCTAAATCCCTGGGCCCTGATGTCTTTATTTTTTGTTCCGACTCCCTTGAGGGCCCAACCCCTCTCTATAAATTAATTTCTATCTAACTTAGCTGTAGTAAGAAGACTCATCCTATCAAAGAAAACAGCTTGTCAAGAAGGCTCTTGCTTGCTGTCCTGAAGAAAATAGGGAAAGCAACAGCCGAGGTCAAAGAGGTAGACAGGCCATACCACACTCATGGTTTACGTGAAGGATGAACAGCTGAAGGCTTCGAAGCAGTGTCTGATTTCTGCCTCCAACAGATGCTGCTGCTTCCGTGTTAATGGTTTGGCTGCAGAGGCTGCTTAGATGTGGCAATAGTCAAGGTAGTGGTGACAGACATAAAGCTGTACACGGCTCTTGGAGAGAGGAGGTAGAAGGGGCAAGACTGAGTGAGTGGAAGGGTTGAGGAAGGGGAATGTGAGAGAGGACCATGCCAAGATCCTAGCTTGAACAACTGGGTAGATGATGATGTGGCCCTTTTATGGGACAAGATATTTGAGGGGAATCCCTGATTTGGGGTAGAAGAGGATAAGTTCAATATAATCACTGCACCTCTATATATTTACAGACACTGAACACAAGTGTCAGAAGAAATGATTACCCTTACATGATGCACTGATTTTTTAAATCAACTTTATTGATGTAGCTACAGTAAAATACATCCATATTACACGAGCAGGTCAGTAAGTTTTGACAGATGTATATACCTGTATTAACTCCTGCCACAATTAAAATACAGAGCATTTCTGTCTCCTCAGAAACGTATTAGCATTCTGTCAGTCAGTTTCCCCTCTATGTCAGCATCAAGCTTTCTGGCATTATAAATTAGCTTGCATTTTCGAGAAGTCCATATGAATGGAGCCATACAAAAAAAGTATACATACAGCACAATAGTCTAGCTTCTTTCACTGCTATAATGTTTTTGAGGTTCATCTAGGGCTGGGGGCAGAAAACTATGGCCTGTAGACCAAATCTACCCCACTACTTGTTTATGTGGAGACCAAAGAGCTAAGAACAACTCTGTTTTTGAGTGGCTGAAAAAAATAAAAAGGTTTCACAACATACAGAAATTAAATGGAATTCAAAATTCAGTGTCCATAAAGAGTTTAATTGGAACACAGAAACACACTTATTTACATGTTGTCTGTGGCTGTTTTCATGTTACAGAATTTAGTATTTTTAAGAGAGAAGAAGTGTCTAAAATATGGTATGCAAAGTCTAAGATTTACAACATGATCCTTTAAAAAAGTCTTTCCCCCCAATCCATACTGGGGTTTTTTTGTATCAGTAGTTTGTTCCTTATATGGCTGTATAGTATTCCATTCCATTGAAGAAAGTCGTTTATTCATTTGTTGATGGAAATTTGGATTGTTTCCTAGTTAACCTTATATCACATGGTGCACTGATGTTTTCTATCCTATTTCATTTTTTAAAAACTGCTAGTCATGACCCACTGAACTGACTTTATGACCTGTTGATGGGGTGACTCAGTTTGAAAAACATTGGCAAAGATGTTAACTGAGGTAATGGAGGATGAGTCCTTATAGAATAAGAAAGGGTCTTACTTGCTGAGTGCTAAGGAAATCCAACAATTAAATGTTGGGAAGAGGAAGAGGGAACCCCAAAAGAGATTGTGAAGCAGGTAAAGAGAGAACAAACCGGAGAGTTTGTTCTCGTCGGAGCAAGGGAAACCACAGTTTCAAAAAGGAAGCTGTCATATGAACCAGGCACTGCTGAGAAATCAGGTTAGGCAGATTGAGAGGATTTTAATGAGATCCGTTTCACTGGGGCTGAAGGCAGCTGAAGTGAGACTGAAATGAGGTGGTGGTGTGAGAAAACCAAGATCCCAGTAGTAAGTGGAAGGGGATGTGGATGGGGCCCATGAAAGGGTCTGTTTGCTTGTTTTCCTTTGGAGGTAAGAATCATAAGAATATTTAAAAAGCATTAAAAATACATAAGCATGGGGCCGGAGATTTAGCTTAGGGGCGCTATGCCTGCTTCACAAGTGCAAGGTCCTGAGTCCTGAGTTTGATCCCTGGTACCGCAAAAACAAAACAGAAACAAAAACATAAATATGGTCAGAATTTTACAGATAAAGTAAAACACCAAAAGGTTAAGCAATTTGACCAAATAGCTTTCACTTACACAGCTTTAAAGCCCCAGATCTAGCCAGGTGTGGTGGCGCACACCTGTAGTCCCAGCATTTGGGAGGGAGAGGCAAGAGGAGTGCCACAAGTTCGAGGCCAGCCTGGGTTACATAGCAAGACCATCCCCAAAACACAAAACAAAACAAAACGAAAGAAAGAAAGCCCCACATGTAAAAAGTAAAAAATTAAAAAGCCCACCTCTACTTGGACCTGCAATGTGAGCTTTTACCAGTAGGCTACGCTATCAACCACAAAAAAAAGCATAATCCAATATTTATACCTTTAAGTCTAAAAAGGAATTGTTCCAGAACACATTTGAGATTTTCTTTTCCTACTTATAAAAGATGTTATTGGAACAATTTTCAAAATCTGAATGAAACCTATTAATTAGAACATAATATTGTATGAAATGTTATTTTTCTGATTTTACTTTTTTAATAAAAAAAGGAGGGTGGGGATGTGCTCAGTGTGAAGGCCCAAGGTTCAATCCTCAGTACTGAAAAAAAAGATATATTTTTTTAAAAAGGTAAATCTAAATCTAATTTTTACAAATTCACGTTTGGGTGATAAAACCACAAAGAAAACGTAAAAACTGATTACCATAAAGGTCAGAAAGTGGTTAGTATTCTTTAGGGGGGTGCCCTTGAAAGGTTTATAGGCTGGTTTCTTTCATAAGCTGTGGGAGTGGTAGGGTGTTAGTTCATGGCACTTCATTTCTTTTATGCCATTTTACATCTTAACAAAAAGAGGGCCTTTGGCTTTGTTGTTTCCCTGATAGACCCTCTTAGTGAATGCCCATGTGACTAATTAAGCAAGGTAGGACACAGGTGGTCTCAGGGTTGCCACCTTGAGTTGCTATCAGGGATCCCAGACTTGTCTGAAATTGCTTGGTATTAGTATAAAAAAATTATTGAAATCTATTTCTTACAGGCAATTTACTTAAAAATTTTAATTTATATGAGAAATGCATGCAAATAATATAAAGGCAAAAATATAAATGCAAACAATAGACAAACATACAGTGGAATATTGCCATTTTTTCCCTCGTCTTCATCTAATCCTGTTTTGCAAAAACCCTTCACCTTTGTATTTTATAAAAGTAGTGATTCCACCTAGATCTCTGTTCACCTTGCTTCTTACCTGCTGGTTTTAGGGAATTTATCTTTTTTGCATTGTTATAGGGAATAATTAGTAAATCATCCATCTGTGTCAAGTGGTTTATTTTATTTTATTTTATTTTATTTTTCCCCCATTAACTTTATTGGTACATTTTAGGTATAAAATACAGTTACATTCATCATTGGGATCTTGTACCATTACATGAGTCTCTTGGTTCTTATTTTTTTCCCCTTCCCTTGCCCTCCCTTCCCTATTTGCAGAGACCTTGTTTCCATTTTTTTCCTCTTCTCATATTTTTTCCTTTCGCTTTTTTCCCTTCCCCTACCCCTCCCAATTCCCCTGCTCTTTTAGACCTTTTCTTCCTGTTACACAATATCAGTTATACATTTTTAAAATTACAATATTAAGATCTAAGAGACATTACCACAGATTTTACAGAATTTAAAAGGATATAGAAAGCATATTTCAAAAATCTGTTTGAAATAAATTTGACAACTTCTAAGAAGTACCTTGGAAGACAAATTAATGAAACTAACTCTGGAGGAAATATAAAATTTGAATAGCACCTATTCAAGAAAGTATAGTCCTAGCTTGAAAACCTACCTATATGACAACAGCAGGGTCATAAACATTTTAACTGATAAATTATATCAAACAATTCAAGCAGAAAAAAGAAAGAACACTTCTCCCCTCATTTTAGGAACTCAACATTGTGCTAATCCTAAAACTGGATAAAGATAATAAAAGAAAAAAGTATGAACATAGAAATTTGTTTAAGAAAGCAAACTATTAGAAGTCAGATCTGGCAGAATGTAGAAAGTGGTTTTGTTATAGGGATGGCAGTGTTGGTTCAGCATTGGAAGATCCACCCCCAAAAGTCATCATTTTAACAGAGGAAAGGAAAAAGCCATATGATCCTGTCACTAGTTGGAGAAAAAGTATTGGACTAAATTCTACAGCTGTTCATGGTAAAAGCTATCAGGAGACTAGAAGTAGAACAGAAACTTCTCAACAGATTAAAGACATGTACTCCATACTTCCAGTGAGAATGCCTTATATGACTGGAGAAGATACAATGCTTTCTCCTTAAGGTGGGGAACAAGGGCAGATATGCTTACTCTTTATCTGTCCATTAAACTTTGAAACCTAGTCCCCACCAAAATAGTCTGGCAATAAAATGACACAACTAGGATAGGACTGGCACGGCAGAAGCAAAATCTTTATATGTAGATGAAATGATCATCTACAGAGAAAATACTAAGAAATCTCTAGGAGCCCCTAGAACTTGTACTTGAATTTAGCAGGATTGGAAAACCTTACAAGGTATATATAAAAATTCAGGTCTGTGTATACTTGCTATAAATGAAGAACTGGATATTGAAATTTAAAAGTTATGTAGGAGTACAAAGGACCCAGAAAAGTTAAAAACAAAAACAAAAACAGTGTTGGAAGACGTTTAGTACCGAATTTTAAGACTTCTTCTAAAGCTACAGTAATCAAGGCAGTGTTGGTGTAAGGAAAGACATATAGATCACTGGAATAAAACAAAGAATCTAGAAATAGAACCACACATATATGGTCCACTGAGTTTTGAAAGATTATTTAACATTAGCATTTTATAGAATATAAACTCGATTCAAGAGCCGAGGAAGAGATAGTGTCTTCAGCAAATGGCACTAGAACACCTGGTATTCGTATATAAAAAATTAGCCTCAACCCTTTTTTTCCATACATGAAAATAACTTGAAGGGATCTATGAACCTAAATAAGAAAGCCTAAAAGTATAAAACTTTAAGAAGAAATTATAAGGGAAAATATTTATGAATTCAGGGTAGGCAAGAACTACCTAGGATACAAAAAACATGATGTATAAAAGAAAAAAATTGTTAAATGAGATTCCATCAAAATTTAGAACTTTAAATGACGTCATTAAAATGAAAAGTAGTCCTTAAACAGACCATATTAACAATGCATATAACCTATGACCAGACTATATAAAGAATTCTTAGAGCTCATTAATAGACAACCCAATTAAAATGTAGACATAAGAAGATGATAGCCAATATAGCACAAGGAATGGTGTGCAACTCTAGAATCAGAAAACTACTAATCAGTACAATAATAAGATTGAATTATACACTCATTAGGGAGATGAAGTTAAAAGTTTTAAAAGCCTTGTCATGATTTTTTCTTTTTGTTGGATTCTTCCCCTTTGGGTTTAATTTGTCACGCCCAATGGATTCATTCTGCTGGGTTTCCTGGGGTTGTGATCCTCATTGTCTAGGGTATTGTCTAAAATTTTTTGGAGTGCCGGTTTGGTATTCATGAAGTTCCTGAGGTGCTCTTTATCATGAAAGTATCTTATTTCTCCATCAATGTTGAAAGATAGTTTTGCAGGGTACCTCAATCTGGGTTGGAGGCTGTTTTCCTTTAGGGCTTGAAATACATCCCTCCAAGCTCTTCTTGCCTTGAGGGTTTGCATTGAGAAGTCTGCTGTGATTCGGATGGGCTTTCCTTTGTATGTGATTTGTTTCTTTTCTCTCACTGCTTGTAGAATTTTGTTCTTCTGTTGGATTTCTGGAATCCTAACTATTATATGCCTATGTGTAGATGTTTTTTGATTAAGGCTAGCTGGAGTCCTATATGCCTCACTTATCTGTATGTCAAGTTCTTTTCCCCTCCTTGGGAAGTTTTCTGCCATCACTTCTGTGAACAGGTTTTTTTATGTCATCTGCACTCTCTCCTCTTTCTTCATTGACTCCAACCAGTCTTATGTTATTCTTCTTTGCATTGTCTAGCAGCTGCTGGATTGATTTCTCATGTTCCCTTACAATTTTAAAGCAATTTTTCTTTTCCTCCTCACTAATTGCAATCTTATCTTCTATATGTGAAATTCTATCCTCACATTGGTTCATTCTGCTGCGCAGACTTTTGATGGAGTTTTTAATCTCTTGGAAATCTGTTTGTATCTGTTTTATGGATCCCATTTGTTTCCTATGTTGGAATTCCATCGTGTTCCTCAGATCCTCTATTTTTTTATCTGTGTCCTCTCTAGATTTATTAATCATGTCTTGCAGCATGAGCAAAATCTTTGCTGTTATCTGAGTAATTATTTCTGATTTCATTTTTCCCAGATCCTCTTTTGTTGCCAGTTCAGAGAGTCCAGGTGGTTGAGTATCACATTGTTCCATCTCGTTTCCCTTTGGGGTTGCTGTAGATGATCTGGAAGTCTGTTTTTGAGGCTTGTTTATGTGTCTTCTCATTTCCACGGAGTGGGGGTGCTTCTGGCACCCACGTAGCTCACCTTCTCTGCCCTAGGAGCTTGGGATGGCAGTGGGGGAGCTTCCTTCCAGGTGCTAGGACCAGCTGAGCTTCTCTGTCCTAGGAGCCTGGGATGGAGGTGGGGAGCGTAAGTGGTTGATTTTAAAAGGTAAAGACTAAACAACTTATCTACAACATGCTGTAATTACTATTCAGATCACAACAAAATCACGTGAATATATCTGAAGGGGAAAATAACTCCTTTTTTTGCTTATTAATCAAGAAAGTTCTGTTAACAGCACATACAAACCATGAAAGTAGAGAATAAACTTCTCTACAATTGGCATTTTTACTCTGATTTTTACCATATTCTATGACTGTCTCTTGACTAGAGCAAAGAATGTTGCAGTATAATTTACCAGCATCCCTATCAAAGTAGCTTTGTAGTATAATTTCAGGTTAGGGATGGTGGTAACTCCTGCCTTGCCTTTGTTGTTGAATTGCCGTTGCTAGTCTAGGTCTCTTCTGGTTCGAAATGAATTTCAGGATTTTTTTTTCCATTCTGTGAGATATGCTGTTGAAATTTTGATTGGAATTGCATTAAATCTGTATAACAATTTTGGAAGTATGGCTATTTTCACTATATTGGTTCTTCCTATTCAAGAACAAGGGATGTCTTTCCATTTTCTGATATCCTCTCCTATCTCCTTTTCAGAGTACTGTAGTTTTCAATGTAGAGGTCTTTTTGTCCATCCACAAGCCAAATGATTTTTGTTGTGATGCTGGGGGTGGAACTAATGGCCTTTTGCATGCTAGGAAAGCACTCTACCACTGAGCTATACCCCTAGCCCCCAAAGTCTACTTTTAAAACAGTAAACCTTTATCTGTCTAGTATTTGTTTTGTAGAACCTATTTTGTGATGTGATTCACACATGCTGACTGAAGTGTTCAGGGGTTAAATGTACAAAAACATATATTTATGGATAGGTATACGGATATATATGTGATAATGCAAATATAAGAAAATGTTAATTGTAGAGTGTAAACAGTGGATACATGATTATTTAGTGTACAATTCTTTCTTTTTTAAAAAAAAAGTTTGAAAATTTTCCTAATATTGTTTTACTTTAAGAGAGGCACAATTTTCAGTTCCTGGAAAGATGTTAACTCCACCATTCCTTCTGTTTGCAGAACTCTTTGGGGAGTCATTAGTTTCTACAGTTTCCAAACCAGCAACGAGAGGTTTCTTTTGCTAAAAATTTTATTAACATGACTGGGCAATTTACCAAAATACAAAGTAGACACGTTAAAAATGTGTAATTATTACACCAGAAACCTTAATACAGTTACACAGCTTTCAGAAGAGATTTGCATAAAACAGGAGAGAGAAGAATTAGGTTTCTGGCTGTAAGATCATCCGTCTTCTGGCAGGAAAGTGTTTTACTGACTGCAACTATGGTAATCTATTTCAGTCAGAGGAATATCCTGAACACATGATGCCCTCTGATTTGTTGGAAACATTAAATCAAGCCGGACGTGATGGCGCAGCACTATGGGAGGCAGAGGCAGGAGGATCCCAAATTCGAGCCCAGGCTGGGTAATCTAGCGAAGCTGAGTCTCAAAAAAGATTGTGTGTGGGTGGGTGGGGAGATAGGCTATAGGTCAATGCGAAGGGTGCGGGTTTAAACTTACGTTAAAAATTTTTTTTCCATTAAAATCAGACAGCAGGCATGGAAGCAGTGATGCAGACAGTCTGTGCAGCCAGGTTGTTTGAGTATAAATTCCACCTAGCGGGCCAAGGTGATATGGGGATAACGACCTCTATTTCAAAGGGCTGTTGTACTACAGAATAGAAGAGTAGCAGCTGCCCATAATCAATGTGACATGAAGGAGGAAGCTGAATTAGCTGTCTCCCATCTAGAGTTCTGCGAGAAATCCAAGACAAATACTGACCCGCACCTTCTAGGAACCGTAGCTACTGCTTAGGATACCCAAAACCGCAAACCCCCAAAACATTGAACGCCCGGGATGTCGTCAATCCTGCGCAAGCGCAAGGGCGCTTGTTCGCCCCACCCCGCTGAGGTAAATGGCCTGTTCCATTCCTCAGGGGTGCTGACAGTAGGAGGAATGGGCCCGAAAGTGCAGGGGCGTCACTGGTGTTTTCAGTCTTTCGCTCCATGAACTAAAATTTGTAGTTGTTATATTTCTAGTTGTTTATTTCGACAGGCTTTTTGAAAAAGTGAGTTTGGATCGGTTCCACCATCCATCCTCCCCCCCTCACCTGAGCGCGTTGGGACTAGCCGGCGTGACGGCCAGGTACGGAAGCCTAGAGGGCCCCGCCCACCCAGACTGGGTCCCGCCACACCTCGCCTCGCCTCCGGAATCCGCAGCTTCCTAACCGGCGGTGTATCCCGTCAGCTCCTCCTCCTCTCCGCCCCGCAGGCCGCCAGCTAGGGGACGTCAGCGCTGCCAGCGTGGAAGCAGCTGTCTGGCGCGGGAGGCGGAAGTAGCGCCTGGGACGGCCAGGTCACCACCGGACTTCGCCGACCGCCTTAGCCATGGAGGCGTCTCTGAAGGTCTGTACGACTGGTAGTGGATGGCGCTGCAGCCTGGCACCCGCCTCCAGGGCGGCTGTTTCTCCGCGAGCTGCCATTGTGATCGGGGGAGGGGGTCGGGGCTAACGGGTCAGACCGAGGAGGCCTGGTCGAGTGGCTGAGAGAGGCCGGGCGGGTTTCTTTCCGGGCCGCCCTTGGGCTCTGCGGAGGTTCCACGAGGGCCTGGGCCCTTTCCGATGACAGGAGCCATCAGTTTGGGCCCCAGAAGCGCCTGGGAAGACTCTCTGGCTATTTCGGAAACAGCTGAGAAGTTGTAGGTCTTTCTGTGGTTTCCACGTGAGGAATTATTAAAGCAGTGGTTTTCCAACTTGAGCGTGTATAGGAACCACCTGGAGCTCTTGGTAAAGGTACAGATTTTTCAGCCCTCTTCTCGTCTGAATCTCTGAGGGGCGGGACTTGTTCCTGCGTGTTTAACAAGCTCTCCCACGTGATTCTGATGCTGAAGCATGCAAACACTGGGCAGGAACCTTTGGGATCCTGAAAAGGACGGGTGCTCTGTAGATTGTGAATTAAGTTCCGGGCCTTGTAGCTGCTCCACACCTTCTTGACTTACCTTTCGCCAGATCAGGAGAGACCTTGGCCCAGTCCCAAATCCACCTTACCTTGGTTTCCCTTGAGGGAAACCAGTAGCCTGATGTACCTGGCTGACTGCTCGAACAAGTGAAATGGGTTCTAATTGTCCCAGATTTAGGGCTCAAAAATGAGAACCGGTGTTTGGGTTTCTTCATGGATTCGTGCATTCTGTGACTGACATTCTGACTTCTCCCTCAGAGCCCTCCTGTCTCCTATCTCTTCCTGCTTGGGATTCTGCTTGTCCAGTTTGATGCAGACCCTGTTTTTCCTACATATGGAATTCAGGAGTAGTGATAATGTTTAAGACTCATTAATTTTGATCTGGTAGAAATAACATTTTGTCTTTTTTCAAAGCAACTGCTGTAGATTTGCTTATTTGACACTGAAAAGTTGAGGGCAGTAATTGTAGAAGTTGAGCAAGGTGTCATCATGTGCATGTGATGGTATATCCTGAGTGGAAGACAAGAAAAAGAAAAAGTTAATATGTTTTTCTTGAGACTTCTGATTAGCACAGTGCCCACCTTTTTGGTACTTTGAGTTTCATTCAAGGTAAGTGGTTCTCATCCATGGAGCAGTCTTGTTTCCCAGGGGATATTTGGCAACATCTGGAGATAATTTAGAGTGCAGAGGGGCAGGGAGTTGCTGCTGGTACCTAGTAGGAAGAGGCCAACGATGCTGCACAGGACAACTGCCCACACATTATCTGGCTCAAATTGTCACTGATGCTGAGGCTGAGAAACCCTGGTCAGGATCGTGTGTGTAAGACTAGTAGTTGAATATAAAATGTTGTTAAAAATGCTCCTCTGCCGGGGATTTAGCTCAGTGGCACCATGCCTGCCTGGCAAGTGCAAGGTCCTGAGTTCAGTCCCCAGTACCAAAAAAAAAAAGCCCCATCTGTGTTGTTTCCAGTTTCATAGGTAAGTAGGGTGGGGTTTATGTCATTTCATTAGAAACTAAAAGAACCGGGGTGACCTTTTCTCCAAGAAAAGATTTGCCTCTTTATAGGCAAATCTGCAAAACAGAGTAGGTTGGAATCGCGCTATAAATATTACTTTTCTGACATTTGATTAATAGATTATAGTGGTTACTTCCTAAATGTTAATTGATGATAAAAGTTTATAAACTCTCTAAATAAAAGATTTTTAGAGGTACTAAAACTCCAGGACACTCAAGGTTGGAGCATTCACAAAAACTGCAGTGGGGCCTGGGGATGTAGATCAGTGGCACCGCGCCTGCCTGGCAAGCACAGGGTCCTGAGTTCAATCCCTGGTACAAAAACAACAAAAAACCAACCTGCAGTGAACTTTTAGGAATTCAGAACTTGTAGGCTGGAAGTTCCTACCTTGGGCCAGTGTGAAAACTCTGAATGTGAATGTTTTACAGCTAGGATTGTGTTTTATTTTTATATTTCATGAAGTAATGGAGAAGCTGTACATGTAAGAACAATTTCTGTTAAGTGGGCAGAAAAGAAAAAAGCATTGACATCAGATGAATTTTGATGACGTGTTCTTAAAAATAGTTTGAATCAAAGTGAAACATTGTGTTCATTATTCCAGTTTCTTTGAGGAATGGGCTATTCTGAGTTGAATTGTACATTGCTAATATAAATTTGAGACCTATTTGAGCAGTTTTGAATGATTACATTTAAACCTACTATGCATAATTTATAAAGCCACAGTAACCACAATGTTATTTGATATTTACCCTCTAAAATTTCAAGTAACATCTATCACTCTAACATGTAGTATGCTATCATTCAGTAGAATTACTCCCTGCATTTCCTTTAGTCTAAATGTAATTCTGTACTGTCTTTTCCTTTAGTTAGTATGTAAATGTACACACAGCAATGACAGAGCCACTTTTATTGTGATTTACCTTTCTTTCACAATACCAGTTCTCTTGTATCTGAAATGATGTCTCAAGAAACCAGATTAGGTTAATTGGGACAGGGAATTAAAACTAGGAGTGGAGGAAAAGGACGATGGGCCCTGAAGAATAATCTCACAGAGTTTACTTACATTACTATTCAAGTAAAAATTGCCACAGGAGGCCCTGGGATTTAGCTCAGTGGCACCACGCCTGCCTTGAAAGCTCAAGATCCTGAGTTCAATCCTAGTACCAGAGGGGGGAAAAAAAAGAAAAGAAAAATGCCACAGGAAATTAGGCTGATGATGATAATGATGCTCTTAGTAAATTATCCACCATATACACACCTACACTTTTTAGTCGCAATTTGTTGATTTAAACCTTTTTCCTGTTGCCTAAAAAAAAGAATCTTTCTTCCTGTGTGTTATGTTTAGATAAGGTGTGCTGCCCGGGATTTAGCTCAGTGCTATGCCTGCCTGGAAAGCAGAAGGTCCCGAGTTTGATCCCCGGTACCAAAAAGCAAAACAAAATAAAAAAATAAAGTAAATGCAAAACAAACTACAGTACACCTTATTATTATTATGGGGGGGGGGGGTATCGGGGATCAAACTCGGGACCCTGCGCTTGTGAGGCAGGCACAGCACCACTGAGCTAAATCCCTGGCTTGCATTTACTATAATTCCATCCTTGAACACACACGGAGCAGAGTTTCTCAATGGTATTTCTGACTTTTTGGGCTCATTTTCTGTTGTGGGGCGATGTCTTGTGCATTGCAACATATTTAGCAGCATCCCTGACCACTATCTGCTAGATGCTAGTAGTATCCTCTTCCCCCAGTTATGACAACTAAAAACAACTCCAGGTGGAGGCAACTGTGCCCTAAGGGTAGGAAGAATTACCTCTAGTTGAAAATCACTAACTTAGAGAACCTGGAGTTGCATTCTGATTTTTTTGGGAGCCACATTTGCCAACTTGAATCTAGACTAAAGTTTAAATTTTATTTTCTAAGTTATAGTAACCACATTCCAGGTGTTCAGCAGCCATATCTGGTTTGTGGCTGCCATAATGGGCAGCACAGTTATAGACCATTTTATTACGAAAGAAAGTGCTATTGGACACTGCAGTGGAGCTGGGCAGTTCAGTTTACTTCTTATATCCTATCTCTGATTGAGGGAACTTGAACCCTGTTTTTACCTAAATAATTACAACTCAGCCCATTTTAGCAGTTATTCTCATCTTGAACTGCCTGCCAGCTCTTGTCTCCCTCCCTCTCCCCGCCCCTCCCCGGATTTGGAAAATCTCTGTCTCCTTAATGTTTTTAAGGAGAATTAGGAGCAGGATGAACAGAAGATCCCTGATCATTTCTTATTGACAAGGACTCCCCAAATTTCTATCCTTGCTCTTTACAAAGTGTGAGAAAAGAACCTGTCTTAGGCAAGCTTTCAATGATGAGTTTCTGTGTTTGCCTTTGCAGAGCCCACTCTTAGGTAGAATGGGAGGACTTTTGTGTGGAGATGATAGGCTGTAATTTTAGTTTTCATTTAAAGCCGATCTCTCCTGTGTTGTCATCAGGAAGCGAGGATTTTACATACAGGTGCATGGTGGCTATGGCAGTAAATGGTTATCTAATGCTGGGTGTCCGAGGAGACTGATGAGCTTTAGCCAGTACAAAGTGCCCACTCCTAAGAATTTATGGCCTTGGTGATTTTTGGCTTATTCAAAACTGCAGAGGTGGTCAGTAGCAGAGCTGTTGGTGGTCCCTAGTCCTGTGTGTATTCCGTTATAGTCTCAGATTTTAAGTTTATAGGTCGGAGTTGCTGGACTTTATTGTTGTTGGTTTACACTTAAAACAGAAACAATTTGTTTTTCAGGGCTGAGGATTGAACTGAGGGTCTCATGCAGGCTAGGCCAGTTCTGTCCCTGAGCACAAACCCCCACCCCCACCCCCACCCCCGGCAACCTGTTTTGATTGACACTTTCTTACTGGCAGGTCAGCTGTGGTCAAATCCCAGTGTTAACGGACCAGAATTATGTTCTAGTAACTGGCATGTACATTTTTAGACAATTCTTATTTAACAAAGGGGTAAAAGTAGCGCAGGAATTAAGAAACAAGGTAGGGGTACATGGAGTGAGTGGCCAGAAAAGATTCTGTGAAAGAGATTCTTTAGGTGGAATATTTGGTTCAGAATTATGCTTTTTCTAGAGTTTTAGCTGTAAATGTAGATTTTTATTTTATAATTTGCCTCATTGTTGGTAGTTTATAAATTGAGATAGGAAAGCCATTTCGTTCTTTAAAGTTAAATTAGATATAAAAAGAACTAGTGCCCCCAGTCACATTGAAAATGTCCATGAAGGGGAAAGGAAAGAAGGGAAAAGAAAAATTATGAGAAAAGGAAAAAATAGAAACAAAGTCCTTGTAAATAGGGAAGGGTGGAGGGGTGAAGGGAGCACAGGGAATGGGGAAAAAATAAGAACCAAGATACATCATGTACAGGTACAAGCACCCAATGATAAATGTAAATAAACATATTGTATACCTAAAATGTGCCAATAAAAGAATTTAAGCCCCCAAAAATGTCCAAAATTACCTTTAAAAAATTTGGTTTATTTAGCTGAAATTAAATTCATCCCCTTCCAGCATTCAGGGGCCATGCCATGATAATATTTCAAATGTTTGACTTGTATTTACTAGAACTATTGCAGTAGGTTTTGTCTTGTTTTTGCTTTGCTGCAAATGCTAAGTATTAAGCTACCTTAAAAGTTAGAGGTTAGATAGTGCTTGAGATCTATCTTTGGGCTTTATTTCTGTGAGAAATGATTCTAAATTACAAATAACTGAGACAAAAGTAAACTGTCTTTTCTTTTTGTGGTACTGGGGATTGAACCGAGGGCCATCTCACTGATATACATCCCTGAGCTTTTTTTAAAAAATTTTAAGAGGGTTTCCCTAAGTTGTTAGGTACCCAGGCCTCGCTCAAACTTGTGATCTTCCTGCCTCAGCCTCCCAGTGTGCAGAAATTACAGGTGTGCACTAACACACCTGGCAAAAACTAAACTTTTCATATAATTTTTTTCTATTACAGAAAGGCAGAAACAACAAAATTAAGCCTTCACTTTGAAGTTGCTGGTTTTTGCCAGGGATTTAGCTCAGTAGTTCTGCCACCTCCCTTGCAAGTGCAAGGTCTCGAGTACGATCCCTGGTACCAAAAAAAAAAAAAATTAAAGTTGCTGTTTTTTTGTACATCACAAACAACAGAATACTGGCAGTTTCACACAGTTGAAATCTAAAGGTCTGAAGATACGCACAGGCTTCAGGAGCTGGTTTCCTTTCCTCAGAATTTCAGTGTTTTTTAAATTTTTAAAATAACTTTATTAACACACACAACAAATTAAAACCAAAGAAAAACAATGCAAGGGGAAAAAAACTACAATAATATTCAAATACAGTAGAACTCAACCAAAACAAAACTGAAAAGCACTTAAACATTTTTCCATATAACTTAAAAAAGCATCTCAAGCACCAACAAGACACCAGAGGATGTGATTTGTTTCAGAAAGATCCCCAAAACCAACATTGAACAAATAGTGGTCTGGAAAAAAACTCCAGTTAGCAGACTCCACATAAGCCAGACTTCTCCCTAATTTAAATTTCGATACAGTCATATGACACACAATGGAAACACAATCCGAGAAATATGTTGTTAGGCCATTTCATCATGTGTATTCTTAATTACACTTTCAGTTTCTCACACTAGAGAAACTATTCAGTATTTACACCTGTGTCCTATTTATTTCACTTAAGAGGATGGCCTCAATGTGCATCCATTTAGTTATAAATATCTCTAGTTTCTCGTTCTTTATGGCTGAGTAGTACTCCATTTTATTAAAAAACCACATCTTCTTTATCCAGTTTCCAGTTGATGGGCACTTGGGCTGTTTCCAAGCTTTCACTATTACGAACTGTGCCGCTATAAATATGGGTGCACATATATCACTGTGGTATGATTCTTTTAATTCTTTGGGGAAGATACCCAGCAGGGGAATAGCTGGGTCAAATGGGACCTCTAGTCCTAGTTCTTTGAGGTGTCTCCACACTGATTTCCACAGTGGTTGCACCAGTCTGCACTCCCACCAACAATGGAGAAGGGTTCCTTTCTCCCCATACCCCCGCCAGCATTTGTTATTAGATGATTTCTTAATAGCAGCCATTCTTTCTGGGGTGAAGTGGAATCTCAGTGTTGTTTTCATCTGCATCTCTCAAATGACCAGTGATGCTGAACATTTTTTCATATATTTATTTGCTGCTTTTACTTCTTTGTCTGGGAAATGTCTGTTCATTTCAGATGCCCATTTTTGAATTGGGTCTTTGAATTTGGGGGGGTCTGATTTTTTTCAGTTCTTTATATATTCTAGATAGCAGTCCTTTGTCTAAGGTACAGTTGCTGAAAATTTTTTCCGACATTGTAGGTTGTCTCTTAGCTCTATTGGTGGTTTCTCTTGCAGTGCAGAAGCTTTTTAATAAGATAAGATCCCAGTTGTTGATTCTTTTTGCAAGTTCCCATGCTACTGAGGTTTTGTTCATAAAGTCTTTTCCTATACCAGTATCTTCAAGAGTTCTACCTAACTTATCTTCCAGCAAATTTAGTGTTTCTGTCCTCATCTCAGTGTTTTTAAAATAAGTTTGCCAGCTGAGCATGGTAGTGCATGCCTGCAATACGAGCATTCTGGAAGATTGAGGCAGGAGGGTAACAAGCTGAAGCCCATCCTGGGCAAACGAACAAGACCCAGTGTCAAAATAAAAATAAGGAGCTGGGAACTCCGCTCAGTGAGAAGGCCCTGGGTCATTCCCTGGTACCAGCTGCCAGCATTAGTCCTTCATAATCCCAGTGCAATTTTGGAAATAATGATGTTGATGAAGATAATTATCTTTTTTTTTTTGGTGTGGTACTGGGGATGGAAGCCAGTACCTTGAGCATGTTAGGTAAGTACTCTACTACTGGTCTCCATCCCTAGCTCAAGAATAATAGATATCTTGGGCCGAGAATTTAGCTCAGTGGTTCTGCCCCCTGCCTTGTAAGCGCAAGGTCCCGAGTTCAATCCCTGGTACCAAAAAAAAAGAATAATAGATATCTTTATCTTTCTGATTTGATTGCCTATTGACAAGATTGCCTACTGACAAGCCACAACAACACTTAAAAGAAGTTAATCTCAGTGAAAGAGTTGTTATATTTAGTCTAGCATGCTTCTCTTTAAGCAGTTTTCTTTTCCTCTCTGAGTATGTGATTGCGGGTAAGGAAGACAGGTTTTAGAAATGAAGCTTGCCTGATGTGTTGGTGTCTTTCCCTCTGTGCAGTTATTTGGAAGCATTTACTCATGTGTAAGTAAGCGGATTCTAGAAGCAGTGATCCATAGGAATACTTCCTTATGAAACTTAGACTTGGAGCTCTAGCATTTCCAACATGTGTCTCAGAAGTGATTTAGTTGTGTTTTTCCTCCCTCCTCATATTGCTATCTGTGACTGAGGTTTGATATCTGATGTTATTTTGTTGCCTCATTATCTACAAAATTTTTTACCACTCTGTTGTGTGTTTTTGCTGTTTTCTTATTTTTTTCTGCCACTTGAAGAATCTGTACAGTTAAATACCAATACAGTAGTTACATTTTATCCAACACTTGCGTATCTTTTTTCAACTTGTGTTTTTTTTGGTACCGGGGATCGAACTTGGGTCCTTTTTCAACTTGGAAAATTATGTTTAGTGAAGCAATAGCCAAGCATAGAGTCCATGATAGTTAAAAATTTCAAGAAGTATCCAATTCTTAGAAGAAAGCATAAGTTTTTACTTAAATGCTCTTATTGAAATCAGGCAACAATACTTAACAAATATAGAAATTGAGATTCCAGCAAGATAAGCCAGATTTGCAAGTCATCACTTGGAGAATTCCTATCTTTTTCTCCCATCATTGACCCACAAGGCATAGTTGTGTTCCTGGGGCAGTTGCTGCCATGTTCTTGTCATTGCTTCTCGGATACAGTAGGCAGGTAGTGTTTCAGTACTTGTTGACAGCAAGACAGCAGATACTGTTTTCATCCTAAGAAAAATACAGAATTTGGGGGGAGATGGATGTTGAATGATTACCACTGTACAAGACTGACTTTGTTTATTGTTTGTTTTGTTTCGTTTTTTGAACAAACAGGGTCCCACTATGTAGTTCAGGCTGGCTAAATTCACTATGTAGCCCAGGCTGGCCTCAAACTCACAGTGATCCTCCTGGCTCAGCCTTCTGAGTGCTGGGATTACAGGTGTGTGTCGCCATGCCTGGCTACTTGACCTTGTTTAAAGAGCTGTGGAGGGCCGGGGATTGAGCTCAGTGGAGCACCTGCCTCGCAAATGCAAGGTCCCGAGTTTGATCTCTGGTACCAAAAAAAAAGCTGTGGAAGGCAAGAGTAATTGATATTCTTAGAAACAACAGTTTGCAGTTTTTTCCTCATTGTTTTAATCATCTGAAGAAAGGTTGTAATTTTTACACATTTGATGTGTATGGTGTAAACTAGCGTTTGATGACACCAGAGTCCTCGTCCAATATGAACAGCTGGTTTCTTTAGTTTTTCTTCATTCAGTGGCCCTAGAACTTCCTCCCCTAAATATGAATATTCCTCCCTGAAAAAGCAATTTATTGAAACCAAAGTAGTATGTACTTTTTTGAGGGATCTGGGTATTGAACACAGGGCCTTGAGACTGCAAAGTAGGCACTCTACTACTGAGCTGTACTTCCAGCCTCTGTATTTCTGTTGTGAATTATTATTGTTAGATTTGGGATAAGGGGCTCTGGATATTGAACCCAGGGCCTTATGAATACTAGGTAAACACTCTGTCCTTGCCCAAACTCTGTATTTCTCAAGAAGCAGTTATTTATATTACATCTTTGTAAATTTTGCCGTAAGTGTACCACCTATATCATTTACTTAATGTTTTATTTTAAATTGACTTTAAATCAGTTCACCCACGTTTTTTTTTAAATTAAGAAGATTTACATAAAACAAAATACCCATTTTAAATATTTTATATTTTCAAAGTTGTATATGGTCGTATAACTACCAGTATGTTCAGGATAGCAAGCATTTTGTGCAGAGATATAGTCCAGTGGTATAGAGTGCTTGCCCACCATGCACTAGGCCCTGGGTTTGATTCTCAACTCTGCAAAAAGAAGGTATGGAGCATTTCTGTTTCCCTAAAAAGCTCCACTGTGTCCTTTTTTGCCTCCTCTGTTTCCTGTCACTATCCATTGGCCATGTCTGCCCACTCACCAGCCTCTTTTTTGTTGTTATTAACTTGGATTTGTGCTAAACAGTTAAGTTTCTGAATTTGGGGATTTGAGGTTATTATGTTTTTTCCAATTCATAAAAGTAAATGTGTACTTTTTGTTTTTGTACCGGGGATCAAACTTGGGAAAAGTCACTTTGGTCACTTTGGTAAACTGGTTTAACTGAAGAAAGTAAGTGTAAGAGCTTGATTGATCGTTTTTGAAAGCTGAGAAAATTGTAAAAGTGGCTGTAGTTAAGTAATTCCCAAATCTTAAGCCCTAAAGCTTCCTTTTATTATTTTTTCTACTGCATTTTCCACTTTCGAAAAGTTATGATAAACATCTTTTTAGTTAATAAACTTTATTAAATGATTGCTGGCACAGTGATGCAAGCTGAGGCAGGAGAATCACAAGTTTAAGGCCAGTGTGGGCAACATAAGGAGACCCTGTCTCAAAATTAATATAAAAGGGCTGGAGATGTAGCTCAGTGCTAGCATTGTTTAGGTTCTCAGTTCAGTCCCTAGTACTGCTAAGAACCACCCGTCAACTCCAGTTGTTTATCCCATTATTAGTAACTGCAAATACCCATTAAAATGGTGGGGTTTTTTTTTTTTTTTTCAAACTGTAGGTTACATCTATATGTGGGATGCCAGATGCCAAATCAGTTTAACACATTGAGACTGGCACTTTTCAAACAGTGGCACAACCTGGGCATGGTGGCGCATGCCTGTAATCCCACCACTTGGGAGGCTGAGGCAGGAGGATCGCTGTGAGTTCAAGGCCAGCCTGGGCTACATAGTGAGTTTGGGGCCAGCCCAAACTACAAAGGGAGACCCTACCTCAGAAAAAACAAAATGAAAGAAAGAAAGAAAGAACAAACAGTGGCACAAAAACGAAATAGAAGATAGGATGTATTCCACATAACACCAGTGTTCCCTCATACTGAGTTGATGTAATTCTAGTCAAATGCAAGTATTAATGATTTTTTCATTTATCTATATAGCTGTACTCCAAATAAATTCATAATTTTCTTCTAGCCTTTTTTTTGAAAAGTCAAGAATTGCTCCCTGACCTACTTTATTACTTTAACTTGCATTTGATTCTTGACTTTTCTCCCCTAACATTTAAATTGTGAGAATGTCCAGTAATTTCAACATGACATATAATATTTCTTCTTCTGTTAGTGGCAGGGTGTTTTGTTTGTTTGTTTTGGTACTGGGGATTGAACTCAGGTCCTTGTGCTTGTGAGGCAGGTAGCAGAACCACTGAGCTAAATCCCCGGCCCAGGTGGCAGGGTGTTTTAATACCCTGTATCTAAAGTGGTGAAAATCACTTGCTATGAAAATGATTATTTTAAAATGTTTATACAGGGATGAAGAGTCAGGCTTGTTTTACAAAATTAGCCCTTTTAAAGTTTCAGTTATATTACAATAAGCATACAATGGAATGGTTCTCATTAGCCTTGAATTAAGTCCTACCGTGCATAATATTGTAGCAAAAATACTGAATCCACTCCATTACACAGCAGAATCAATCATAACAAATATAATTTGTAAATTTGCAATCAGTATAATTGTTTCTAAATTCTTAACAATGGCCATCTATCAGTTTTGTGATTAGAAAATGCTTTGTTGAATTCATTTCATGGTGTAATTGTTACAAGCCTCTTTAAAGCTAAGGGACTTAAGGTAATCAGAGTTCCTAGGTAAATCCAACCCAGAAGTCTGTGTTGGTTATAGCTCCTTTTCCTAGAAAAGCACCTTGAAATACTACGTTCACATATATTGCAACTGAATTGGCTTGCTTGAGGTTGGTAGGAAAAATTTTGGAAAAGAAACAGACTAAATGCCAACTGGCCTCAGAGGAGTGGTTGGAAGCTGTTGACTTTTTTGTTAAAAAAGGAACCTTATTTTTCTGAATTTGATCCTAGTAGGCCCCAGATTTTTATCAAATCATTTTACTCAAGATTTAAATATAGGAAAGTGTATTTCCTGTTTACGGGTAGGAAAAGAAGTCTTTTGTAGCAATATTGCAAGACCCTACAGTACAGAGACTGATGCCACTGGCAATACTTGCACTGCCAATGCACTACTTTCAAATTTATATTGTCCTTTATTTCATCTTATAGCTCTTAAACCACCACCACCACATAAATTTTCCCTGGGCTTCCCTAGGTCAAATAATGGCCTACAATCTGAAGTAAATGTTTTAGTTAAGGGTAGGGTAATTGTACATCCTGGTTTGCCCAGGACCATCCCAGTTTATACCTTTTGTCCTGGTTTAATTATTAATAGTATCCCCTTTTACTCTTAAAAATGGGTAAGTTTATAGTCATCCAGGCAAGACTGTTGTAGGACGGACATTTTCCCTATGTGGAGAGTCGTTGTTTTTTCCTGAGTGAAAACATTAATCAAGCAAAGATAATCTTGAAAATCAAATCTTAGTTCTAAGTATGATTTTGGAATGCAGAGCTTTTTTAGAGTTGTTAGTTACTTCATTTACTTATTTGATAAGAGTAAGAGGTGGTATCACCCAGTACAGTGGTGGCGATTCTATGGCACACATGCTGCGGCAGCACACACAACCCTCTCTGGACACACGAGCCAAGTCACCTCTTCCATGATTTGACAAATTATCAGCATGCATACAACAGCAAAGATCACATTAATTGTGCAAAAGAATGCCAAATGCAAAATTTTACCTTTCAATTAAAAAGCCTTTTCATTGGGCCGGGGATTTAGCTCAGTGGTTCTGCCGCCTGCCTTGCAAATGTAAGGACCTGAGTTCAATCCCTGGTACCAAAAAAAGAAAAAGAAAGAAGAAAGATAATAACAGAGATCAATGAAATGGGCTTTTTTTTTTTTGGTACCAGGGATTGAACTCAGGACCTTGCACTTGCAAGGCAGGTGGTGGCATGACTGAGCTAAATCCCTGGCCCAAGATAAGGTTTTTTTTTTTTCTTTTTCTTTTTTTTGGTACTGAGGATCAAACTCGGGACCTTGAGCTTGTGAGGCAAGTGCGGGGCCACTGAGCTAAATCATCAGCCCTGTTAATTGTTTTTCTTTTCAGACAAAAGATGTTAATTTTTTTCTAAACTAAAACCTCAGTATTCAGGTTTAATTGTAATGTTGCCACTTTGCAGTAAATCAGTGGGTTTTGGATTGCAGTTTGGGCACTTAGTCTCTAAAAGGTTCACCATCACTGGCCTATTACTGTAAAGAATCCTGGTTCTGCAGTAATACAGACTTTTAAGTTTTGGCTGTAAAGCCTACTAACTACGTGGTTTTGTGTTAATTAGGAAGTAATACGTGTAAAGGGGTTAATTAGCATAATGCCTGGATTACAGTAGGCAGCCCAGTGCTAATAGTTATTAAGGTTTATAAATCTTACAGAATACTTGTTCTGTGGCAAACCTTGCTTGGTGCTAAGAAATACAGAAATTATGACATTCTTCCTAAGAACCTGACACAGAATACCATTTCTCCTTTCACTATCTATTTCTTTCTTTCTTTTTTTTTTTTTTTTTGGTACTGGGGATCGAACTTGGGTCCCTGAGCTTGTGCAGCAGGCGGCGAAACCACTGAGCTAAATCCCCGGCCCCTCACTATCTATTTCTATATACTGAATAATAGGCATTTTTAGACAACTTAATTTTCATTCATTAGTTTAGTGTCTGGTTCTTGTCCTGCTATTGTATGGTAACACTCATCACACAGCTACCTTGTCTGGCACTGTAACAGATACTGAGGATATGAAATGCAGATAAGAAAATAGTGGCTGCCAGCGGAAGCTGCTTTGTAGTCATGGTTTTTAGTTTTAAGGAACCAGTGAATAAATATTCAGTTTTTCTTAGAGCACTCCTTGGCTTAAGAGTTTGATATTATCCTGCTGCTGAATAAGTCTTTGTGTTTTGGATTATCCAGTTAGTGCAACAACCACTTCAGGATCTACAGCATTAGCGTCATATCATATTCACATTTAATTTAACCATCAGTGTTACTTTCCCTCCTCCCATCCCCCAAAAGAAAGTAAGAGCAAGAACAACTTAAACATAGGCCAGTACACTCAATGAGTGAGAGACTCAGATGGGAGAAGATAAATCTACACTTTCCTCCTGCCTTTCACAGTATAAGCATAAGCATCTAGTCATTACGTACGATTCTAGTGTTTCTAGATTCATACTGTCATGTAGAGTGACTTCATACTGTTCATTTCATGTAGAGTCAGCTGTTTTGTGTGTTCTCTTCCCCATCCTCCTGTTCTGGGGATTGAACCCAGTGCCTTTCCTTATATCTCCAGCCCCCAACCCCCCATTCTTCAGTCTTTAAATTTTGAGAGAAGGTCTCACTAAGTTTCCGAGGCTAGAATAGAATTTGCAGACCTCCTGCCTCAGCCTCCCAGAGTGCTGGGATTACAAGCATGCACCACCACCTTTGGCTATCTTGTCTATTTTTTTTTTTTTTTTTTGGTACCAGGGATCAAATTCGGGTCCTTGTGCTTGCAAGGCAGGCGGTGGAACCACTGAGCTAAATCCCCGGCCCATAGGATATGCATTTTATTGATTGATTGATTGATTGATTGATTGATACCAGGGATCGAATTTGGGACCTTGGGTTTGCAAGGCAGGTGCCAGAACCACTGAGCTAAATCCCCGGCCCTTGTCTATGCTTAACTGAAGAAAAAAAAGTTCATTCTAATCCTATAGGAAAAATTAGCTGGGTTGCACTTACAGGCAAAGTGTGTTGATACCCAATGCTAAAAATAGAGCTGACTTTGAACCCTTAGTCCTGTAGGAGCAACCAGAATTAGAACAAGCCCAAATTTGTGAAGAAACTCAGGATCTTGTTGGGGAGGATATCTGTGCTGGAGAGAGCAATCATAAAATAGTTCACAGTAAAAGATGTAAGGAAGGAATCATGCAGATAAATGGCAGTAATATGTCAAAATGGCCCCAGTTTTATTGGGTCTTCCCATTATCCCCATAAATGCAACCTTTTTTCAGAGTATCAGGCAGGAAATCTAGATATTTGGTTTAGGAAAAAATGGCATCAATATCATTTGAGGGACATAAAAGTGTGAAATGCTTCATTTTGAAATATTGGTCATTGAGTAGTTAGCTAGAGATAAAAGGCTCAAAGATGTTCAGTTCAGGTTGGACAAGTGTCAGAAGCATGAAGCATGGAAATGAGGGTGATCAAGCAAAACTTTATTTTTCCACTGGGCCGGATAGTAGCAGACACAGATTGGAGTCTCAGGAGTTGAGGATAATAAGGAACATGATCAGCAGACTTAGGAGTTAAGATAAATTCTCTGGACCATTATCTGTTCTTCTTCCTAATTCAGATCACTGAGACCTTTTAGATTGCTTTTTAACCTATCTCATGATTATATTTAAGTGGTGGATTTTATTGAAAATACCTTTTAGAAAATGATTTTTCTATTAAATCAGAGTGGCTATGGCTACATGATTACTTGTGAGAGTCAGTATGCTATAACAGAGGCCAGAAGCAGAAGTCAGAGGCCCAGGGTTTCAGCACCATGCTGTCATTTATTAGCCCAGTGGCCACCAGCAAATCACTTTGTCTGAATTTCCTCACCTCACTATACTTTCTCTCTCTCTCTCTTTTTTTTTTTTTTTTTTTTTTTTTTTTGGTACCAGGGATTGAACTCAGGACCTTGCACTTGAGAGGCAGGTGCAGTGTCACTGAGCTAAATCCCTGGCCCACCCTTTTTTTTCAGTACCGGGAATCAAATTCAGGACCTTGCACTTGCCAGGCAGGCACAGCGATGCTGAGCTACATTCCCGGCCCTATACTTTGTCTTGAAACTTTTTACAAATCAAGTTTTGCTCAAATCCCTACATATAAACAAAGCTTAATAGGGGTTAAGAAGCTAAAAACCTAAAGATCCCAACTTTTTACTACCCCTCCCCGCAAAGTTCTTCATGGGAGTTGAGGCTCAGAAGAACCCTGGTCTAGGGGCCAGGGATTTAGCTCAGTGGCACCCGGCATGCCCTGCAAGGACGAGGTCCTGAGTTCCATCCCCAGTACGGGGGTGTGTATGTGGGAGTACATGTCGAGAAGAACTATATAGCTCAGTAGTAGAGTACTTGCCTAGTGTGCCCCACATCTGGGGTCCTCATTTTCTGATTGGAAAGAGATGTATCATGCTTTAAAGTGATACCTGTAGGGAGTAGAACTTGAGGATTTTTACTTTTTATGTTACACTTTTATACTGTTGGAAATTTTAT
The DNA here is from genome assembly GCF_053883595.1 of Heterocephalus glaber. Classification (NCBI taxonomy): domain Eukaryota; kingdom Metazoa; phylum Chordata; class Mammalia; order Rodentia; family Bathyergidae; genus Heterocephalus; species Heterocephalus glaber. The sequence goes on along the minus strand of NW_028258467.1, from coordinate 11,713,531 downwards.
ATGTGTTTTATAATCTTTGTATTTTATAATCCCGAAGGCTTGGATTTGCTCTTTCTGGGTGAAGTATATTGCAGAAGTAATACAGGAGAATTAAAATTTAGCCTCTTTTGGTTTCCCAGATAGCAGACCCCACATTAGCTGAAATGGGGAAAAACCTGAAGGAGGCAATGAGGATGCTGGAGGGCAGTCAGAGGTAAGTGCGCAGGCAGAGGCCTCTCTGCCTCCAAGGCGTCCAGCCTATTTGGGAACTGGTAGCTCTGGCTTCCTTCTGTTAAGGACACCTTTAACTCCCAAATGCCATGCATAGCTTCTGCTGACTTTAAAATTAGTATTTGCCTCAGTAGAAGGTACTTTGTAGTTAAAAGATTTTGAAATTGGGGGGAAGAACTTATAATTTTCCTGTTTCTTTTTTTTTTTCTATTTTTTTTGTTTTTTGGTACTGGGGATCAAACTTGAGTCCTTGTGCTTGCAAGGCAGGCGGTGAAACCACTGAGCTAAATCCCCAGCCCTTAATTTTCCTGTTTCTTAAGTTTCATTTATATAGTATACTAATTTGAATCTATGAATACTTCTTACTATAGATTCAGATCATACAGGACATCATCTGAGAAATGGGTTGAAGTATTTTTTCATGTTCTTTTCTTTTCCTGAAACTCAGACTGCCCAGAACTGGGGTCTGAGATGTGATAAATGTGTTTCCATTCCTACATCAGTCACTAAGAAGTTCTAAATAATGTGGTCACATATGTACAAGTTCAAGTTAATATAAATTTTTTTTCTTTCCCTTACATTAGAAGAATAGAGGAGGAAAAAGAAAAGAAGCTTGTATCAGAGGATATTCCAGGGCCACTCCAGGGCAGGTAGGTGGCAATGAAGATTAAAGGTATAAATTTTTCCTAACCCAAGGTTTTACCATCTCTCTTACTTGCAATTTTACTTTGAATGAGCTCAAAGAATATTTAAATATAGTTTGTGCAGTGTAACATTAGAAAATTGAAATGCCATTGGCATTGATAGTGCTGAGCCTTACCAGCCTCTTTCTCTTTCCCACTCAAAAAACTTAATCCAGCCTCATGACTCAAAAGCCATGCACAAATTTATAATTATTAACTGGAATGAATATCAGATTTAGTTCATCCTTGAAATCTGTAATGTATTCAATAAACTGAGTTTTATTGTGAGAGATATTTTAATTTGGTAATATTTATAATTTGTATAATATAGTAAATGAAAATCTCATCTGTAATATTGATTGGCAGAGTTAAGATTTAATTTTTGGCTACTAAAGCAAATCTATCATGTCTTTGTGGTTTGAACTACCCGGGGGTGGGGGTGGGAGAGTAGCTGAGTGCAATTTTCACAGGATGTTCGCAGTCAATCTGGGAATTAAGGTCCCAAGCTAGCTTTCCTGAGACAAACATTTTTTTTCTTTTATAACCAGGAAACAGCACTTAGGTCAACAGTACAACTCCCTTCGATTTACATTGACCTGCATAGGAATTGTCCAAGGTTACAAGGGGAAGATCACAATGTGGTAGTCAGTGTGACATCTAACATACCTGGATACTAATATTTTAAAATAGTCACCCCCCCCCCCGAAATAGTCACCCTTTCCTGTAGCATATATTGTGCTGATTTAAAGCACTCTAAGCTGGGTGTGATGGTGCATGTTTATATTTCCAGCACTTGGGAGGAAGAGGCAGGAGGCCTCTATAGTAAGTTCAAGGCAAGTTTTGACTACATAGCAAGACCTTGCCTCAGAAAAACAATAAAGCCCTCTAGGTGTGAATTGCTTTCTGTGGCTCAATGCTCAACGTAGGAAGCAAATCCTATAGATCTCCTTAAAGAGAAGAAATAGTTTAAGTTTTGTTTTTTCTTCTAATTCCACAGAAGTTTCCCTGGAAGAGATACTCCCAAGAACATGTATAATTCTCAGAATGGCAGTACATTAAAACCAGTAGGAGTGCTTGCTTCGGCAGCACATATACTAAAAAACCAGTAGGAGTATTCACACTTACTGCTAGTGTCAAGCATTTGAGACCACTAACAGGCCAGGCATAGGGTTAAGTGCTTCCCAGGCACTGTCTGGTTTTGTCCTCACCATTCTATAATGTGAGGGCTTAGCAGCTTGGGGTAGCTCATTCAAGGTCGAGAGGCCAGCACCTCAGTGTGCCTCAAGCCTTCCTCCCTGCCCTAATCGCTACAGTGACTGAGGGGCTCCCTCTCCTTTGAAGGTAAGCACCTTGGGGAAGGTGGGTGTTATAGTCAGAAGGATTCAGCAAGGGAATACATTAAATACCGGACACATAACTTATAAGGTTATTTTATGATAATTATGCAAAGGAGTGCAAGAGATTAACTGCACACTAGAAGCCCAAAGGATTCAGCTGAGGGCCTGGATCCCAGCAGTTTCCCACACAAGTCCAGCTGACGTCCTAGAGTCCAAGGCAATGTCCTCCTCGAGTCCAGCCAGTGGCCTAGAGCCCACAGCAGTGTCTCATGCTTGTCTGTATTAAGGATCTGCACCTGGAAGGCCCAAAGGCCAGTGGTGGAAGCCAGAAAATCTACGCTGGTGAGATGAAGGATTTGTGCCACCAAGCTGAGGGATCCACATTAGAGCCAGGAAGTGATGCTCACGGTGAAGATTAGAGCTCCCCTGATGAAAATAGCAACCATTCCCAGAAATAGTGGGCCGAGCTTCTCTGATGAGATCATCCTAGTTTGCATCGGAAAAACTATCCGCAGCAAGGTTCTCCTAGCAAATCAACATGCTAAGATCTTCCCCTCTAGTTCTCTTTTTATGCTATTGGTAACAATCTTCAGATGGACCTTTCACACCCAGACCACAATGATTCAGTTCAGCTGGGCATTATAAGTTGACCATTAGTCAGTCCACCACAGTGGGTTTTTAGCATTGTTTTGACAGTACTTCTCTTTTGAAAGAGGACATTTTTATTAGTCATTTTCTTATTAGTAGAAGTAACATTTTTACATTAGTACATAACAAGTTGCCTTGCTGTTGCTTACTACTTCAGCCATTTGAATTCTCATAATTTTATGCCTCCTTGTGTGATAAGCAGTTGGTAACATGTTGGATAGAAACAAATCTGTTTACATTCTAAATGGATCTCAAGTTTCCCAGCTTGGGAAAGAGTTTGTAATAATGAAGTACATGTTTAAGGCAGTGCAAGTAGACAAGCCTCCTAGATGGAATAAAACAAGATGTACCAGTAGCATGAGAATATTCTTGCTGTTTTTGTGACCTTCCAGCATTTGAGTGTGTGTGTGTGTGTGTGTGTGTGCACACCCGCATGCGCACTTGGGATTGAACCTGTGTGAGGCAAATGCTCTAGTACTGAGCTACATCCCTAGAACTTTTTTATTTTGAGATAGCATCTCACTAAGTTTCCTGGCCTCAAACTTGAGATCCTTCTGCCTCAGCTTCCTGAATAGCTGGGATTATGGGCACAGCGCACCACTGTGCTGAGGCCTTCTATGTCTTATAAGGACTTTTGACTTTTCTAAAACTCTTACTAAATATTCTCTATTTCTACTCCAAAATTCAAATGGGCCGGTATAGAAATATTGCTGGAGGGGCTGGGGATTTAGCTCAGTGGTTCCCCTGCCTGCCCCGAAAGCACAAGGTCCCAAGTTTGACCCCCAGTACAAAAAAAAAAATATATTGCTGGTGAAGTTTTTAAAAACCAAACTCGCATTTAGATAGAAGAGTTAATTGCAAGTAAGGCAATCAGAATTCAGTTTAATTTGAGGTTTATTTTTTTAAGTATCTTACCTCCTTTATCATGTAGATACTCAAAAACAAGTCAAAACACAACAGGTGATCTGGATGAGAGAAACAGTTGGGGTGGAGTGGGGGGAGGTATGTGTGCAGACATGAGTCTGTATGCATACATTTTTTCCTCCAGCCCATCAGCTCTTTTTATTCTGCAGTGGACAAGATATGGTGAGCATCCTGCAGCTGGTCCAGAATCTGATGCACGGAGATGACGATGAGGAACCCCAGAGTGCCCGGTAATGAAGGGTGGCTGGCAGCTCCCCTGTCTGTGAAAGTCCTCATTCTTGCTTTCAGTAGCAATTCCATTCTGACAAGTGACTCTAATAAGAAATTGTATTGCATTAAGAGTTACATGTCATACCAAGATAATACTTCCTCTTTTCAGAAATAATTTATGTATTTTAGGTAATATATTTTGCAAAAGGAAGACATTTACTAAAATTAGGCCAGGCATATTGATACACAACTGTAATACGACTGCACAGGAGGCTGAGGCATGAGGATTGCCATGAGTTCAAGGCCCGCCTGAACTATATAATGAGACCCTATGTCAGAAAAAATATTTCAATAAATAAGTAAATTAAATTAGATCCTGTAGTTTTTGTGGTATGAGGTCCTACCAAAAGGGGCCACCAGAAGGACTGGAAAGTAAGTTTGTGCTTTTCCCCTTCTGCTTGCTAGAATTGCTGCAGTTTGCTTGGTGACAGTCTACATTGTCTGGGAATCATCCAGTTAAGTTATTTATTCATCTACTTAGCTATCTAATTTCATCTTGTCTTTAATATTTCAAATTTTTGTAATAATATGGTCTCCTTTTTCAAAATTCAGTAGATAAAAAGGGTGTCCAAAGACAATTTTCCTTTGTACCCCTGCTTCCCTACCTCTTTTCTCTAGAGGTACAGAATTACCAGTTTCTTAAATATGCTTCCTTCCCCAGCTATTTCATGTGTGCATACACAAGCAGAATGTCCCCATCCCCCCCTCTCCAAAACATAAATAATATGCCCACGGTCGGCACCCTGCTTTTTTCCCAGCATGTCTTGGAGTTTCTTTGCCTATCAGTATAAAAGGAGCTTTATCTTTGAGAGGTATTTAGTTTTACTTGGAATGATTGAACTGTATTTTATTTAACTAGTCTCCTGTTCATGTTTTACGGGAAAAAACTATGCTGCAGCTAATGACTTTGGACATGTATCATTTGTTCTCCTCCTCTCTCTCCTATCTGCTCTCTTCTCCCCTCCTCTTCCTCCCCCCTCCCCTCCCTCCCCCTTCCCCCTCCCCCCTGCTTCTCCTTCCCCTCCTGTCCCCTCCCCTCCCCTTCTTTTGATAGTGGGGACTGAACCCAGGGCCTTTGCATTGAGCTACATCTCCAGCTTTTTTTTTTGAGACAAGGTCTCACAAAGTTACTAATTTACCCAGTCTGGACTCAAACTTGTGATCTTCCTGCCTCAGCCTCCCAGAGTGCTGAGATATTAGCACTCTGGACATGTGTAATTTCTTACAGAGGCAAATGTCTGGAAGGTGAAATCTTAGAAGTATAAATAGGGGGTAAGGTAGTATGTGCATTTGGAATTTCAATAGATAGTGCTAAATTTTCCTCCTTGCAGTTATGCCAGTTCACAGTCCCACTAGCAATATATGAGAATACTTCATTTCCCATACCTTTGCCTGCAATGGTGTTATCAAACTTAAGGATCTTCAACAAGTGAAAAACAATGTTCTGGTGAGATATTTCAGCATAATTTAAAATTACTTTTTCTTTTGAACCAGGTTAAGTGTCTTTTTGTATATTTTAAGACTGACAGTATTTATATTTCCCATTTTGTGAACTGTCTTTTGCTTGTTACCCTGTTTGGTTCTTTGTCTTTTTCTCATTGTTTACAGTTAATAGTTGTAACTTATTTCTTGTATTTATAGTTACTCTTTATAAGGGAAATTGACCCATCCATTTTAAATATAAAACAAATATAAATATAAAACATTGTTAAATATAAAACAAAAAAGTACCTAACTCTCCTTGAGTATGCTGTATTATTTTCAATATATCTAATGCCAGAAATTTATCTTTAGTAATTTTGTAAGAAGTGTTTTCTACTCATTTTATCTTAGTTATACCCTCTATATATTTTTGTTTTGTTTTAAATTCAAGGATTAGAACTGAGGGCCCAGTGTGCGGTAGACAAATGCTCTGCCACTGAGCTTTAGCCCCCCAGGCCCTCCTCTGTACTTCTTAAAGCTGGTATTTAATTTTTAAAATATTTTAAGAGGAAATTATTCAAAAGTAGTTTGTATGTGCTCAATAAGAGATATTTATTTTTTCACTTGAAGACTTTAAGATTGAGAATACTTCTTTCCCAAAAGCTACAAATAAATCTTCTTTTCAAAAAGAAGGATATTAATCTCTGAGTATTCAAAAAAATTTTTTTGTATATCCTTTTATTGGTACTTTTTAGGTGTACCATGAGGATTCAGATTTTAACACTATATTCCTTCTAAACTTTCAGTACCCTTATATGCATTGGATTTTCTGAATTTAGCCGAATTTCTGTGAAACTTCTGAGACATTAAGTGGATTTCAAGTCTGCCAGATTTCTGTGGAACACTGTGTCTCTTAAGTTCTGTTTTTTATTCTTTGACTCAACACTTTTTTTAACCTAATGAATTTTTATTAACAGAATCCAGAATATTGGCGAACAAGGTCACATGGCTTTGTTGGGGCATAGTCTGGGAGCTTATATTTCAACTCTGGACAAAGAGAGACTGAGAAAGCTTACAACCAGGATACTTTCAGATGCTACCTTATGGCTGTGCAGAATTTTCAGGTAAAGGCATGAGTTTTACTTTCCAGCAAAAATTATTTATGAGTCAAATACAGGGATCTTTTTTCTGGAGCTATAGTGGGCTCAAATATACCACTCGGAAGGGTTGCTTAACTTCCCCGTGCCTCAGTTTTATCATCTGTTAAAAGGAGAGAGCATTCGTGTATTTCCTGGAATTATTATGTAGATTAAATGAGCTAATGGATTAATACATGTAGAAAGCTGGGACTATAAGACGTGTGTTCAATAGTGTCACCGTTTACTTTTGGTTATCCTCCTGATTCCCACGTGTTAATAGAGCAGTGATTTGAATCAAATACTTTCATTGTATTATCCTTCCTCTGGGAGGGGAATAAAAGCCCCAAGTAGATTGTAATAAACCCAAAAATTAGCCCAACTAGCATTTTTGGCAGCTTTATTTAGTGTGGATGTTTTAGGACCGAAACTGCTGACAGTCATGCCTGCATTTCCAGTGCTGCCCTCATCAGCCAGAACTGGGATCTTCAAGCTTTTTGTGTCCAGAGGATTCCTAATCTCTACTTGTTTTCTGTACTTTCTGCTTTTTCTAGAGTAGGCATGCAAGAAAGGTCATTGCCTCTCTTCTTTATAACCTCCAGCTGTAGGAGTTGTCAGCCATCTAAATGGGGGTGTTCCACATTCCTATCCTCTCTGCTTGACCTAGGTGAAAATGTCTAGCTGGACAGAAGAATTGCTCCATGATTGTATGATTATAAATCAGAATTAATCAGAAATAGAACATTAATAAGTAAGTGTCTCTTAACAGGTATGAAAATGGCTGTGCTTATTTCCATGAAGAAGAAAGAGAAGGACTTGCCAAGATCTGTAGGCTTGCCATTCATTCTCGATATGAAGACTTTGTAGTAGATGGATTCAACGTGTTATATAACAAAAAGCCTGTTGTCTATCTTAGTGCTGCTGCTAGACCTGGCCTGGGCCAGTACCTTTGTAACCAGGTAATTTTCTCTCTCTCTTTTTTAAAAATTTTATCCCATTTCCCCTTCAAGCCCCCTCCCCTCTCTATGTACAAAAGCTTCATTTCCATTTTTCCTTCTGTTTTCACTTTTGTTTTCTTTGAGATGGGGGCTCACTATGTTGCCCAGGCTGGCTCTGAATTCCTGAGCTCAAGCAATCTTTCTGCCTCAGCTTCCTGAGTAGCTGAGTAACTTTGAAAGTTACAGACACATTTCTTTAGTTGGCATTGTTTTCAAGTTGAAAGAAAGATGGTCCTCTTGTATGTTTATTTTGTTATTTTAAAAATCTGGCATTATTGAATTCAGAAATAATGTATGATAGTTTATACTTTTTTGATTGCCTAGAGGCAACCAAGGTGAGTATTTTATCTTTTTTTCCAGACAGTAGTCAAAGTGTGTGTGTTGTTACATAGTTGTATACGGCTTTTTTAAAAACTTCCTGCTGTAACAGAAGTACTATATCATCTTTCAAGAATTCAAGTAAATAAAGATATTTTTAATATGTTTATGATAATTCCTCATGTGAATAAATAGTAATGTAATTGTTTCCCCTTTGGACAATTGGAGTATTTCCAGTCCCTTGGTTTCTGTGACCACCTTCAGGTAATGCTCTCTGCAGTGCTGTTACGGACATCTTTGTACTTAAAGCTTTGTCTGGCTTGATGTTGGGGCGCATGCCTGTAATTTCAGCACTTGGGAGGCTGAGGGAGGAGGACTGCAAGTTCAAGGCCAGTCTGGGCTATTTAGCAAAACCCTCTCTTAAAAAAAAAAAGTTTTGTCTAAATTTGGAGTTTTATTCTGTTGATAGGTTTTCAGAGGTAATCTGGAATTACTAGATCAATGGGCATTACCATGTTTAAAGTTCGTGATTGCATGTGACCCAACTGGAGGGAACTTCCTTGAGATAAGAAATTGTTAACCTCTTGACCAGGAATGTTGAACATAAAACCCGTAGGATTTGAGGGTTGATATGAGATGTGATGTGAAGGCACTTGGAGATGAACAGAAGAAATTCAGCTGATTTTGAGCTACAAAGACTGATCACAAGAGATTGTCCTCTTTTTGAGGTTATACAAAGTGGGAAGTGGTTTTTGTTTGTTGTGGGGATTGAACCCAAAGCCTTCACAATGATCTACATGCCCAGCCCTTTTCATTTTTTATTTTGAGACAGGTTCTCAATAATTTGCAAATTTGCTCAGTCTGGGATTGAACTTTTGATCCTCCTGCCACCTTTTCCCAGAGTGGGAGTTCTGTGTTTTTTGTAGAGACAGGATACAAATTAGTTGCGTACCTTCAGAAAACTAGGCTCCTGTGGATCTGAAGCTGACTTAGAATAGTAATCTAATCATCAAAACAGCTGTAAGAGTATTTTGTTAACTGAGAAAAGCAAGTGGCAGACTAATGATTGTGTGGTGGTTGCATTCATGTTTTTAAAAGTGTGTACATTTTTTGCTGGACATGGTGGCACACACCTGTGATCCCAGCACTTGGGAGGCTGAGGCAGGAGGACCTCCAAGAGTTTGAGGCCAGCCTGAACTACATAGCGAGACCCTGTCTCAAAAAAAAAAGTATGTATGTGTTTATATACCTATTTTAATACCCAAGAAATAGATTTATCTGTAAATATATTTTTATCTAGAAAATGCCTGAAAGTTTATATACTAAACTGTTAACAGTGTAGGATTAATGACCTATAAAGTCTAGTTTTCAGTGATTTGTTTTACTTGGTATCTCTTTTGTAACCTTTTAAAAAATCCTAGGGTTGGGGATATGTGTAGCCCAGTGACAGAGCCACTTGCCTAACATGTGTAAGGCCCTGGGTTCAAGCCCCATTGCTGCTTTAAAAAGAAATCCTTTAAGGGGAAAAATGTGTGAATAAAGTACTTACTAACTTTTGGGCCTTTAAATGCTACCAAGTCTTAGTTTTACAAAACAGTATACTACAACTTTATAATTCTAAAACTAGACATTCCTCAAGGATTTGGAAGCTAAAAATGAAGAATATAAAATTAATTTGACAATAACTGTCACCATAACACTGACTTTGTTTCTGTAAAAAATGTACATCTGCTAATACATATTTCTTTTTAGGAGTGGGTGGACCCATAAATAAGATATTGTTCTTCACATGCCTTTAGCCAGTGTTATTTACCAGAAATGCTTGGAGGAGGAATCCTAAATTATCCTCCAAAATGCTCTGCACTCAGAGTTTCTTTGGAAAAGTGTTTTTGCTTTTTGGTGTATTGCTTGACTATTTTAGAAAATTTTACATTGTATCCTCTTGTAAGGCACTTGGAAATTCACTTTTATTGTTATGACTTTCCAAATTACTTTAACATATATTCATAATATTAACATTAATTCCTAAGGGGAGAGTTTTTTGTTTTGTTTTGTTTTGTTTTGTTTTGAGACAGGATCTTGCTGTGTAGTTTAGGCTGGCCTTGACTCGCTGTGTAGCCCAGGCTGGCCTCAAACTTGCAGCAACCCTCCTGCCTCAGCATCTGAAGCGCTGAGAGTACAGGCATGCACCACCACACCCTACTGAGATTTTGTTTTGAAAGAATAATTGTGTGTTGTCTTAGACCCTGGGTGTTTCACAGTTGTGAGAGGGGATAAAAATCTTCCTTCTAAAGGCGAGTGTTTGTTCTTGCAGCTTGGTTTGCCCTTCCCATGCTTGTGTCGTGTGCCCTGTAACACTATGTTTGGGTCCCAGCATCAGATGGTGAGTTCTCCTTTTGATTTATAAAATAATATGAAATTGTGTTTTGAAACTATGCCGTCTTTTCAACTGAAGTTCTGTTTGCTGGCTTCCACATACTACTAGCTTTCATTTGCTGCTTCAGTCTTTCTGTTGTTTCTATGTTTGAATGTCCGTAAGGCGGGCTGATATATAGGTCAGGAACACCTGGCTCTTAAGGAATCTTACAATCATTGTCACCTGCTTCTTTTCTTTTTTTCGGGGGAGGGGCGGAGTAGTGAATCCAGAGCATCACGCATGGTAAGCACACACTACCCAGCCCGATCATTCTCCCAGTAGAAACATGGCAGCCAACTAAGCACCAGAAATTCCTCCTAAAGCTAATACTTTTAAGTAGTTATTATTATGGCTTGTAGTTATGAATGGCAGATTTTGAAATTGAAGTTTTTTGTAATGTTGGGATTGAGCTATTCTTATTTTTAGACATACAAGTGATAAATTTCTGTGTATTGAAGCCAGAGGAAAAGGAATAAATCCCACACATCTGTATTCTTTTTTCAAGGTAGTTTCATTTTTAATTTAGGTACATCAGTATCAATATAGATACTTTCTTGGCTGTTTTTTTGAGGAGATTGAGAAAACATTTTCATTAAATGTAAATATTTAAAACTAGAGAAATAACTGGGCCTGCATATGTATACTTATTTATTTTTCAAATCTTTTTTTTATTTTTTCTGCTGTGTAGTTCAGACTGACCTTGAACTCACTATGTAGTCTAGGCTGGCCTCGAACTCATGGTAGTCCTCCTGCCTCAGCCTCCCAAGTGCTGGAATTACAGGCATGTGCCGCCACACCCAGCAGTACATTTCTTACCTTTTTCTCATTTAACTAATTTTTCTCATTAGTCTTTAAGGAAAATTTTGATTTTCATATCTAGTGTTAGGGAAAACAAATGGTCAAGAATAAAAATTGACTTGAGTGATTAATGCTGAGAGTCATGTGGTTTTTTGGAAGTCATTATTTTTTATTGTATAACTTTTAGCTGTTTGCTTCATGTTTTTGTGAGGTTTTATTTTTGTTTTGTTTTGTTTCAGGATGTTGCCTTCCTGGAGAAACTGATTAAAGATGATATAGAAAGAGGAAGACTGCCCTTGTTACTTGTTGCAAATGCTGGTAGGTATCATGAATCTGAATCTTCGATTTGGATGTATGAGGGGAGTGCTTAGCCAAAAAATACCAAATCTGAAGAAATGTTTGGGTGTTCCGTGTTTAAGGTAGTCTATCCACATGGTAGCTAGAACTATAATATTAAAAGTTAGCTATTTAGATTTTTCAGCTATTGATTTATTTTGAGAATTATTTTGTGTATTTTTTCATTTAGGTTGTAAATGCTTCTCTTACATACTTCCTTTCTCCTTTCTAAATTGAATTTTGAAATGTCATACTCCTAACCCTGTGCTGGTGTTTGGACCTAGGGCCTAGCACATACTTAGCAAGTGCTGTACCACTGAGCTACTCCTGAACATTTACCTTGTAGATAGCATGTCAACTTCCGCTTTCTGCTGTTTATTATATTGAAGGTACTTGAATTCAACACTGTACTTGAAGTCCTAGATGGTACAGTAAGGCAGGAAAAATAATTAGATCATATTCAGATTAGAAAAGAAGTAAAAGTATCTTTATTGATGATTGTATAGGTAGAAAGTTCTGAGGAAGCTAAAGGAAAAGCTACTGAAACTAATTAGTAAACCTAGCAGGCTTGCTGGATTTTTGCCTACTAGCAAGCGCAAGTGGAAATAAAATGTAAAATATCATTTATAATAGCATAAAAAACATGAAAAAGTTTTATAGTTACCAAAGTACACACAGAATCTGTACATTGAAAATTGTAGAATATTCCTGAAAGAAATTCGAGAAGACTCGGATGGACTGATACATCATGTGTGGGTCATTAACGTTGAGTCAGTTCCCCCCAGACCAATCTATAGATTCAATTTAGTCCCTGTCAGAATCTCAGGAAGCTGCAGTTTCTTACAGACATTGGTAAGTTGATTCTAAACCAGTCACGGAAATGCAGAGGAACTAAGAATAACCAAAATAATATTGAAAAAGAACAGATTTTGATGACTTACCCTATCTAATGTTAAGACTTCTATAAAGCTTCGGGGAGTAGTTGAGAGTATCTTCAGTGGTAGAACTCACACTCAGCATGTGTGAGGCCATGGGTTCAGGTCCCAGCACACGCACACATAAATACACATAAATACAAAACTACAAATAATCAAAACTGAGATTAAATGAAGAGAATAGAGTTCAGAAATACTTATGTGATGTATTTGGTCACTTTTTTTCGGTGGCTGTACTGTGGATTGAACTGAGGGCCTTCACATTAAACTACATTCTCAGCTCTTTTTTTTTTTTTTTTTTTTTTTTTTTTTTGGTACCAGGGATTGAACTTGGGTCCTTGCACTTGTGCAGCAGGCGGCAGAACCACTGAGCTAAATCCCTGGCCCAGCTCATTTTTATTATTTAATTTGAGACAGGGTCTCACTAGGTTGCCCAGGAGTGCAGGGATTACAGGCATGTGCCACCATGCCCGGCTAATCATTTAATTTTTAACAGTGATATCAACATAATTGAAGGGAGGAACAATAGTCCGGTAGCCTTTTCTACCAGTGGTTTTGAAACAAGTGGATATCCATATAGAAAAACATTGAACCTTCGTGTCTGTCTGTCTGTATGTCTGGAAATAACTATGGATGATTCATAGACCTAAACATAAGAACTAAGGTAACAAAACTTCTAGAAGAAAATAGAGGAAAAGATCGTTGTGATCTTGGGTGTTAGGCAAAAATTTAAGACAAAAAGCAGTTTTGATAGACTTTTATCAGAAATTAACTGCATGGCTGTGGATATATAGCTCAGTGGTAGAGCATGTGCTTAGTATATGCAAGGCTCTGAATTCGGTTCCCAGCACCAAAACAAAACAACATAAAAAAAACCTTTTGCTGTTTGAGAGACCCTATTAAGAAAACAAAAAGCAGGCCAGGGATTTAGCTCAGTGGTTTCGCCGCCTGCTGCACAAGTGCAAGGACCCGAGTTCAATCCCCGGTACCAAAAAAACGCAAAAAAACCAAAAGCAAGCTAGAGACTGGAAGAAATATTTGCAATACATTTTTCTGAAAATATTTCAAAATATGTAAGGAACTCTTAAACTCAAGACAGCTGATACAGTTTATTAAAGTGAAGAGTTGAACAGACACCTCACCAAAGAAAATGTAAGTATATAAATACTTGAAAAGATGCTTAACATCTTTAGTCATTAGAAAAATGCAGTTTAAAACCAATGAGGGCTGGGGATGTCACCCAGTGACAGTGTTTATCTCACATGCAGAAGGCTCTGGGTTTGATCCCCAGCACCACACACACACACACCCAAAACAAAAAACATACAATGAGGTATCTGGGTTTGATCCCCAGCACCACACACACACACACACACACACCCAAAACAAACAAAAAACATACAATGAGGTATCTGTTAGAATGCAGAAAATAATAGCAGTGCCAAATGCAGGTGAGTATGCACTGCAACTGGAACTCTAATAGATTGCTGGTGGGGTTGCAGAATCTTGCCGTCCTTCTGGAAAACAGTTCATCAGTTCCTCAGAAGGCTAAATATAGGGCTGGGGATTTAGCTCAGTGGCACCACGCCTGCCTCGAAATCGCAAGGTACTGAGTTCGATCCTTGGTACCTGAAAAAAAAAAAAAGGCTAAATATTAAATTACCATATATCAGTTCCACTTCCTGGTATTTTATCAGAGAGAAATGAAAACATATCTCCACACAAAAACCTATGTGAGAATGTTCATAAATAAAACAACACAGCTTTCCTTCGTCTGTGAATGGATAAAGAAACGGGTGTATCCATGTAATGCAGCACTCAGCAATAAACAGCTGTGTGTACCCACAGTCCCAGCACTCTGGGAGACTGAAGCAGGAGGATCACAAGTTCAGGCCTCACCTGGGCAATGTAGACCTACACATCAACATAGAGGAATTTCAAAACATGCTAAGTATGAAAAGCCAGGCACAGTAAGTTAATCAACTTAATATATAATTCCTTTAGTAAGAAATTCTAGCTGAGCTTGGTGGCGCAAGCTTGCAATCCTAGCACTCAGGAGGCTGAGGCAGGATTGCCGAGAGTTGAGGCCAGCCTGAACTATGTAGCAAGACTCTAAGCAAAACAAAACAATGAAATTCTAGAAAAGATAACTGTACTAACAGAAACAGATAGAATTGTCTGGGGCCAGTGAGGAGTTAGGAAGAGAACTGACTACAGTGGGAATAAAGGAGTTTTTGAGATGATAGGTATAGTCTATACCTTGATTATATTGGTGGTTATGCCCTATCTATGTTTGTCAGAACTCATTGAACTATGCACTTAAATGAGCGGAATTATGGCCTGTGAATTACACTTCAATAAAGCTATTTATTTAAAATTAGAAAATACTTAACTGTCCACCTTATTGCGAGCAAGAAAACCACCATTTCCTGCCTGACTTTTCTGCTGTCTGTTTATAAGGAAATAAATCCACCCATATCCAGTCACCTGCTAGATGCAAGGAGCTGCAGCTGGCATGTGCCTGAGGGGTGGTCAGTGGTTACACTGCTGTGCCCAGAGTGCACATGTCGGGTTAGTCAGCGGACGGCCAAAAAATTCGGAAAGGAATCTGAATGTGGTCCAGTCACTAAACAACTTTGGGCCTTGATTTGGAGGGAAGGATCATGTGGCACTGTGCTGGCATTTGATCTTATTTCAACCAACCTAAATGTGTTAAGACATTTTTTAAACTTTGAGAGAGACTTACGTATAAAGGGGAAGTTTTCAGCCCTTTTCCTGGCACAGACAGTGCAAAAGAGCCATTTTCTTTAGCTGGGTTGTGGAGGTCCTTGGGGAGGGTATGAACTTTTACTAGTTGGGGATTCTGCTAACTGGAAAGTGAGGACCAATGGGAAAAATGCATGACTAAGTTTTATTTCAGCTCGGTGTGAAAAAGGATCTGCCGGCAAAATCTGTAATGCAATCAGATTACCAAAGGAGGGGCTCAAAGTGTTTAGTATGTTTAAACAGGCTTCAGAATGGAAAAATACACAAATTCATCTGTGTATTTTTATAAAGGACACACCTCAATCACAGTAGCCTGTAAAATGACAAAAAAAAAAAGATGAAAGGAATGGGAAAGGATAGTGTAGCCCAGGGATGATGAACCTTGTAGAGCTTTCAGTAACAGCAAACAGGCCACTGCTGCATGTGTGCCATAGGTTCACCACTGCTGGTCTAGGCAAATACTACCAACAAAACAAAAATACTGTAGCAGTATTAGTATATAAAATAAACTTTGTTTGGTGAAAGACAATCTGCTAAAAGAGTAGAAATGCTTATGGGACATATCTTTGAAATAAAGAAAAACTAAAGAAAAAACTGCAAGTGTAAGTCAACAGATCCACAGTCTTGGTGGGAGACTTCACTGTATTCATGAATTAACAGGAAGAGTATATAGAAAGTCACTATATAGAAGATTTCAGTAACAATTAGATACATATAATGGAGACTGCATATCTTCAAAGCTTACGTAAATCAACTTGTAAAAGAAATTAACTTTGGTCCACAGACTCTCGAAACGGGTATGTTACTTCCCTCCTGGAGAGATACTGTATATAAAATCTCTTATGCCATAAACATTCAGAAGATATTTGTTCCTTTTAATCTTCTTGCCTATTTGTTTTCTGGTAGGAACTGCAGCAGTCGGGCACACAGACAAGATTGGACGTTTGAGAGAGCTCTGTGAGCAGTATGGCATATGGCTTCATGTGGAGGGGTACGTGGATTGGCTGGCTCTGTGTTGTCCTCATGAAGAGTGGACATCCAGGCCCATCATGTAGTGACATTTATCACTAAAGGCTCTTTTGTTTTTGGTTTGGTTTTGTTTTATTGTTGTTGCTCTTTGAGAGTGTCTTGCTGTGTAGCCCAGGCTGGCCTTGAACTTTTGCCGCCCCTCCTACCTTGCCTTCAGAGTGCTGGGATTACAGGCATGTGCCACCATACCCTGCTCACTAAGGGCTCTTTTGGTTGCAGATTAAAAAAATAATAATCCAAACTGGCTAAAGCAAAGAGAGGTTCCAGTACCCCACATAACTAAAAAGACGATTGTTAGGTCTGACTTTAGCCATAATGTCAACCAGAATTCATTGTCGTCCTCCCCACTGCATTCCCCCAGTCACAGTCACTTGGCTTGATTTCCTGTTTGTTGGCTCTGCGGAGGGCCTGTGCTATTTGGGGCATAGTAGCTGCAGAAACTCCATCTTTCTTTCCAACTTTGTGTTCAGTGGGTCAGAAGTGCCAGCAAGTCTCATGTTGAACCAATCACCATGGCCAGGGAAACGGAGTCCTCTGACAGTTCATGGAATCTCTTTGGTTCAGAGCTTCTGTCTGTTGGAAGAAAGTGGGGTAGTTTCTGAGAAGTCTACTGGAGCGCCTTTAAGGGAAGAGGGAGGAGGAGATGCAGGGCAGGCAGAGTGCCACTGCCACTGCATCATCCAGGGGGTTCCTTTCTTATGTCTCTGAAAAGAATGATGCCTGGAAGGTAGTAGTTGTGAAAGAGATGGAGTAGTGCACGCATCGTACTAAATAAATGAGTTATCCTCTGAAGCACATTTTTATTAAAAATGTTTTTTGAAGCGTTTCCCGGAATTTGTATAATCCACATCTGTTGCTGCAATAAAAGAATCACGCAGCTAAAAGACATTTACATGTCACTTTGCAGTAGCACAGTCATGGTTTTCGTTATGTGGGGAAAGCACAGACTTAGTAATTAACAGGAAATAACTACTGTAGTTCTTAGATTGGTGTTTTTTCTTCCAGTGTGAATCTGGCAACATTGGCTCTAGGTTATGTCTCCTCATCAGTGCTGGTATGTTACTGACTTATTAATATTGGTGTTGGGCCGGGGATTTAGCTCATTAGTGCTGCTGCCTGCCTTGCAAGCACGAGGTCTTGAGTTCAATCCCCAGTACCAAAAAAAAAAAAATTCTTTAATATCAGTGTTCCTGAGAAGGAACTTAAAATCTCTTATTTCTTGGTTTTTCAGTTTTAGTGAATGGAGGAGGGAGCTGGGTTTGCACTCTGATAATCTAATGAAATGCTGTTCTCTCTTTGGTAGGCTGCAACTAAATGTGATAGCATGACATTGACTCCTGGCTCATGGCTGGGTTTGCCTGCGGTTCCTGCAGTGACGCTGTACAAACACGATGACCCAGCCTTGGTGAGCTTACTCTCCTTGGGGAGGAGAAAGGGAGGGGCATGTGGTCATTATTGGCTTTAGGGACAAAATACAAAGAAATGAAGGAAAGGGTGAATTTTTTCACTTAATTCCACTTCATTTATACTTAATTTATATATAGGTATATATATGAATTACATGTGTTTTTCTATTTATTCACCCCGTACTTCCCTATGTGTATGAAGGATTTTGTGGTGTTTTATGCCTACTTAATATTCTGTCACTTCAGTATCACAATTCATTTAATCATGGCCATTTGTGAACTTTTAAGATGTTTTCAAATGTTTGTTACTGAAATAATGAGTTGATGAACATATTTCTCAGTTTTAAATTATTTCCTTAGATAAGTTCCCAGAAGTAGGATTGCTGACTTGGGAGTATTTTAGGGCTTCTGATGTACATTGTCCAATAGGTTGTCACATGATGTTTTTAAACAAATCTCTTAGGGTTTTGGTAGTGGATGGGTTAGTGACAGGCACATGCAAAATGAATGTTAAGTGATTTATTCCTAGAACAGTTGATGACTTGCTCAGTATAATGACTAGGTATTTGAGAATGCTCAGAGCAACCCTACACAGAGCTGCTGCTTGAAGGAGCTTAGTTCTACTTCTGGGATCTATCAGGATTCTCATCCTGGTTTTGCTCCTCCAGATCTCTGAGCTAAGCTACCTAAAATATTTACCTCATGGAGTTGTTGGACGATTGAATGGATAATGTAAGCCAAGTGTATAGCTAAGTGTCAAATACAAAGCATGTATAAACGGTAGCTAGTTAGTCCCTGGGATTCCAGTGGCTTTGACTGATGCATTCATATCGCCTTTTTTAGACATTAGTTGCTGGTCTTACATCAAATAAGCCAGCAGACAAACTCCGTGCCCTGCCTCTGTGGTTGTCTTTACAATACTTGGGACTCGATGGCATTGTGGAGAAGATAAAGCATGCCTGTCAACTCGTGAGTAGAAACCTAAAGTTTAAATGAGTCCAAAGACTCCTCAACAAAAGCAGAAAATGTTTCATTCCATCCAGTGTTCTGTCATCAGGGTTACTATCTCATAAGCAAGCAGATGACTGCCTTGTGGGCATGTTTCTTGTTGGAAGTAAGTTCTGGGAGAGACTGCTGGCACTGACCAGCAATGGCCCAGATGAAATCAGATGAAAAGGAATACCACTGGCAGCCTGGAGTGAGAGCTGGGGTCACAAGTGACTTCCAGGGAAGGAGGAAGAGTGCAGAAGGGAGGATAATGCTCCCGTAGACTGACAGCCTTCAGGATAAGGGAATATGGAGGCTAAAAGTGGGATTCAGTGCCATAGATATTCCAAGTGCACTGGATTAGCTTCCCAAATTGCAGGATTCTGGGGGCAGTGCTGATTATCTTTGCATTCCAGGTGTTCTAATTGTGGAAAATATGTAATTATGTTATAGTTAGTGTCTTAGTCCATTTGCATGCTATAACAAAATACCTTGGACTGAGTAATTTTCAAACAACAGAAGTTTATTGCTTGCAGTTCTAGAGGCTGATCTAAGATCAAAATGTCAGTTGGGGCCGGGGATTTAGCTCAGTGGTTCAGCCGCCTGCCTTGCAAGCACAAGGTCCTGAGTTCAATGCCTGGTACCAAAAAAAAAAAAATGCCAGCAGATCCAGTATCTGGTAAAGGCCCATTCCTCTTAGATGATGGCTGCTCTGTCTCACATGGCAAAGGGAGAGCAGACTCATCCCATTCATGAAGGTGCTACCCTCTAATCACCTCCAAAGACCCCACTTCTTTTATACTATTGCATTGGGGGTTACAGTTCAGGAATTTGGGGCAGACGCAAACATTCAGACATTCAGACCATAGATTTATAGAGCAAAGTGTAATATTCATGTGATGAGAGCAGAACACTGCTAAATTTAGAAGCATGATGTCACCACCTGATGCTCCATTTTCTCACCTGTATTAGGAATGATAATGCAAGTAAGGATTGTTATGTGAGGACTTAATGAGTTGATGTGTGTAAAGCTCAAAGCATTGTCCTGCTTACAGGAAGTTATGCATATGGGTTTAAATATCTGTTTTAAATGTGTTCTTGGACTGGAGGTGTAGCTCAGTGGTGAGCACAAGTTTAACATAAATAAGGCCCTGGGTTTGCCCCTCAGCCCCATAGTCAGTTTTCTTGGGGAATTGGCACTTCCTTAGTTATCATTTTTATATTTAAGAAAAATCAACATTTTCATATTTCACTAGCATAGTTCTTTGCTTCATAGGTTAGTTCCTTTTTACATTAATAATTGTAAGATTTATGTTTATAAAGGCTCTATTTTTTAAAAAGTGTTCTTATCATGCCATTAGGTCATATCTTGATTTGGTTGTTAGGAAAGAGAAGCCTTCATTGCCATAGTAATTTAATTTAGGGAGAGTCTAGACATCAAGGGAAGAGTTCTTCAATTCACCGGGGCCTGTGAAGTGCATGAAAATAAATGATGACATTAATTACCAAACCCTTGAGGTCACAAAAGCTGGCATCTTCCTGCAACCAAAACCTGTAGCTGATTTCAAATACTCAAGAGGACTTGAATGACCCCATACTGCTGGCACCTCATGCTGAGTGCATGTTAAGCTACGTGGCTCTCTAGCGGGCGTGGTTGTCTGAGTGTTATGCCTTACACTCCATGCATTCTGAGAGCAGAAAGTTGTCATCGTCTCCATTTCTTCTTTGTGGTAGCATTTATTTAGTACCAACTACTATGAAGCACTTTACATGCTTAATTTCAATTGATGCCCTGGAATGTAAGATCCACTGATGACAACATGTTAAAAATGAGGTTTCATGAGGGGTTTTTCAACATCCAATGCTCAGTGAGTATTGGTTGAATAAATGCACCCCTACACTTGAGTCAGACTCTGTTACTGTCCTCATACTGATGACAAGGAGGCAGGAATTGAAGCGTACAGTAGAGATGAAGATAGCAGGCACTTACATAAACGCACTCTGTTGTAGACACAGTTTCTGAGTGCCCAATAATGTATTGTCGGCTCATTTAATTTTCCGGACGACCCAGAAAGATAGATACTGTCATTCCCATTTTATGTTGAGGGAACTAGTCTTGCAGATCCTAATGGGCAGGGCTGTGCTTTTCACCTGCTCCTAGGCCAGCTGTGTTCTCATGTATCACCAGTCTCCTCCCCTAATAGTACTATGCATTGCTCACATTTCTACTCAGTGGTTTTTAAATAAATGGCTTGTACCACTAATAGGATAGATTCACACATCTCATTAGAAACAGGTGTTTTGTTCTTGTTTTGTTTTGTTGTTGTCTGTTTATGTAGCCCAGGCTGGCCTTGAACTTGCAATGACCCTTCTGCCTCGGGCTTCCAAGTGCTGGGACTATAGGCATGCACTACCATGGTTGGCCAGAAACAGGTTTTCTTGAAACACTATGTATAACTTTTTTTGTTTGGGTTTTTTTTTTGGTACCGGGGATTGAACTCAGGACCTTGCACTTGTGCGGCAGGCTCTGGAAAACCTCAGCTAAACCCTCAGCCCCACTATGTGTAACTTACCTGAAAGACTGGGGAATATTTTCAGATCTAGAATTGCAAAACTTGGCAGCCAAAGTTAGAAATCACTAAGTTGAAGATGCCTAAGATCCTTGTTTGCAGGCCTTGGATCCCCTCATGAAAACTGTGAGTACGCATGTTGATCTAGTGGAATCACACAAGCTGTCTTTGTCATTTGCAGAGTCAACGGTTGCAGGAAAGTTTGAAGAAAGTGAACCACATCAAATTCTTGGTATGGTATATAATTGCCTATTTTGAAATACTTTTTTGAAAATTTCAACAGCAAAATGCTTTTCTTTTTTTTTTTCCCCCCCATTAACTTTATTGGTACATTTTAGGTATAAAATACAGTTAATTCATCATTGGGATCTTGTACCATTACATGAGTCTCTTGGTTCTTATTTTTTTTCCCCTTCCCTTGCCCACCCTTCCCTATTTGCAAAGACCTTGTTTCCATTTTTTTCCTCTTCTCATATTTTTTCCTTTCGCTTTTTTCCCTTACCCTATCCCTCTCAACTCCCCTGCTCTTTTAGACCTTTTCTTCCTGTTACACAGTACCAGTTGTACATTTTTAAAATTACAATATTAAGATCTAGGAGACATTACCACAGATTTTACAGAATTTAAAAGGATATAGAAAGCATATTACAAAAATCTTTTTTGAAATAAATTTGACAACTTCTAAGAAGTAACTTAGAAGTCAAATTAATGAAACTAACTCTGGAGGAAATATAAAATTTGAATAACAACTATTAAAGAAAGTATATTCCTAGCTTGAAAACCTACCTATATGACAACAGCAGGCTCATAAACATTTTAACTGATAAATTATATCAAACATTTAAAGCAGAAAAAAGGAACACTTCTCCCCTCATTTTAGGATATCAACATTGTGCTAATCCTAAAACTGGATAAAGATAATAGAAGAAAAAAGTATGAACATAGATAGAAATTTGTTTAACAAAACAAACTCTTAGAAGTCAGATCTGGCAGTATGTAGAAATTGGTTTTATTATAGGGATGGCAGTGTTGGTTCAGCATGGGAAGATCCACCCCCAAAAGTAATTGGGCCCGGGATTTAGCTCAGTGGTTCTGCCACCTGCCTCAAAAGTGCAAGGTCCTGAGTTCGATCCCCGGTACCAAAAAAAAAAAAAAAAAAAAGTAATCATTTTAACCGAGGAAAGGAGAAAACCATATGATCCTGTCACTAGTTGGAGAAAGAGTATTGGACTAAATTCTACAGCTGTTCATGGTAAAAGCTATCAGGAGACTAGAAGTAAAACAGAACCTTCTCAACAGATCAAAGACCATGTACTCCATACTTCCAACAAAAGCTCCTTCTATGAATGGAGACGATTCAGTGCTTTCTCCCTAAAGTGAGGAACAAGGGCAGATATGCCTACTCTTCATCTGTCCATCAGACTTTGAAACATAGGTCTAAACCAAAATAGTCTGGCAATAAAATGACACAACTAGGATAGGATTGGCATGGCAGAAGCAAAATCTTTATATGTAGATGAAATGATCATCTACAGAGAAAATACTAAGAAATCTCTAGGAGCCCCTAGAACTTGTACTTGAATTTAGCAGGATTAGAAAACACAAGATATATATAAAAATTCAGGTCTGTGTATACTTGCTATAAATGAAGAACTGGATAGTGAAATTTAAAAGTTATGTAGGAGTACAAAGGACCCAGAAAAGCCAAAAACAAAAAAACAGTGTTGGAAGACATTTAGCACCCAATTTTAAGACTTCTTCTAAAGCTACAGTAATCAAGGCAGTGTTGGTGTAAGGAAAGACATATAGATCATTTGAATAAAACAGAGAATCTAGAAATAGAACCACACATATATGGTCCACTGAGTTTTGAAAGATTATTTAACATTAGCATTTTATAGAATATAAACTCGATTCAAGACCTGAGGAAGAGATAGTGTCTTCAGCAAACAGCACTAGAACACCTGGTATTCGTATATAAAAAATTAACCTCAACCCTTTTTTTCCGTACATGAAAATAACTTGTAGGGATCTATGAACCTAAATAAGAAAGCCTAAAAGTATAAAACTTTAAGAAGAAATTATAAGGGAAAATATTTATAAATTCAGGGTAGGCAAGAACTACCTAGGATACAAAAAACATGATGTATAAAAGAAAAAAAATTGATAAATGAGATTCCATCAAAATTTAGAACTTTGAATGACATCCTTAAAATGAAAAGTCCTTAAACAGACCATATTAACAATGCATATAACCTATGACCAGACTATATAAAGAATTCTTAGAGCTCATTAGTAGACAACCCAATTAAAATGTAGACATAAGAAGATGATAGCCAATATAGCACAAGGAATGGTGTGCAACTCTAGAATCAGAAAACTACTAATCAGTACAATAATAAGATTGAATTATACACTCATTAGGGAGATGAAGTTAAAAGTTTTAAAAGCCTTGTCATGACTTTTTCTTTTTGTTGGATTCTTCCCCTTTGGGTTTAATTTGTCACGCCCAATGGACTCATTCTGCTGGGTTTCCTGGGGTTGTGATCCTCATTGTCTAGGGTATTGTCTAAAATTTTTTGGAGTGCCGGTTTGGTATTCATGAAGTTCCTGAGGTGCTCTTTATCATGAAAGTATCTTATTTCTCCATCAATGTTGAAAGATAGTTTTGCAGGGTACCTCAATCTGGGTTGGAGGCTGTTTTCCTTTAGGGCTTGAAATACATCCCTCCAAGCTCTTCTTGCCTTGAGGGTTTGCATTGAGAAGTCTGCTGTGATTCGGATGGGCTTTCCTTTGTATGTGATTTGTTTCTTTTCTCTCACTGCTTGTAGAATTTTGTTCTTCTGTTGGATTTCTGGAATCCTAACTATTATATGCCTATGTGTAGATTTTTTTTGATTAAGGCTAGCTGGAGTCCTATATGCCTCACTTATCTGTATGTCAAGTTCTTTTCCCCTCTTTGGGAAGTTTTCTGCCATCACTTCTGTGAACAGGTTTTTTTATGTCATCTGCACTCTCTCCTCTTTCTTCATTGACTCCAACCAGTCTTATGTTATTCTTCTTTGCATTGTCTAGCAGCTGCTGGATTGATTTCTCATGTTCCCTTACAATTTTAAAGCAGTTTTTCTTTTCCTCCTCACTAATTGCAATCTTATCTTCTATATGTGAAATTCTATCCTCACATTGGTTCATTCTGCTGCGCAGACTTTTGATGGAGTTTTTAATCTCTTGGAAATCTGTATCTGTTATGGATTCCATTTGTTTCCTATGTTGGGATTCCATCATGTTCCTCAGATCCTCTATTTTTTTATCTGTGTCTTCTCTAGATTTATTAATCATGTCTTGTAGCATGAGCAAAATCTTTGCTGTTATCTGAGTAATTATTTCTGATTTCATTTTTCCCAGATCCTCTTTTGTTGCCAGTTCAGAGAGTCCAGGTGGTTGAGTATCAGATTGTTCCATCTCGTTTCCCTTTGGGGTTGCTGTAGGTGATCCAGAAGTCTGTTTTTGAGGCTTGTTTATGTGTTTTCTCATTTCCACGGGTGTGGGGGGGGTGCTTCTGGCACCCACGCAGCTCACCTTCTCTGCCCTAGGAGCTTGGGATGGCAGCGGGGAAGCTTCCTTCCGGGTGCTGGGACCGGCTAAGCTTCACTGCCCTAGGAGCCTGGGATGGAGGCGGAGAGCTTCCTTCTGGGTGCTGGGACTGGCTGAGCTTCACTGCCCTAGGAGCCTGGGATGGAGGCGGGGAGCTTCCTTCCGGGTGCTGGGACCGGCTCATCTTCTTGGCCCTAGGAGCCTGGGATGGCAGCGCAAAATGCTTTTCTCCAAATGTGATCCATTTCAATTGAATTGTGACAGCTCCAGTTTTTTTTTGAAAAATGCAGCCTTTTCAAAAGCATCATGCATTTGTTTATGACTTAGACAGCCCAAGACCAAGAAATTGTGCCTTACAAGGTTTAAATTTCTGTAATGCCTTTCATATAATCCTAAGTTTATCCTGTGAAAATTTAGAATTGCACAAAGATCTGATAAACACCATTGACTTCACCTCAGCAAGGACTTTAGAACACCCATTTTCTGAAAAGAAAAATCCTTCTGTCTCAGAATGCTTTGGGCTACCTTTCTGAAATTTTCTGACACCGGAGTTTGTATTTGCCCAAGGGATAATGAGGAATAGTAAAGCAAGTAGCCCTGCTCTTTTCTTCTCCTAATATCTTCCTAAAATGAAACTCTCAGATTGCATGTTTGGGATAATAACTCAGAGGAGACGAAAATTTAGAAGCACAACCAAGAATGAGCATGGGCTCAGGCAGGAATGTTTCACTTCATTGCGTTTTACAATTGCAGGCCAGATTTTGATTTAAATAGCCTCACAGAGTACAGTTAGCTCTAAACTAATATTTGTGCATGGTTCCAGTTGGTACAGTTCCTTTCTGTTTTAGGACATGCTTAGGCCTCAGGGTGGGGTGGGGACTCCTGTGCATGGCCTGCACAGTAGCAGCTTGGAGCCACCCAGCCTGAGTTCTGGCTGGGGAACCTTGGGAAAATAGGGTGGCCAGGAGAGGCATGGAGGAGAGGACTCCCAGCCAGCACCCTGGAATGCCACGGGATGGCCCTGTGACGGTGAGTCATTTTCTTACCCTCGTGAGCACGTGAGTTCGGCTGTCAAATGAAGTCTGTTGGTTGGACTCTTCTGATGGCAGAGATACTCAGACTAAGCATGCAGTTGGGAATCCCTGCCTTGCCAAACCCATCTGGGCTCTGTGTCCTTTTTCCTCCAAGCGGGAGTCTGATGGAGCTAGTTCATCACGAGTTCTTTTGAAGCATCTTGTAAGGCTACACACAGCCCAGGCACAAATCCTGCTCTGTCCTTTCTTCCAGTGGCTGCTTCTTTCAGTAGCGGATGTACTAGTTGGCAGACCCCACAGAGCACTGTGGTCTGTCCCTCATCGTCACTGTCGCCGTAGCTGCTGCTTTGTAAAATGCATGCTCCACACCATGCACGCTACTAAGTGCCTCACTTGCATTACTTCCTTTAGCCCTCACAACAGGGACCTCTGCCCCCTTCCCAGTTCTTCTCCTGACAGTTCCTTAGCTTTCGAATCTTCTGTCAACTGCAGACAGATTTTTCCTGACCACTCCAGATACCTTCCCCTGCAACCCATCATTCTGTGCCCTGAGAGGTTTTCTTCCTTATTGCTCTCAGAAATCACATGTGTTCATTGTGTGTTTTTTCCCATAGAAGCCTTATGGAAGCTTTATGCAGATTTACCACTGTGCCTCACGTGGGCATTAAAACCCAGGGTTCTGGCTATGAAATCCAGAGTTCATGCTCTGCTCTTCCTGCTGCGTGTTTCTGTTTCCTTTTTATAGATTTACCTTTGTTGTGAGCCCAGGGATTTTTTTTTTTTTTTTTTTGCAGGGTTGGGAGGGGTGGGTGGTGGTTGAGCTAGGGTCTCACTATGTAATTCAGGCTGCCCTTGAACTTGAAATGTAGCCCAGGTGGCCTCAGCCTCATGGTGATACTCCTCCCTCAGCCTCCCGAGTGCTGAGATGACAGAGGTACATCAGTAGTTTAAAAGTTTTTGGTTATTGGTTACATTTAATGCACTATTTGATATTTAGAATTGATAACTTCAGTATTAGCTCAGTCTACCATGCTTCTAGTACCAGAATTTTATGTGTGTAACCTTGTATAATCTTTCTTATGCACACAGACATTTGAGATGAGAATTCAAGGAAAAAAGGCTAGGCATGGTGGCACACTGTAATCCCAAGTACTCTGGGAGGCTGAGGCAGGAAGGTCACATGATCGGACCCAGCCTGGGCAACTTAGTGACTTAGCAAGACCCTGTTTAAAGATAGTTCCTTTTTTTTTTTTGGTACCGGGGATCGAACTCGGGACCTTGCGCTTATGAGGCAGGTGCAGTGCCACTGAGCTAAATCCCCAGCCCTGTATTGCTTTATCTTAACTAAAGATGGGGAAATGGTTAGAATATTTTGTCACCAATTTTTGTTCCTACTTCCTTATTGGGCTTACTCCAGTTTATTTAAATATTAAGCCCTTGATTCTTTTTTTTTTTTTTTTCCCAACGTGGTCTTGCTATAGCACGCACCACCAGGCTCAATAAATATTATTACTTTTAAAGAAACAAGGGGAAGCTAGGCATGGTGTTGCATGCCTGTAGTTCCAGCACTCAGGAGGTTGAGGCAAGAGAATCTCCTTGAGTTCAAAGCCAGCCTGGGCTATACATAGTTCAGGACCAGCCTAAGCTACATAGTGAGACCTTATCTCGAATGAATGAATGAATGAATGAATGAATGAATATTTGTGTGAAAGTTATAGGAGGTGACAGGAAATCATTTTAGCACAGGAACTAGCTCAGTAAATTATTGGCAGATTTGAATGTAACTCTTTCTTAATCAGAATTACATCCATATGGTCCTTTTAAAAATTGGTGGAAAAGTTCTTGACCGATTAACTTCCTGTCTCTTCAAGTTAGTATTTCCTGTTGTGGCTCAATTTGTCAGTCAGCACACTCAGTCTAGGAACACAGGTTTCAGGACTGGAGATAAATAGTACTACAGTTACTGAAAGCTTGGAGAGCTGGTCCCCCAGGGCCTCACCCCCACAGAAATACCACATTGACCACAGGGACACTGCTGTGGCCTGCGTGCCCCAACTTTGCTACAGCTGATGGCCAAAGGAAAGTCCGGCAAAGGGCTGGCGTAGTGCAGTGAGCATTTTTGTCTGTTAGGAAATTCACTGGCAAAGTGGGTTGATGCCTGTCTCACATAAGTGCTGAATCTACGTACATAAGTAACTATGTTTAGAAAATACATATAGTTCTACTGTGACAGTGTACATTGCCAATAGCACTGGCATCCTCTTCTGAAAGTTTTACAAGGTGAGAAAGTACTTGTTCTATTTCTTTTTTTTTTTTTCTGTACACTTACCTTTTATTTGGCCACTTAGCAAATTTCCTTATTAATGCTAATAGGTTTTTGCCATTGTCATTTGGATTTTCTAAATACACAGTTATATCAGCAAAAAAGATAATTTATTTTCCAGTATCCATACTGATTTAGTATTCTTAATACTTGTTCTTTTTCTTTTCTATTTTCTTTTCTGCCAGTTCTAGTAAATCTTGAATGCTTTCTAGGATTCTTTGAAAGCATTTACACCCTGAGCACTGCTTCTAGTTCAACTCTTTCCTTACCTTTTTGATTATATTAATGTTGTTTATAAATATTTTCCCCTGCTTTAATTTCAGTGTCCAGTAGTAATCTCAGAACCACAGCACACTGTCAGGGAGGGTCACACTTACTTCTAAAAAATTTAATTTGTTTTTTGTTACTCTAGCAACTGAAATTAACCTTTGAGAAAAAAAAATTAACCTTTGAGTTTTTAAATGTTTATGTACAGGGGCCAGGGATTTAGCTCAGTGATTCCACTGCTTGCCTTGGAAGCACAAGGACCCAAGTTCGATCCCCCATACCAATTAAAAAAAAAAAAGTTTATGTACAAAACAGCATGCCCAGTCTACTTTCCCAGCCGACCGTCTGGTCCATGATGTTGTCAGCATTTACTGTCACTGGTAACACCACACTTCTGTTTATGCAGGTGGAAGATGAGCTCAGTTCTCCAGTAGTGGTGTTCAGATTTTGCCAGGAATTAGCAAACTCAGGTAGGTGATTTTAAAAGGGTATATTTTTGTGTCTTTGTTTAAAGGCTTTAAATGTGGCACAATTTCAAGTTAAATACAGAGCCCACAATATTTTTATTGCTTCAGTTTACTGTGATTATACCACTGGTTCCCAAATACCGGTCTCTGGGCCTGTGCTAGAATGGCTGAGAGTCACTGAAAATAGCTTTCTTGTGCTGCAGTTCCCAGATACTTTGATTGAGTAGGTTAGACCTGGGAAACTCTGTTTTTAAAGAGTAACCTGGCAGGATGTGGAGCATGCCTGTAATCCCAGTACTCTGGGAGGCTAAGCCAGGAGGATCTCAACTTCAAGCCCAGCCTCGGCAACTTAGTGAGATGCTATCTCAAGGTCAAAAATTTTAAAATGTCCAGGGGATGCAGCTTGGTGCACAGGCCCTGATTCAATCCCCAGTACCTCAGCAAAACTGCTCCAAGTTCTACCAGTATCGTCCAAGGCACCATTAATTTTCAACGAGATGACTGCAGTCCCCACTCTACTGATCTGACTTCCCTGGATTGTGCTTGGCCCCTTTCAGACTATATGCCACATAGCAGTGAATGAGCATTAGAAGCAGAAATCAAATCATACCACTTCCTGCCCAGAGCATGGTAGTGTCCTCCTGTTTTGGTTGAATGAAGCCAGGCTCTTTCTGTGGCCCCCGAGGCCAGTGTGTTTTGCCCCTGCCTTCCTCTAACACCCTGCCTAAGCAGTGTACTTCAGTCCTACACACTCCCCTTCCTAGTGTACAGCCTTGGCATTTGCTGTCCCATCTGCCTCATGTGCATGTCCTCTCACTCTTGGGTCTCTGCTCAGCTCCCACCTCCTCAGAGCATCTGCTATGTCCTGACTGAAGGGCTCCATCCTACTATGCTGTGGCCTATGGTCGCCTTTCATGGCACCAGCAATGACCGGCAGATAGTGATTTTCTTTCTCCAGTTAGAATATAAGCTCGAAGGTAACAGAAGCCCTGCCTGCTTTGTCCATCCCAGGTGTCTGGCATAGTCCTGGGTGTGAGCAGGCATGCAGACTACTTGATGGGTCAGGATAAGTCTTGGGAAGCCCAGCTTGGATGCTTGGTGCTGTGGTTGACTGCACAGTGCTTGGTAGACTAGGAGTTGACTCATCCAAAGGCCTCCAAAACAAACTTTCAAAAAGTAGAGTAAATTCTTTTTCTGGCAGTGTATTCAGGTGTTATATAGTTTGAGAGAAAAAAAACGTGTGCTATGATAAGACTTCTGGCAGAATTATATCTGATTTCAGTAGGAAATCATGAGGCTATTCCCTTGGGGCTAATGATAGCATCTAAGTGAAGCGGAGTTGAATTGCAGTGTTTAAATTGGCCATGTTTTGGGGAGTGAATCCCTTCTGTTTTGGCCTCAGATCCAGTCTTTAAATCCGTCCCAGTGCCCAGCATGGCGCCCTCCACAGTCGGCCGGGAGAGACATTCCTGTGACGCTCTGAATCGCTGGGTAAGGTGGCAGTTGTCTGCCTTTCTCTTTACATCCCAGAGCAGCATGTCTGGGGTAACAGAAGTGCTCAACTTGCCCTGGGGTTCTTTTCTCAGTCAGATCGCTTCATAGTCACTCCTGACAGTTCTTCATGGCATCATTCCCTTAGTTTCCACATGGGACTGTTTATGGCTACACGGTGCCCTGGGGAGCATGCAGCTGCCTCAGAGGGCATCAGGGCCGAGCCTATGAGCACCTTTGGCAGTTGGGCAGTGTGGGCCAGAGGCATTGTGCTTCAGCGCCTTGTGGACACTGAAATAGCACCTCTTGGTGCTTTAGTCTTGGGTGTCCTGAACAGCGTAAGGATGGTCACACAACTGCCATTATAAACCATGGTGCCGAGTGTGTTAGGCAGCCAGGCAGTGGTCGGCATAGATTATGAGGAATGCAGATTCCTAGAATCTGTAGAATATCATGTTTTATGGTAAATGCACCATTTGCCACAGAGAAACACTGGGGCAGTGTACCAAATGTCAGCAGTCAGTGTTTGAGTGGCGTGTTGTGGATACTTTTGATATTTTGTTTACCTGCATTTTGTAGAGTTTTATAGAATGAATTCTATTATTAAAAAGGAAAATAAGCCAGGTGTGGTGGTGCAAGCCTATAATCTCACCATTCTTGGAGGGTGAGGCAGGGGAATTGCAAGTTTGAGCCCAACCAGAGCCACTTAGCAGCTTAGTGACAGCTTGTCTCAAAATGAAAGGACTGGGGCCAGGTTCGGTGGCTCATACCTGTAATCTCAGCACTGAGGATGGCTGAGGCAGGAGGATTACAATTTCTAGTCCCTCCAAGGCAATTTAGCAACATTGTCTTAAAAAATAAAAGGGTCTGGAAATATAGTTCAGTGGTAGAGCATCCCTGGGTTTGATCCCAAGTACCACCAAAAGTAATACGTAGTTTTAAAAAAAAAAAAAAAAAAGTGGCACAGGGTATTGTGGCACATGGCTGTAATCCCAGAACTTGAGAGGCTGAGGCAGGATCACCTCGAGTTCAAGGCCAGCCTGAACTATACAGTGAGACCCTGTATCCAAAAACAAAAACAAAAAAAGTGGCCATAAGTAGTCAAAGACCACCTGAAGATGAAAGGAAATGAGCTCCAGGAGCCCTTCCGGTCTGTGCTGAGTAGAGAGGGGAGGTGGGGAAGACGTGGTGTCCTGTGGTGTGAGAACATGCGTGCGCTGTCCTCTTCCCTGCAGCTGGGAGAACAGTTGAAACAGCTGGTGCCTGCCAGTGGCCTCACTGTCATGGATCTGGAGGTCGAGGGCATGTGTGTGCGGTTCAGCCCTCTGACGACAGCAGCAGGTAACTGGTCTGCGCGTTTCCCTTCCTTCTGGGAAAACAGCTCCATGCCCATTAAAGTCAGGCTGTTGGGCCAATTAAATCTGTCTGTCCGTCTGTCTATATTTTGCCGCACTGGAGGTTGAACCAAGCGCCTTGGAACAGAGATGCATCCCCAGCCCTTTTTTTTTCTTTTTTAGCAAAACATTTATTGGTACATTTTAGATATACAAAATGATAAGATTCATCATAGGGAATTTGAAATTCCTTTTTTTTTTTCTTTTGGTACTGGGGATCGAACTCGTGGGAACTTGTGCTTTCGAGGTAGGCTGCAGCACCACTGAGCTAAATCCCCGGCCCTGAAATTCCTTTTTGTATTTTTTGAGAGAGGGCCTGACTATATTGTTAAGCTGCTCAGGCTGGGCTTGAACTTGCAGTCCTCCTACCTCAGTCTCCAAGTGCCGGGATCACAAGCATGTGCTGCCCACACCCCACTTAATTTCCCTTTATGATATGCTGGGGTTTTTGTTTCGTTTGTTTGTTTTTTAGTTCATGTTTGCAGTAAATGATTACATTCATTGTAGGGAACTGATACATGTACATAACAAATCTAAATTCTTTTTTTCGCCCTATGATACTGTTTTGCTGTGGTTTCTAGCATCAGTTTTTGGAGGAGCTATTTCTTTTTTTTTTAAGGTAGCAAAAGTTTTACATTTATCAAAGACAGGAAAAGCGCATGTGTGGGACAATTGAGGTAGAAGTAGTACATTCTGCAAATGCGAGCGGGCCCCTGTGGAAGAGAGCACAGTGGCCACAAGGTTAATGGCCACATCCCCTTTATCTCCCAGCCCCCAGGCTGACATCAGGTCTATGCCTCATCGGAAACCTGCTGATCTTGCACCAGAAGTGAAGATAGCATTTTCTGATTGGTCCCATGACTAGCCCTTGGGAACTGTTTTTCCCCCACGTTGTGTCCTGGATCTCCATGACAGGTCACGCCCACTTGCCCAGCTGGCTGGCCACACCCTCACCTCCTGCCTCATTTCCCCAAAGTTCACCCACATTGAGGGTGTGGAGGTCTCTTATGTTCAAGTAGCTACTTCCAGCTGATAGGGGTTGCAGGGCTACCTTGTGGGGATTACATGCTGTCCAACTACCTGGGGATGCTGTGGCCCATGCTGGGCTAAAAACCTGCCTGAAGGCACTGAGACAGGAGTGTGTGTCTGTATGTCAAGTTTGAGCTGCCTGTTCAGTGGGAGAAAGGTTGGTGAATTTGTCAGAGTTGGGCTGTAGTGTGTATCACACCTGAAGCCTTGAATGGGTAAACTTTACTATTGGGTTGGAATCCAGAGCCCAAGAAGGAGCAGGTCAGAATATTTCCTGGCTGTCATAAAAGGTAGGCTCTGACAGATGCAGCAATTTAGAGATTTCTACATTTCCTGTGGAGGAGAAAGCATGGCGAAGAGGAATATTAGAAAAACTACCAAGAGCCTAAGAGCTGTAGCCCTAGCAAGATTACCCACATTATGGATCTAATTAAAAACAGGATCCTAATAGGTGCACATTTAAGATGTGGTGGATTAGGGGTCAGCTGTTTCTTTTCTTCAGGTCTAAATTTAGATCAGCATTCCATTGTAACTTCTCAAAAATAGCAGACTTCTGAAGTCACTTGAATCCCTGTGTTTTGATGTTGTGTGACCTTCCATTTTCTATCCCAAGGGTTCTTGCTCCTAACTGCCTTTTTTAATCACTGTGGGCCTTTAAAAACTACCAGTGGCTGGGCCACCTACAGAGATTCTGATTTCCTAGGTCTTTTCTCAAATGCATTTATTTGTCTTGTATATACTTAAGGAGTATACGATGTTTTGATTGTACATGGCGAAGATGAGAATCAGGAAGGGGCACAGAGCTCCCATGCCTTCTGCAGGCACAGGACCCTCCAGGATCTCCCAGGTGTTCAGAAACTCTGGCCATCAGCATCTTAAAAGTGGGAGACAACCCACTTTCCAGTCCCCCTTCTGTCTCTCTCAGACAGAAGCTATCTTTCTCTCAAATTTTTCCTACTCTTAAAAAAAAAATCTCCCTGGAATTTTAATAGGCCAGGGAAAGTTGACAGCCCCTGTTTGTTTTAGACACTTCAGAAAGCACTGTAGCCGAAATGGTGTGGATTTTACCACAGAAAGTCCTGGCGACTGTGGCCTCTGCACCATTCTCCAGGCCCAGTCCTCACTACCTGATGGTGATGTGAAGACTAAAGTGACAGGAGGAATGAATATGGCAACCATATGTAACAGTCATGTACTGTGTATTTCAAAAGAGCCAGAAAGAAGGACTTCGAATATTTTTGGCCAATGTTTCAGGAGGTAGAAGTGCTCATCCCAATTTGAACATTACACACTATATACATGTCTCAGAACATCATTTGGTACCCCATAAATATGTAATTTTCAAGCCTTAAAAACGATTTTAAAAAAAGATAGTATAAATTCGTTTGTGCTTTTTTGTGAGGTGACTCAAACATTATCAGGAAATGTTTGGTAGTTTATCATAAAGTATGTTCAGCATTTTTAGAAAGGTGTGTGTGTGTGTGTGTGTGTGTGTGTGTGTGTGTGTATATATATATATATATATATATATTTTTTTTTTTTTTTTTTTGTACCAGGGATCAAACTCGGGACCTTGTGCTTGCAAGGCAGGCACTGGAACCACTGAGCTAAATCCCCAGCCCTGAAAGGTATTTTTCTTTCGAGGCAGGTGTCAGAACCACTGAGCTAAATCCCCAGCAAGTATTTTTCTTAATGATATGAAAGTAGGAAAATGCTAAGGATTCATCCTGCAAAGAAAAAGCCATTGTGGACTTACTGATGGCCAGACCAGCAGCCTTGGGGCTGAGTCTGTAAAGCTGGGGGAGCAAGGTCGGGACACCCTGAGGCAGCAGGAGCGGGCAGAAAAAGGAGGCCTGAGCCCTGGAAGTGACTCCAGTTGTGGCTGCCCTGCCCTTCCTGGTGTCCCAGAACAGAACACCGGAGTACTTCCCTTTCCCTCCACTTGTGGTAATGTAGAGAGAACCTCTGGCTGCCACTTGTTTTAATCTGTAACAGGATGCTTATCACCAGACCAAAGCAGTGCTGTGTGTGAGAAGGGTCCGATTTCTACACTGGAGTTTCATTGTTTACCAAATCTGGCTGGAGCAGCCAGCTGTGCTCATTTTTAACCCTTGATTCTTTCATAGCTGGGTTGAGTGGCCTTTTTCTTGACTCCTCAGCTCCAGCTAAACTGACTATACCTAGAGCTTTTGGGTGTGCTAATGAGAGTGAGGAGGGGATTGATTCCCTGTAAGCCGTTCCTTACACATTTCTCAAATATTCTGTGAATGTTTTCAGTTTTAGGTACGCAAGGAGAGGATGTGGATGAGCTTGTAGCCTGCATCCAAAGCAAACTGCCTGTCCTGACCTGTACGCTGCAGCTTCGAGAAGAATTCAAGCAGGAAGTAGAAGGGACTGCAGGTCTCCTATATGTTGATGACCCCAACTGGCCTGGAATAGGGGTTGTCAGGTAAAGGCTTGGCTTGCCTCTTGATGTTGAAGACTTTTCCAAATAAAGCACATGGTGGGTCATTTTGTGAACCTGCTTTGAAATTCGAGATGAGTATATGGAGTCACAATATACTTGTCTGTCAAAAATTCAACTAGAACTTACGGGCATCTACAAAGGCCCAGTATCGGCAGGTGATTCAGCCCACCATTGCATTCAGCAAGGCAGACGTCCCTTGGAGTGAGTGTGTGCTCTGGATGTGCCTACTCACAAGTGCCTGTGGGGAGATGCCAGTGGGCATATGTAGTGGACAAATGCTTACCATCCAGGGTATATAGAGTATTTCACGTTGGTAAACACAACCGTTTCCAGGGAGACAGCACCCCACTGGCCTCTAATCAGTGCATGCAGCGCTGTCCTCTTTAATGAGGACTTTTCATTGCATATATCTTTTTCATTGTATATATGAGACCTCCAAACCTTGCCTCTCTTTCCTATAAAGCCAAACACTTAGGCCTTATTTATATTCTTGAGAGTTTTCAATCTCAAGACACTATTCAACCAAGCATGGTGGTGCATATCTATAATCCCAGCACTCGGGAGGCTGAGGCAGGAGAACTGCTGTGAGTTCAAGCCAGCCTGGGCTGCATGGTGAATTCAAGGCCAGCCTGAACTGCATAGCAAGCCCGTCTCAAAAAACCAAAACAAAAAGACACAGTCTGTGGCTCCTTTGCCCGTTGGTCTCCATATTCTGTCAATCTCTGCCTATAACCCTGTATCTCAGGAGACAGTTGATGTCTTTGACTAAAGTGCTGCTGTTTGATATTGTTTTTAGGTATGAACATGCAAATGATGATAAGAGCAGTTTGAAATCAGATCCAGAGGGAGAAAAAATCCATGCTGGACTCTTGAAAAAGTTAAATGAACTGGAATCTGACCTTACATTTAAAATGGGTAATTACTTCTTCTGTGAGTTAACTCAGCTGTGCAAGGGCATTTTCTAATTGGCTTAGACGGCTTCATCCATCTGGAGGAAGCTTCAGGTTAGGTCCAGGAGAAGGTGCAGCTCTTCTTGGCTTCCTTCATGGTCCTACAGTTACAAACAGGAGTGGCCCAGTCCTCACTCTCCACAGAAAGGGAGCCAAGCTTGTCTGCTGTTTCTTCCTGCAGGCCCCGAGTACAAGAGTATGAAGAGCTGCATTTATGTTGGCATGGCAAGTGACGACATAGATGTGTCTGAACTGGTAGAGACGATTGCAGTCACAGCTCGGGAAATTGAGGAAAACTCAAGGGTCTGTAAGACTGATCAGTGCTTTTTTCGGGGGTTTGCCTCCTCAGCTAGCTGGGATCATGAGAGAGGAAGCAGCCATGGAAAATGTCCATTCACTCATTCCCACAAAGTTTGTAAATGTCCCTGAGATTGAGGCGTTGTGCCAAACACGAGTGCCAAGGAGGCCTGACACAGTCCCTGCCCTCGGGCCGAGCAGGCAGTGGGGAGATACCCCCAGGTGTAGTGAGTGCTGTGCAGTTACAGTAGCTGCACATGCCAGAAGGCTCCTGCCTGCAAGCTCAGTGCGGAGCTCCTGAAAGAAGCTGGGCCTGAAGCCAGGTGAGACGGGCATCTCCGGTAACAGGGCTCCCACAGGAACAGGCCTTGCTGCCTGCCCAGTTGGCACAGAGGACCAGGAGGAAAGCCATTCGTTAAGCCAGATGTGTCTGAGAGCAGACACATGCTTGTCATTTGTCCTGCTTTGAGTAGGGGTCAGAAGAGAAGGGAGTTTGAAGTGAAGTTGAGGAACCAGTTCCATTCACTGCTGGGTGGACCCTCAAGGTTTCTTCCAAACCTGACAGTATGACTTCCACCTTTTTCTCCTTGAATGTTGAGTGGGTGATTTGTTTTCTAGTGACAGGACATTTGGGATGTATTTTCTCCTCTGTTGCCTATCAAGTAAGGGTGGTCACTGAGGTGTGTGTCTGGGCCTCCACAAAGCATTTTACTGTCTTCTCTTTGGCTTTCACTCTGGCCTAAAAATGCAGACTTCCATTCCTGATATACTTCTGTAAAACATCCCCAGTGCTGTGCCAGAGGTTCCTGTAGGCCCCAGAAAGAAGTGTAGGCCATTAATGCCTTTCTTGGTCTTATGTAGCTTCTGGAAAACATGACAGAAGTCGTCCGGAAAGGAATTCAGGAAGCTCAGGTCCAGCTGCAGAAAGCAAACGAGGAACGACTTCTGGAGGAGGTGAGGCTCCGGGGCCAACTCTGGGGCCGCACTGGGCAGGGAGCCCAGCTCGGCCGCTTGACCCTGAGCAAGGGTTATGTTTTGCAGGGGGTGTTGCGGCAGATCCCCGTAGTAGGATCTGTGCTGAATTGGTTTTCTCCAGTACAAGCTTCACAAAAGGGAAGAACATTTAACTTAACAGCAGGTAGGACTAACTCATCTTGGCTCGGATCTCATTTACATGGGAGTTTTGACCAGATGCCGTTAGTACCAACACCCCTCATGCTGCAGTCTTTTACGATTGCTGGTGTCTGTCCCTGGGTCTTCTGGAGAGTCCCTGCTGCCCTGTTACATTTTTCCAGTCCCCTCCACCACTAAAATAGTGGGAAGGCAGATGCTCGTTCCTGCAGTAAGCAGAGTACTCTCCATTGAATCCACAAGAACCGGTCCACTGGGCATCTGAGCTCAGGGTCACTGGTCCTTGCAGTCCTCGAGTGTCCTGCCCAGCACAGGGCTGCTTTTGAAAGGGGAATCCTAAGGTCAGAGCACACAGCACTACAACATTTAATTTCAAACCAGGCAGCCAGAAGTAAAATCAGTTGCTAGAATTTGAGGAAGATATTAAAGCCCAGACTCCTCCTTTCCTGTTCTGCCAAAGAAATAACATTCCTGAAACCCAAGGTCCTTTCCCCAGGAAATGACCGAGTTGTCACAATAGCAGGAGATAATCTGCCAAGGCTCAGCCTTTAGCAGAGGCGTCCATTCCTTGTTGCTAAAGCACATTCCCCAGGTGAGGCTGGCTCCCCAGGCATGCTTGTGTACACCACTGCCCCAGTGTCCCCAGGGACTTGGGAGAGTAGGGAGGGAGATCTGACACTCAGGGCGGGGCCACTCAACCCAGCTGTCTCTGGGTCTTGGCATGTTTTGGGAAGGCACAGGCAGAGTGGCATCACCCAGGGCAACCTGTGCCAGGAGCTTCTGCCCATGCTTCTTTCTCCCTGGCAGGCTCTCTCGAGTCCACAGAACACACATACGTCTACAAAGTACAAGGCACAGGAGTGACACCACCTCCAACACCCTCAGGCATTCGCACCAAACAGAGACTGCCAGGTGCGTTACCTAACAGTTTGAGTTCAGTAACTTGGAAGAAAATTGGTTGTTTGGGGGGAGGAAAACAGACCTTTGCGTCATGTTTAACAGTTTTCCCTTGTTTGAGGTTAACTTGCATTCCTTTGTTTTACTGGTTCCTCAACCCCGACTCCTATTTTTCTGTACTTAAGACCATGTATCACTGTCCCTTTAAATAACCACTCAGTAGCCTTGAAACTCTGCCTTAAAGAAATGCCCTGGTGGCACTGTGGGGGTGAGGTGGGGTCTGAAGAGCTGGCTTATTTTAACCATGGTGCTGGTTCTCCTGAGCTTGTCTTCATGAAGAGGACTTCAGAAGTTCCCAGCCTGGGGAGCATGATAGAATCACAGTAGCAGTTCTCAGTTCATTCTTCATCTAGAATGTTTGAGGACCAGAAATGCCAGGATTTTTGCCTAAGCAGTTATAAAGCAAAGCAATAACCAGGTGCACAGACAGCTTTTGTCACCAGGCCTCCTCTCCAAGCTGTCAGCACTGTTCATCCCATCTTTTCCCAGGTCAGAAGCCTTTTAAGAGGTCCCTGAGAGGTTCAGATGCCATGAGTGAGACCAGCTCGGTCAGTCACATTGAAGACTTGGAAAAGGTGGAGGACATGTCCTATGGGCCCGAGCAAAGCACCCTAGAGGCCCGCAGCCCAGAGCAACCTCCAGGGGCACCGGCCCCTCAGGCCAGCCAGACTGAAGCCCTCCAGAACAGGGCCCAGCATCCCGAAGATGACCACCCGCAGGTGGAGGAGCTGGAGAGCTTGAGATAAAATTCAGGGTTGGATTGCGACTGTACTGTCATTTCAGGGAAGAAGTTACACTAAAAGTGTGAACTGTGCCACATGTTCATCCAGTAGAAATGACCTGTGCTGAGCTGGGATTTTTGCACAAATACATGCCTGAAAGCCAGGCTTTCCAGGAGGGCAATCGATTGTTTTATGTGTATGTAAAACCACATTGTTTCTGGCCTGCCCAAAGGTAGTAAAACGACTTTCCCACTTTTATTCCCAAAGAACACTTACAGTTTCAGGTGCTTGCCACCTGAAACACTCACTCTCATCTTTCTAACATAAGCTTACGTGTAGATCGCACACAGTGACTTTTTATTAGGACTCTCCAGGTTCTGTGCTGTGCTTCCGCAGAGGCGAGGCAGTGGTGGCCTTGGTCTGTTGTAATGGGCTGTAGTGCAGTGGTGTTGCAGTGGACACTGGATTGGCTGGCTTTGTCCAGAGCCCTCTCCTGCCGCCCCCAACCGCTGCTTTTCCTGGAGACTTAAGTAAGGACTGTGTCCACTTGAGCCGTGGCAGGGCTTGTCTAGAGCTGTCCTTTGCCACAAATCTTTTCTCCCTTTCTATGCTCTTTGTATACAAATTTAAGGACTTGTCTAATTAGGAATAACTGTTGAGTCTCCTCCTGATCATGTATTTATGTGTGTGTACGTGTGTCTATTTTTAAATACTGGTAAAGCTTTTAAATCAACATAAAGGTGCAGACTGCGCTCGTTTCTGTCCCAGAGAGCCTGATGCTAATATGCTGTGCAGCACTACACGGGTTGAATGCTAAAGTAAGCTCGGCCTTGACTGTCTCACTTGAGAGGTTTGTAGCTTCTCTTCTACTCACAGCTCACCCTGGGTCCTGCTCAGAAATGAGAGCCAGAAAAGTCATCCCTCCCAGGCTGAAATGACTGGAAGTAAGTTCCGAAATTCCTACCAGTTTCTATTTTCCCAAAGTACTACGTCATTTCCTTTGTCCTAAGGTTGGGCCCTGTGCCTTTTTAGACCCGCAAAGTCGAGCAATGGGAAAGTTAAGATGGTGGGGAATTCACACTAGGTTTGTGGACTAGTGTGGGAAGCCTTAGTTATACCACATTAAGCCTGTAATTACACTGATTTGATGTGATTTTTGACATTTGGCACTTGTCAAAAAATTTTCCTCTTATTTTTTGGTGCAGATTAAACAGTCTTCCCTGTTTATCTGGTGCAATGAAGTATAGCAGATAACATGGGAGAGGGGTAAATCATCACCTTTAACAGGATTAATTTTTAAATGTTTTTATATATATATTTGGAATTGTTAAATCAGTTTTGCTGAAACAGAATTTCACCCTTGAGATACTATTTGAATGTTGGTTTCAATAAAGGTTCTTGAAATTGTTACTAGGGAACTCAGTTTATAAACCTTACTATTAATCAAACATTGTGATTTCCTTTTGAATAGGAACTTTAGAAACAACAGGTTTCTAAAAGTATAACTTGTATAATAACTACAATTTGGGCATTTTAGTATATGTGCTGCCAAAGCGAGCATGAATTTGGGCATTTTAATGACCTTACATCCGAAAGAACTGATTTATCAGTGGCTTTGTATAATTCTCTGATCAAATTTAGCCTCACAGATTATCTTAGGGTTTGATCTCACTATTCTCAAATATAATTATGTTTGTTCTTTCTCAACCTTTCATTTATCTAGAAATAATAGGTCAGTTTTGGATGTGAAGTTTTTAAAGTATTTTTGAGCCAAAAAAAAATTGAGATGTTTAAAAATTCTCACTAAATTTTATTGCATTTTAAAAACTCAAGTTTTCCTGCACTAATGAGAAGAATTAGGAGTACTCACCCACGTATCTGAAATAGCTGCTTACAGACCAGTGATACAGGTAGCTTCTCCTCTGCCCATTATTACTGACCAAAAAGAAAAGGTTGGACACTGACTTTTTAGTAAAGCAAAAAATAAAGCTAAACAAATGCCTTTGCCAAAATAAGATTTTATTTTGAAAGTCATTTGAAAGGTACGAGTAAGGAAAGAGACCTAAGACTCAATGGATATAGATTCCAAATTCATATTCTTTCCAACCCCACCAATGGTCTTTGTCATGCCAAAAAGTTGCTTGCTTTGGTAATTCCTATTTTTAGCTTCCTGAAGAAGAGATCTTTTCCCATAAGCCATCTTCATTTTTTTTGTAGAGGAGAGCTTTATTTCCAGGAAACAGTGTGTTCATTGGAGATGGGTATTGTTTTAAAAACATCAAGGTAGATCTTATATGTTCAACAAAGTGGGGGGGCTCCGCCAAAGGGGAAGTTGAAAGATTCTGGGGAGAAAAAAAAGTGGGCATGACAGAGATGAACCTGCCTCTGTTCCTTTCTCCCTGGTTCCTTAAATATTTGTCAGGGTGTTCTCAAATCAATACGTGTAATCTGAAATGTGTGTAGGTGGCTGCTTACTGTCCACCTATGCACACTTCTACTGAGGACAGCACTTAGCCCCAGCTGGCAGAAAGTTAAGGTTTGCTCATGGCTTCCAGAAACAACTGCTACTCACTGAGGGAGAAGCAGCTGTTAGCTAGTCTAAATCCTTTTTTTTTCCTTACAGATGAGGAAACCAGGACCCAGAGATTTAAGATTTACTTGGTCTGTAAATTCTTACCTCTAGTATTTGCTTATCATCCTGCTGTAACCAGAAATCCACATGTGGAAGTGGTGTCCAGGAATATGGGCCTATTCGAAGTTGTTCAGTCTTTGCATCATAAATGCTAATCATCTGAAAGAGTAATTCAAGAATAGGAAGCAGGGAGTGTTTACCTGTTTTCACCTCCCGTTACTGTGCGAGAGAGGTGTAGTCTCAGGCAAGGCACTGGTCTAGATGATAAACTACTTAAAAACCGTCTCATAACAAAGCTGCCACCTACTGGGTACTTCCCTCGCGTGGCCTTGCACGTTGTGGGTAATGTGTACCACGGTATGCAGTGCCGACAACAGTCCTCTAAGGAGATGGCGTTCTTTCCACTTGGGGTGAAGACCCACCCGACAGCTCCCATGTGCACTGAGCATGAGATGGGCCTCACAGCCAGTGTGTCTGGTGTGGATGCTCTCCACAGCTGCACAAAACACTGCTTCATTACTGACCCCTGAGCAGCTAATCTTGCAACTTGAAAACTCACAATGCCTGATGCCCCTTCAAAAGGAAGGAAAAACACAAACTGTAAAAAGCTAATTTGCCAAATGATCCATTCCCTAAATTCCCCAAATTAGCCAATGATAATTTTCAGCTTAACCAGCAATATTCAGTTTTGGTTATGGAGGTTGAAATATCTTCTGAGTACTAGGTAAATTAGGGTTGCTGTGCTATTTGAGGAATAACAAAAGGAACCCTTAAAATGTTAAAAGTCTGGCACAACAAATCACTCTGACACCAGACATTTTCCAGTGTTTCAACAAACATGTTTCTGATTTCTGTTTTTATGCTGAGTGCCCCATTTTTTATTCTGAAATAGGGTCTCACGGGCTGGGCTTGATCTTGTGATCTTCCTGCCTCGAACTCTCAAGAGTGCTGGGGTTCTGGGTGCCACCGTGGCCAGCAAAAGTCACTTTTTCATTTTTGGTGCATTACTGGGGATCATTCCAGGGCCTGCAAGGGCTGTACCACTGGGCTATACCCTCTACTCAGAGCATTTTAAAAGAATTCAAATGGGACTTATTTTTCTAACTTTAAAAATATTTAATTAAAAAGCACCCTGGAATGTATCTCAGTGGTGGCGCATTTACCTGAGCATATGCCAGGTCC
Source organism: Heterocephalus glaber (assembly GCF_053883595.1). Taxonomy (NCBI): domain Eukaryota; kingdom Metazoa; phylum Chordata; class Mammalia; order Rodentia; family Bathyergidae; genus Heterocephalus; species Heterocephalus glaber. The sequence goes on along the minus strand of NW_028258467.1, from coordinate 11,670,405 downwards.
TGGGGTTGATCCCTTGTACCACAGAAACAAAATAACAAGGAAATTAGACTTTTAAGTTAACTTAGTCACTCTTTTTTGGTTAATCAAGTGATTCCGGCAAATTGGTCAGTGACTTGGTCTAAAAGAATTTATAGCCTGGTATGGTGGCACGCACCTGTGATCCCAGCACTCCAGAGGCTAAGGCAGGAGGATCGCTGCATGTTCAAGGCCAGCCTGGGCTACATAGTGAGTTCAGGGCCAGCCTGAACTACAAAAGGGAGACCTTGCCTCAAAAAATTGAAAAACAAGAAAAAAGAATTTGCTCTCTGATGCATACCTGTAACCCCAGCACTCTGCGAGGCTGAGGCAGGAGGAGCACAAGTTTAAGCCCAGCCTGGGCAACTTAAGACCCTATCTCAAAATAAAAATAAAGGGCTGGGTGTGAAAGGCCCTAGGTTCAATCCTCAGAACCGGGAAATGGGGGGAGAGGGAGGAGGAGGATAATCCCAAGCCAGAGAGGAGAAACTTCTCCCTTTCTTGGTCTCCTCTATTTGAAAAGGTTACACAGAAAGTTCAGCAGCGAAAATACTCCAAAGAGCACTCTTTGGATCTAGACATCATGGGTTCACACCACCTCTTGCACCTTCTAGGCAGACAACTGGGGTCTTGAACTTAAAACCTGAAATTTTTCTTACAATGACGTGAGAAAGTGTGCATGTGGGAGTCCCTGATAATTCACAGCTGTAGAGGCAGACGAACCTTTCTAAGGTGAGTTTTGGGCAGTTCATCCTGCATCCCTGCTACCCCTTAACACAGAGTTCACACTTACCGGGCCTCCTGCTAGAGCCCGCGCTGCACGCAGCAACTCCTCTGGGCCTCGATCTTTAAAGGAGGCTCTGAAAATCTCTGCAGTTTTAATATTGACAGCTGCAAGGGCAACAGAAGCACTTTAACTGAGGGGAGCACAGCGGGCGGGGAGTCTACGGTCCCACCTCAGAGCCAGACATGGAGACAAAAGAACGGAAATGGACTAAACGACTCTGAAGCATCTATGCCTCCCCTTTCCAGAAAGGGGTTGAGGCTTGGCCTGGGCCAGGTCAGACTCCCAAGCCCAGAATGACGCTCCCTGTTCCACTGGCAGGTGCACAGCCACCCTGGGCAGCCCTGTGACCAAATCCATTCCTGTACAGCCACGGGCAAAGACCATCAGTTTTTAGTTTATTACAGTGGTGCCTTGGTTCACGAACTCCATTCTCTCCATGATCCTGGTCACAAAGCGAACCAGGTAAGAACCGAATCAAGAGCTGGGGATTTAGCTCAGTGGTGCTGCCATCTGCCTCGCAAAGTGCAAGGTCTTGAGTTTGATCCTCCATACCAAAAAAAAAGGAGAACAGAATCAAATTTCCTTGTAAGGTCAGTCAACATTGAACCTAACCACTGACTTTGATTTGGTTCTCATCCAACTCAGTTTGTGACCAGAATCGTGTAAAGAAGTCCGTGAACCAAGGCACTGCAGTATTTTAGGTATACGAAAGTTGGAGAATAAAATACTGAGCACCTGTGTACTCACCACACAGCTAAACAAAATATTACAGATAGGGTAGAAGCCCTCTGCAAATACAGCCCCTTTCAGGCCACATCCTCAGGATCCTCGAGGCTGTGGTGGAGGGAGGAAGGTTTAAACTCTAGCCTGACAATTGTACACTTTCTCTTGTGTGACCTTTCTCACTCAGAACCTTACCTGGTCTGCAAAGTGCACAAAGGTCCCAATGTCCTGTCACTCCCCCAAGAGCACACCGCAGCCCCAAGAACAGACTCCCCCGCAGGTGTGGAGGGCAGGCCTGTGCTGGACACGTGGTCCCTGTTTTCCTGCATCACCACAGTTTCCCACAGGTTTGGGCAGGCAGGCCACTTGCTCAGGCCTTACAGTAACCCAGGAGCCTGGATCTGCGCTTAAGGCTGTCACATACCGAGCCGTGGGATCGCTATTTTGCCCAATCAGCCTTTCACCCAAGCCTCCAACCCTCAGGTAAAACACATTACTTACCAATACCATAAATTATTGGAAAGTGGTTTTCATTTTCTTCCCGGTCATTTAACTCTGAAAAGTTAAGATACTGTTGTCAAGCAATACTAAACGAATGCTTTTGTTTTTCTAATAAAAGCAACAAAGCTCTCACTGCAAAGTGGGAAAAACCGAGAAGGAAAGGGACGATGTCGTGTGGAGTCGCGGGGCGGGCAGGCTTGGGTGGAACAAGGCCCCTCACAGAGCCAGGCCCTGGCCCTCCCCACACGCAGCCCGTAGAGGGGTGGCTCCACTGCAGACACAGACCGGCAGGCAGGGGTGCCGCACTGGAAGTGAGGCTGCACAGGGTCTCATGGGCAAGGGGTGGAGGCTGTGCCAGCCACGGGAAGAGTGGGACATGCTGAGTGTGTGCTGTACAGCTCAGGTCCTGGTGCTAGGCCTGCAGGAACAGTGAGGGCAAAATGTCCCTGAACCTACACTGTTTTGGGAAGTGGCAGAACTTACCCGTCACACATAATGTCACTAAGTGAATGTCATCTTCTTGTTTATCAAATTCACCTAGAATTAGAGTTTTAAAACTAGATGTCAAAAAAGTTCCTATAATTAGCAGAAGACACCGCTGAGCGTGCTGTTCCACCACCACTGCGACAGCCTGTGGCCAGACCCAGGTGAGCAGACGCCACACCGACTGCAGCCACTGACCGTCTCAGCCCCACGCCCACAGTGGACGACAGCCTTTCCAGCCTTTCCAGCCTTCCCTGCTTTCTCAGGGAAAGACTTTCAGTCTTCTAAGTCACCTTTTTTCCTGATTATCAGGGCCATTAAAAAATTTGGAAAGTGCAGGAAACTATAATCTTTTTCGTATTTTTTTAGTGACCCATAGCTATTATTCTATCGATGGACACCAGTTTATTTCCTATTGTACACAGTGTTCTCTCTCTCATCTCTGGACATAAACCTGTGCATATTTTAGGGTACTTCTTCAAATAGACCGCCCGAAGGGGAATGAGTGGGTCAAAGGATCTGAACCTTTTAACGACGTAAGCTGCCAGCAGAGGCTTTGCTGCCAGCTGCCCCAGTGCACACTCCGGGACTGTGGGCTGGCAAGCCTGCTTCCCTGCCGGGGAGGTGGTTAACAAAGAACAGCCCCCGACCTTTTTTTTGCTAATTCAGTAGGGAAAATGGTATCATCAGTGTCTTCATTTTCATAGGCTAAAACAGATTGTTTTATACAGTTCAGAGGATTTACTATTCTAGAATGCATCGATTGCTATTTTAAAAGAAAATCTTGTCCCTATCTCAGGGCCCCTAGGTCCCCAGCTCCATGCTATCAACCTCCATCCATTCTGCATCCAATTCCAGTCGAATGGCCCTGTTTCATCTGCTCCAAGTATGTCCCTTGTAGGCTCAGTGGGATTTTTAACCCAGGAACACAGGTCCGAATTTTTATCAAACTTGGAGAAAAAAAATCAGTGAACTTACTAAGAAGCTGATGAGTAAGTTTCTGTGATAAGTGCCTGTCGTCACTGAAGCCTCCCACAAGGTGCACTTCCAGCCTGGTAAAGAGATGGGGCGCTGGTGAGGGCCAGGACGACACCTCCCACCTCTGGTGTGTGCTGGTTTCGCTTTCTTAGCCTCCATGAAGCCCTGCTCCACAGCTTTCTGCCTTTTTCATATGTGACACACACATGAAGTGTGCGGGGTACACTGGGCACGAGTGAGGCTGCCAACCCTGGCAGGAGCTTCAGAGGCCCCTGCGCGGGTACCCGAGCACTGAGGGGACGGCTGTGTGAACACAGATGGAAAACTGTTCTAGAGGAATGTGACTATCCCTCCTCGCCTGCCCACCCCAAGTGGGGCACTTCCAAGAGTCTCCTAATGCCTTCACCAGAGAGGAACTGAGGTATGAGAGAGAGGGCAGGGAGCTCCTGCCATCCAGAGCTTGCTGGAGGGTGCGGATTATCATCTGAGCGCAGAGCACGTGCCGGGGAACTGACACCAGGCTCCCAGTGTCCTCCCCCGAACACCAGCCCTGTGAGGCGGGCCAAGGTGTCAGTCTGGGGAACCCTGCCGACCACGGCCCCTCCCTGGTAGAGTCACAGAATAGACGACTCCTACAACTGAAAGTACCAAACCAATTCTGTTAGCCCCATATTTCCCACTCACCCTTTCCCACAGCCCACAGCCACCTGCAGGACTGAAACTGGGGAAAGTGCTGCCACACTCATGCTGCCTTCTACAGAGACAAATGCTCTCCAGGGAATAAACCAAAAGCTGTACCTCGTACAAGGCGCAGCGTCCAGTGCCTCATAAGGAACATTATATAGTGAGGGGCGGTGACTGCTGTGGCTTTGGTGCCATCAGACTGCCTGGTTTGCCTTATACCTTCCAGAGTGACCAAATGAACTCTATGAACAGACCAGGGACACCCACATTCCTGGAATCAAGGAGTCCAGCCTGGCTATGCCATCTGCAGAGCCCGGTGCAAAGTGAAGAGTTTTGCTACTGCTAGGTCACACCCAGGAAGCAGGCCAGGCTGGGACACAGCCAGCCAGGAAGCTGAACTGTGAACATCTGGGCTGGGTGTAGCTCACTGGGAGAATACAAGCCTAGCATGCACAAGGCCCCGGGCTCCATCCTAGCACCAAAAAGAAAAATTCTCCGATGTGTGTTGCACTAGTGAAAGTGACAGTGTTCTGGGGCCCTGAAGCACTTGTAGATGGTCTAATTTTCGGCGGCCACCGACCAAATGTGAGCCAAGTCTATGTGGAGGAGGAAATGTGCCCCTCACTGGGGGCGGCAGGGGCCAGCTCCAGCCCAGCAATCCAGGCTGAAACCACGGCTGTGGCCCCTGCCTTATCCTTGCTGCTTCCTGCCTTGCTTCAGAGTGCGGACATGGTGGGCAGGATGCCCCTGGCCCTGTAACAAGTGTTGCTCATGGGAAGCTTTCCGTCCAGTAACTGAGTGTCACACCCCACACGTCAGGGTTCTAACAGAGCAACAGCTGAGCCCTGTCACTGAAACAGGGAAAGTGCCGGTCAAGCTGTCCATTTACAATCCAGCTCTAACTCTTCCCCTGTACCCATCATCCACCCACTGAGCTGCTGTGCAGTGCCAACGCTGTGCCACCTTCTGCTCTAAGCTGCAGTGGCGGTGACATTAGGTGTCTCTGAAACAGCCCCCACGGCTGTCACCTCTGCACAGTGCCACGAAGTTCCCAGTTCACATAACAAGGCAGCGTGGAGCTCACCTTCCACATTGAGCGTGGTTAGCAAAGGACTTTATGGAGTTCAGGATCAAGGGGACTTCGGCTTCGGTATCCGCTCCATCACAGTGTGTCAGGCAGGTAGCCCCATTACCTGAAGAACAAGGGTAAAACGACTCCAGTTATTTCCGATGAGAACTTGGCAAACAGGCCAGGACGGCTCCTGTCCATTCGGCTTGGCATCTTTGAATGTCCTGCAAGAAACAGAGAAGTCCGTGCTGCCCAGCCAACCCATTCTGACCAGGGCACCAGGGAGATACCATGCAGACCAGAAAGGAGGTGAGTGAAGTCAGGCTTCCAGTCAAACATCAGGAAACTCAATTGAGAAATTAAATGGTCCCACATTGTTGGGTTGGTTTAAGCAATAGTTTCCTTCACCTCATCATACCTGTATGCCTCAGGACCACAATGTGACAAGTGGTGGCATCATCAGAACCCAGAATGGAGATGGAGCCTGTTTAAAAAAGAAATAGAATAAAATATCCAGTAGCCTTTTGGGATAATGCCCAATTCACTGCTTCCTAACCTACCATCCTTTGGGGAGGTCACTGCAAGCTCTCTTTGCTGAACATACAGAAGGCCCTGGGGTCCCACTTGTTGAACAGACTGACCTCTGAGAAGTCTGGCTCTTTCCTGTTTAATTAAAAAAAAAAATAAAATAGTGACGTGAATTAGTGAGGGTCAAGTAACTAAAGGTGGAGAGAGCCAAAGTGTACTCTGGGAAACATGCTGGCGTGACTGAGGGGTGTGTATGCACCATTTGACAGAGGCTGAATAACATTCATTTGGGGTTTTTTTGGTTTTGGTTTTGTTTTTTTGGTACCGAGGATCGAACTCAGGACTTTGTGCTTACGCGGCAGGCGCCAGAACCACTGAGCTAAATCCCCAGCCCAAAATTCATTTGGAATAATGCAAAAGAAACAATGAAACTGGTTTTTTTAACCTATTAAAACAAGATTTTAGTACCTATGAAATATGATGCAAGAATCCCTTATCACAGTTCTCTAGAGTGTGAGGCTCCTGACCGCTTTCCTAGTGCAGATAATCGGACGTGGCAGAGGAGCAGCTGGTGGCCCAGAGCACACAGCCCTCCTTCACTTCCTCCAAGAGGAGATGGGTGAGGACTTCCCTCTCCAGCATCCAGCAATGCACAGCTGGAAGTCTGCGCCCTGGAAACCAACAGCCCCACCACTGTGTTACTCAGAACAGCAAAAAGCTGGGAATCACCAAACATGAGCAGATTATGCGGAACCAACTCAACCACTCACTGCCCAGTCATAAATAATGAAGGCTGAGGCCGGGGATTTAGCTCAGTGGCACCGCGCGCACGTGCCTCACAATCGAAAGGTCCTGAGTTGGATCCCCCACAAAAAAAAGAAGATTGGGGACAAACACCTTTGAGATGTTAAATGAGGGGCAAAACACAAATGTATAAAGCTTGTGAAGTTGTATAAATATGCTGTTAGTACAGCTGTGCTAAAATGCTTATACACACAGGAAAAAATTCACCCACAGAAGCATGGTTGGGCCACAGCAAACACAAGTGACCACTGCTACTGTCACACTCTAGTCTCTAAATGTCCTATGAGGCCATTATTACAGTAGAACAAAGAGGATATGTGAATTTATGAAGGATTTGTTAATACTAAGCGTAAGAGACCTGTATAAATGTTTACGCGGTAAGGTAAGCCTATAAAAAAAGCCTGGCGTGTCGCCCACACCAGTGACCCCAGCACTCAAAGGCTGAGGCAAGGGGATCCCAAGTTCATTTACACCTAGTTTGGGCAACTTAGCGAGTACCTAGAAATGAAAAAGGGTTGGGGGTGTGGGGATGTAGTTCAATGCAAAAGCCCTGGGTTCAATTCCAAGAACCACCAAAAAAAAATTTAAAAAAGGAAGAGAACACAGGGTCTGGGGATGTAGCTCCAAGGCAGAATACTTGCCTAACATGCTCAGAGCCCAAGGCCCTGGATTCAATCCACTACCCACACCCAATAAATAAACAACTTAGGTGGTTAAATTCTTTCAGGAAAGTTTAAACTTTTTCAAAAATGTCAAACTGGCTGGTCATGGTGGTGCACACCTGTGATCCCAGCACTGGGTAGGCTGAGGCAGGAGGGTCAACATGAGTGCCTAAACTACAAAATGAGACCCTCCTGTCTTAAAAAGTCAAGCCAATACAACACTAAAATGTATCATAATTTCCAACTTGGCAGGTGGCACACACCTGTAACCCAAGCACTCAGAAGGCTGAGGCAGGAGGTCTGCTCAAGTTTGAGGCCAGCCTGAGCTATAGAGTGGGTTCAAGACCAGCCTGAACTACACAGTGAGACCTGCTCAACAAAAGACAAAAAAACCCAAAAAGCATCATAACTTGCAACAATCTCAGTGAGCAAACTTATTCAAATGTGTAAACACAGAGGAGTGTGTAATATCTACACTGGAGAACAGTTTTAGTCTTATATAGGCTGCTTGTTATTTCTCAAGTCCAGTGCTAATTTAAGTTTATATCCAATTACTTAATAAAATACAAGAGATTGAATCCAGTGGAGCTACATCCCCAAACTACTCGTTTTTTTGTTTTTTTTTTAAAGACAGCGTCTCAGTCACTAAATTGCCCAGGCTGGGCTCAAATTTGTGATCATCTCGCCTCAGCCTCCCAGAGCAGGGTTACAGGCCAGCATGGGGTGTGCTAAATTTACTAACCAGCGTGAGCAGTTCTTCATTGCTTTCTTCTTTTAATGAATTTCCATTAATTGGGAGCAAAGCTGTCATTAACATGAGAAGCCCCTAAGTTTAAGAAATGAAGCTGGGATGCCCCTGCCTGCCTGTAATCCCAGCACTCTGGGAGTCTGTGACAGGAGGACTACAAGACTGAGTCCTGCCTGGGGAACCTAGCAAGACCCTATCTCAAAAATAAAAAAGGCTGGGGATGCCACTCACTGTGAATGCCCTGGGTTCAATCCCCAGTATGAAAAAGGGAAGGGAGGGAGGGAAAAGGAAATGGGAAAAAAAAAGAGAAAAAACTACAAGACCTTAGCCGGGTGTGGTGGTGCCTGCCTATAATGCCAACTGCTCTCAGGAGGCTGAGGCAGGATCCCTGTGAGTTCAAGGCCACCCAGAACTATAGCGCAAGACCCTGACTACATACACACACACACACACACACACACACACACACACACACACACACTAAATAAAATAACTACAAGGACTTGGGTTTGGTCTCTAGCACTACAAAGCAAACAAACAAAAAAACAACTAATAAAAATTTAGTGAAGTCCAATGTAAAATGAGACTGGCAATGCAACTTTGCTTTTTTGTTAATTTTGTTTTTCTGAGATGGGCTTTCAGTATGTAGCCCAGGCTGGCCTCGAACTCACAATCATCTTGCCTCAGCCTCCTAGGTGCTGGAACTGTAAGGATGTTCCACCATGCCTGGCAACTATGCTTGCTGTAGAAGAAATCAATATGGCTAGTTGTTTAAACACTGCAAACCTCTCAGGGACCACCACGATTCATTCTCATACTACTCATCTCACCTCAATGAACAGTAACAGAAAAGAAAATCCAGATTTCCTTCTTTATTGTTCCTTTAATACTTACCTTTTGCTTTGTTCTTTGGGGAAGGAAGGGATAAAGACAAATTTTAAGACTCATTTTTACAGCTGGGTCACCACCCAAAGGCAGTCGTGCCAACGAGTTATCACTTTCATAGAGACCAAAAAGCATTTCTCTCAACACAGCTTCTATTTCCCAAAGAAATAAGAGCAAAAATGGCCAGAAGTGATAATGCCACAGTAGACTTGCTTTTCCAGACGTGTGAGCAGCTTAGTCTAGCTTCTCCCTGGGAAAACACAGAGCTCCAGCATGGTGTGCTTTCTGAAACAAAAGCAGCCCCAAGTTTCTCAACTTCTAATTTCTTTGGATGCTAGTATGTTCTGCAAAATTCTCTCAGTCTCTCATCTTCATTCCACAACTCCTATTCATGGCACCATTTTCCTAACCCAGGAATTAAGAATAGCAACAAAATTTAAAGAGGCAACAGACAGTAAATACTAAGGCTTCGTGGTCTCTGCTGCTGTAGCATGAAAACAATCACAGACACACATAATATCAGGCATGGCTGTGTTCCAATCAGATTTTATTTAGAGCCAACACCAAAACTTGAATTTCATGTAATTTCACATCATGAAATACAATGATTCTTTCGATTTTTATTTTCCAGCCATTTAAAAATGTAAAGCCCCTTCTTGGCTCATGGAACTGTACAAAACAGTTTGTCTAGTGAGTTTGCTGACTGTGTCCAAGCCAATCACTTAGTTGTAACCTTGCATTGGACCACGGTGGTGAACCTATGGCACGCGTGTCACATCGGGCTGTTTGTATCAATGAAAGCTCTAAAAGGTTTGCCATCACTGCCCTAGACCATGCCTAGATAAGTGTGAAAGTGCTTCACAGGTTATAAAACACAGTGGTGTTTATGACAACAGACTTCTCTCCCACCATCACGCCTTATCAGTCCTTTGTCAAGTCTTTGTACTGTGGTGGTGCTGGGGGTACAGCTCAATGGGACAGCATTTGCCTAGAGTGCCTGAGGCCCTAGGTTCCCCACAAATACAACACTGCAACATAAGCTCTGAGCACTGGATCCAGCCTGACACTCGCCAAGTGATTGTAGGCACACTGCTGGTCCTCTGCTTCTGTTTCCTCCCTGCTCAGTGGGCGTGAGGATATCCACCTTGTTAGCTTGGTGGGGATTAAGAGAGGGAGTGTCAGGGGCTTACACTGCACCTGGTCCCTAAAATAGTGCTCACCAATGGGTGGGTGTCCATCTTCCTCAGCTGTGCCTTCCTGACTCCGAAGTCAGCCTTGCCCAGTCTGTCCTACTCACTGGCTGCCAGCCTCACTGCTTCCAAAGAGTGATTTGGTTCCATCACTTTTTTGCTCATGAACCTGAACCTGTTTACAAAAACTAGGTCTGAGAATGTCCATATTGGTGAACCACTGCAAACATCTTGCATGCAAGGCTGGGGGTGTCTCTCAGTGGAGGAGTGCTTGCCTAGCATTGTGAGGACTTGGGCTCCATCCTCAGCACCACAAAAATAAATTAATAACATCAGAAATGAAGTTATGATGCATTTGTACCGTGGAATTCTCAGAACCACTGAATAAGATGACATGGGGCTGGTGAGGAGTGAAGGCTGCAGCCTTTGCTGCCCAAGGAACTTTCTGCAGGGCGGCAGCAGTCGGTGCCTGCACTGTCATGCAGGAGCCTCGTGCAGCTGTTGAACACCCGCCATGTGGCCCGTGTGACTGCAGAACTAATTCCTAAATTCTACTTGATCTGCAAAACAGCCACACATGGCTAGTGGCTACTATAATGAATTTAGGTGCCAGTCCTGGCTTCACCACTTATAGGATATGGAACCTTGAACAAGTCATTCAACCTCTGCTCTGCAGTGTCCTCTGTAAAGTGAGGATCCCAACCTCACTCACTCCACAGGGCAGCAGTGCTTAGCAAGCTTCACTGTCGTTACTACAGTCCTTCCTTACCCGCCACCCGCAGGGGGATACCTTCCACAACACTCCGTGGATGCCTGAAACCACGGACAGGACCAAACCCTACATATACTATATGCTTACCCACACAGATGTACCAGTGATCAAGTTTAATTTATAAATTAAGTGTGAGATCAACTAATAACAAAATAAAACAATTCTAGCAATATTCTGTAATGAAATGTTGTGAGTCTTTCTACATAAATTTGGGGGGGAAATCATTTCATAATTAAAGTATGACAATAGCTGTCTAATGCTCAATGTCACCTTGCCCTCGAGCCAGCTATGGCCTGGGAAACAACTCAGTTTTGTCTCCAGTCACAGTCACAGCTAAGGCCTCAGTGGTCCCCTGTGAAGCTGTGGCACTCAAGGGCAAGATTACATCAGCTAAAGACATCCTGATTCTTTGAGAACACAATAGTAATACAAAAAAGAGAAAGGTTTCACCTGGGGAGGGGCAAATTCCTTATCAGCCTAACTCATCCCACCTACTGTTGTAAGAATGCTCTCCCTTGGGGCTGGGGATTTAGCTCAGTGGCACCTGCACCTCCCTCACAAGCACAAGGTCCTGAGTTCGATCCCCGGTACCAAAAAAACAAAGAATGCTCTCCCTACAGCCTTCATAACATAAGGTCCTCATTGACCTAAGATCCTCCTCAGCATGTGAGCCACCTTCACCCCCTGCCCAGTCACCTGATGCTACCTCCAATTATTGTGTACCCAATAAACAGTGGCTAGCTCAGAGTGTCCTTGTCTTTGGCCACTCTGAGGCACTGACCTCCCAGCCCCCGCCTCTATACTTTGAAATTACAGAAGTCTCTATTGTCTTTTTTTCTTTAGCTCTCAACATCCTCCTTTCTAGGCAGTCGGAGGATTGATCACCCTCCAATAATAAAAGTTATTTAAAACTTATGAGTTGTTTTTTTCTGGATTTTTCCATTCAGTATTTTTGGACTGTGGCTGACTTTGGTAACTAAAACTGCAGAAAGCAAAACCGCAAATAAGGGGGAATGGCTGTATATGCTAATCACAGGATCATTACACTGCTGGTATTATATATAACATACTGTTGCATGAGAAAACAACATATGCTATCATTTTTTAAGTCTATCATATACTATGAAAAATTTCTGTTAAGATAGTCACCAAAACGTGCAGAATCGTTATGACCAAAGTTGATCTTTACATTTTCTATTTCCCTATGAAGAAGAGTATATAATGCTTTTTGTTTTGTTGGGGTTTTTTTGTACCGGGGATTGAACTTGGGATCTTATGCTTTTGAGGCAGGTGACGGCACCACTGAGCTAAATCCCCGGCCCTTTTTTTTCTGAGACAGGGTCTTGCTATGTACCTAAGGCTGGCCTTGAAATCACTATGGAGTCCAGGCTGGCCTCAAACTTGTGGCAATCCTCCTGCCTCAGCCTCCCAAGTGCTAGGATTACAGGCATCCACCACCACGAGTGGCTACATCATGCTTTTTAAATAAAAATAATTAAACCTTTCTTTTCTCCCCCTTACAAGTTAGGTAAAAGATCCATGGAGTCCTCAGTATACATACTAGGAACAACTGCCCTCTCTAGCTTTATTTCCCTTCTCCTCCTCACACTGTGGGGCCAGGGAAAATGGCCAGTCCACTCCACTCCACACAGGGCCCCCCTGCTGCTCATCCTGTCCCTCCTCTGTGATCCTGTAACACGAATGGGTTCTCATGATACAGCTTTCTAGGCCAAGTCTCCCTAAATAGGCCAAAACCTTCCTGGGAGAGGAGAGGCCCTAGGCTGTCACCACATCCCTGCCTCCACAGTGAGCTGGCCTGGACACTGACCTAACATTTTATCACAGTCACGTTCAGACACAGAAGGAGAGTCACCTAAATTTCTTAGGTGGCTGAAATTTTTTCTTGGTATTACTCCTAACTTCAAAGTTAACACTGTGACAGTGACAAAGTACAGGGAAAGTGACACAGCAGAATGCTTAGCCCAGCATGAATTAGCTAATATTCCAATTGTCTTGAAGTTCAAGTTGAGAAGAAGCCCAGGGAGCCGTCCACCTTCTCCCTGTCAAGAATTCCAAGATCTATCCTGCAGATCATGTTCAGGGGTCACTGTGTTCCTTTACTAACAAATATTGACTGAGAGCAGTCAACTCCAGAGACTGCACGAGGTTCTGAGGGCACAACAGTGAAGACACTATGTTCCTTCAGGAAGCTTACATCTGGGGGACAGATCAAGGGGCGAATAAACAAAAACAAGGAAGCAGACAAAATAACAAACAAACAATGACAAACTTATACAGCTGCTACGGAAGAAACCTCTGTAACTTTTCCTAGCCCCACAGACTCAGACTCCTCCCGGCCATCTGCTTTCCATCATTTCTTCATGGCACTTTATACTTGAGCCTTTTCTGTGCTTAAAAAACATTTCCCCTTCTAGACAGTCAACATGCTGAGAGCGGACAGTGGGCAGTACGGGTGTCCAGCACGTACTAGGTCAACACTAGTCTCTGAAATCAGCGGGACTGAACTGGATCTGTGGCACGTGGGATGTTTGGTCTGCCTCGTTTTTTACGCCGCGGACCCTGTTCCTCAACATTCCCTGCGTGAGCGTGGACTAAGGGTTCAGAGATCCAGTCTGGGACTGAGCAAGAAAAACAAAGACAAAACAAAAACAAAAAAACCCACCACCCTTCCATCAGGGCGTGGTCCTCACCAGGCCCAGCTGAGGGAAAGCAGAGTCCTTTCTTCTGGCTAAAAATAACCGGGTGTACTATCCCCCCAGAGGTGGAGGGAAAGAGGAAAAGAACTAGATGACCTCGCCAGGACACCGCCTCCCAACTCTGTCCGTAAGCCACGCCGGGACGACCCAGGACCGTGCAAGCGCACACAAACGGGGAGGAGTCCGCTGCGCGCCATAAGGAGCGCGGACAAGCTAATCTGACTGAGGAAGCGACTCCGGGGGCGCCGCCGGGGGCCCGGGCGTCCGAGGGTCCTCAAGCTGCGCTGCGGGGCTGTGCGACCCTGGGCAAGTCACCTAACATCGGGGTCTGCTCCCCTCCTCGGTAAGAGGAACCTCAACAGATGCCCTCTAAGGTCTGAAGAAGGTAAAAGCTTCGCGGACCCTAAGTGAAAACAGAAGTGGGCAGTCGGCGGCCAGGTTCCGGATGTGCCAAGTTTAAACTCGCCGAGGGGAAGCGGGAGAGCAGCGGCGGCGGCAGGCGAGCAGGGCTCGCACCCCCTGGCAGGTCCCCTCGGGCGCGCCCGAAGCCCCCGCCTGGGACCCACTCACCTCCAGAGACGTGTGCGCTCGAACCAGCTCCCCGGCGGACTGTGGCAGCCGCACTCGCCGCCCGTCCACGAGCAGGGGCATAACGGAGAAGGGAGCGGGACAGGCCCTGGGAGGCGGCGGCCGCCCTAGTCCGGCGCTGCCGCCGCCCCCGACTTGAGCAGCCGCATCCTGTCCGTCCCGCCCCGCCGCGGATATTGCTGGGAAATGTAGTCCGATCCGAGGCAGTGTTGCTGCGAGAGGGCCGGGAAAAGCAGGACCGGGCTCAAGGCCTCTCGGGAAATGTGGTCCAACGCGGAACGGAGCCGAAAGCGGGCGCCAGGGGCCTCCTCCGCAAGCGGCGCTGGGAAATGTAGTCTCGAAAGCGTGGGAGTAAGGGAGGGGGAACGGGGAGAAGCGAACTCCATGAGACCCTTGGCTCACTTTCCACACGGAGTGCGGCCTGGCCTGAGGACGGGTTTTGGGTTGGCCAGCTTCCCTTCAGGTCCCTGCCCCACCTTTTCTCCGGTGCATGGCCTTGCTATTGCTCAGGCTTGAGTTGGAGTGTCTGCTGTGCTGCCCTATAGGATCGTACACAACCAGTAATTGACGGAAACCATCTTTTTTCTTTTCTTTTTTCAGAGTCTCGCTATGTAATTCAGTTTAGCCTCGAACTCGCGGCCATCCTCCTGCCTCAGCCTCTCGAGTGTTGGGATTACGGGGATGTGCCACCACGCTAGACTTGACACAAACCGTTTTAAACTGAGAAAACAGATCCATACTGTGCTAGTCCCACACATCAGAAAACTGGTCCTGGCGCTTGCCTGAAACCTCAGCACTCTGGGTGGCTGAGGCAGGAGGATCATATGTTCGAACCCAGTCTGAGAACTTTAGCAGTCCAAGTAAAAAAAGGACTGGGTACATAGGTCAATTATAAAGGCCCTGGGTTGGGTCGTCAGTAACACGTGGCGCTTAGGGGACACAATACAAGTCGGCTAGGGACTCTTGGGAAACAGTCACTGCTCTGAGGACAGGCACCCATGGTGGGAGATGGCTGCCCATCATTACTCAAACCAACCCAACTCCACAGTACCTGAACAAAAGGCAGCTTTATGAAAGGTACGCACCTCACTCGGCAGGAACTCCATCATGTCTGCTACATCCACTCCCCCCTCAGATTACAAGCCCCCTTCAACAAAATAATAATCAGAGAAGTGACGGTAGGAGACGCTCATGAGTGGCCCCAGCCTCCTCAGCTTCTTCACCCAAATAACTTTTATTTCTTGCTATCACCAAAGTACTTCTCTATATTAACACACCCATGTGCCCAAAATACGGGTCAGTATCAACCACTATTAGGCCTTAACTTGCCCAGTTATACAAATAATAATGTCAGTGGTAGAGCTAAGATTAAACTCAACTTTGTGTACAAAGCTAGTGCTATCACCTTAATATATTCCTAGACAGGATTATAAGCAACTTGTAATGCTGGTAAAATTCAGTAAATCCCAAGTAGGAATATCTGAGCCAAGATCAGGGTTTGAATTCAGTGATCAATTATCAGCTGTGTAACCTTGACCAAGTTAACATCTCTCCAAGCCTGATGGGCACGGGCGCAAACCTGTAAACCCAGCGCTGGGGAGGTTTCAGGCAGGATCCTGGGAAGCATGAGTTCAAGACCAGCCTGGGGTGCATAGTGAGACCGTCTCAGTAAGTGATTTTTTCCAAGTAACTTCAGGCTTATGAATCTCTAGACCAGTGGTGGCGAACCTATGGCATGCATGCCGCAGCCTGCTGTTATCACTAAAAGCTGTAAAAGGGTCACCATCACTGCTCTAGACTGTGTCTGCATCTTGGATTAAATTGCCTGGCCAGATATGAAGAAAATCTTGCTCACCTACCCACAATGTCATTATGTTCATGTAATTTCAAGGACATTTCACTATTTTTGTATAGTTGTTCTTTCAAAGCATGTAATTTTCTTTGGAGAGATGTTTGTTTCCTTGTACCTGGTTCAGGCCTGTGACTCTTGGCTGGATGTGCTCAGGGAAAGCCCTGGACACTTCACACAACATACATGGAAGCCATCCTCATCACGGTGTGCCGTTTATTTCTCAACACTCCCAAAGTATACACTGGTAATAGTCCCTACTTAACAGTGAGGACTCAGAAGCAGTTTTCCAACATAAAAAAACAATACATTAATACAACAAATCAGTAACACACACACATCAAAAGAATGTCTATGTGAGAAGTCTTTATTAAGGTACCCCTCTTTACTGACATAAGAATGAAAGTTCCAGATTAACCATATCGTTTTATTTTCACAATGGATATTTTCCTCAAACCCCTTTAAAATTACGATTTATCTGTAAATAAATGTATTCTATATTATAACTACTTCCCAAACCACAAAGACCCCATCCACTCCTCCCAATTTCTGTGGATACAATTTCATTTACTTTATCCAATATACAAAAATCCATGTTTTTATCAGCAGTTAAAAAAAAAACAGAGAACCTTGAAGGTTCTTTAATGACTTTGAATCAAGTCACCAAGAAAAAAGTCACCAATATCCAAAACCTTGTGGTGTATGTGCTGAAGTGAGCACCCAAAATCTCTTAAAGCAGTAAGTTTCCTTTTTCCAAAAAGATTATTTACAGACTGAAATTCAAACTCTACATTGCTGTCAATGTAATCATACAAGAGTATATACAAGAGCCTAGGAAAGAAGTAATATTACAAAATATTTGTGATCATGAAAATACTGCTTGCCTTTAAATAGACATGGCAGATAAATAAATATGCTTAAAGATGATCATCTTCACAAATACACAAAGTATACATACAAGGAACAAAAGGGAAACATACTTGAGGTTCAAAGTGCCTCTGGAAGCACTTGCACAAAGTCGTTCAAAGCAAGGCTAAGACTCCTCTCTCAGGGCTTTTTTTTTTGTACTGGGGATCGAACTCGGGTCCTTGCACTTGCAAGGCAGGCGACGGAACCACTAGGCTAAATCCCGAGCCCTCTCTCAGGGTTTATTATAAAAATATGGAGACTTGCTCCAGAAGGATTTCATCAGGCCAAATCGATGATATGCACAGCCATTAGATGGATCAGCAGGAGTAACTTTGGCCTATTGTGGACAGCAACCATTCCACCAAATAATCAAGAAACACTTCAAAATAACCAAATGATACTGGTCAAAACCAAATGTAACTAGTGCAAATTGGCAGAGTCATTTCTAATAGAATGCTTGGAAGTTGAAGGGTGAAGCAGTGTTTGGTGTGTTTTACAAAAGCCCAACCCACTTTGTCAACACAAATTACATTTACCTGACCTCTGCTTTTCTTCCAAATCCATCTTTACACCGATAAGTACACCATCTGTGTGACCCTGTTTCCATAAATGCCTTCTCTCTTCCCTCCTGTCGTCTACGGTCCTCGGAAGTCCCTGGAGATGTGGCCTCTCAGCCCAGCTCCAGCATCTCCCCACTTTCATCTTCTCTGAACTCAGTAAAGTCCCAACACACAAATACAATTACAGCAGAAAGTAAACAAATACAGACAAAATAAACATTCTAGCTTTTAAACAGAGGATTTATCCGAGGATTTTTTACTGAAATCAGATCAAGAAAGTTTTTTGACTATGGCTCTAAAAAGAACTGATGTTTAAAAAGGCCTTCTATTAAAATGGGCTAGTGCTGATACTAAAAATTACACAACATTAAAAAAAGATACACATTAAACAAGCAGTCTTCAACATTTATCATAACCCCTCTATAAAATATTGCACATAATAGTCTTTTCCTTTTGTCTGTAAGGGGAGAAAAAAAAAAAACATAACCGAAAAAGTGTCTATCAGACGCTAAGGAGTCTAAGTGGAACACACAGTGCCCGCAGTCTGTACTGTAGTCCAGTCAGCGCCAAGAGTACACGCCTGGACACCAAGGCCATGCCAGGAAGAGCAATGCACCTCAATCACAAATTCTTGAGATAAGCGGGGACTGGCCAGGCATGTATACCACTGGTGGGGAGCCCACACTACTGGAAGGACTTCGGAAATGTGCATCAAAGGAGCTTGGTGTAATCCCAATCACGGAATCGTTCTGAGGCACTTCACCTTTCAAAAAATCATCATCTTCATCTTCTACCATCTCCTAGGATACAAAACCCAGATTATCAATAAGATCACAAACACTGGTTTGAAAGCTTTCAAGAATTCCTTTCCTGCTAGACCCAGTTGTATGCACTTGAATTCCAGATACTTGGGAGGCTGAGGCAGGAGGATTATTTGAGCCCAGGAGTTTTAACACTAGCCTGGTGAACACAGCAGACCTCATCTCAAAATATCCTTTCCACGGGAATGGGCTAGTTCTTTTTTATTTCTATTATTTCATTTATTTATTTATTTTGGTATCAGGGATCAAACTCAGGACCTTGTGCTTGCCAAGGCAGGCGGCAGAACCACTGAGCTAAACCCCTGGCCCTCTTTTTTATATTTTGAGACAGGGTCTCACTATGTAGTTCAAGCTGGCCTTGAACTCACTATGTGTTCCAGACTGTTCTAGAACTTGTGGTAATCCTCCTGTCTCAGCATCCTGAATGCTGGATTACACGCATGTGCCATCACGCCTGGCAGGAATGTGCTATTTCTACAAAGATAAAGATAAAATATCTTAATTTCAAAAGTTTCCTAGGGCTGGGGATTTAGCTCAGTGGCGCCATGCCTGCCTCACAAGTACAAGGTCTCGAGTTTGATCCCCAGTACTGAGGAAAAAAGTTTCCTTTGATACTTAGTCCATTATTACAAATTATCCAAACAACTGCTCAACACACCTTATAATTATTTTGTTTAAAGTTTGATTTTCAAACATTTTAATCTCAATGAAGGCAGATAAAATAACATGGCATTCTTGCTCAGTGTTATAGCCTTTGTACCTAATCAGACTGAGTGAATGAATGAACCCCAAGATGCAAAATATAAAGACAAAAATAAATTAGGCCTCCCAAAGGTTACTTATTAAGCAAAGGAGACAGGGCAGGGGAAGGCAGTTCAGGTAGAGCACCGGCCAGCAAGCACAAGGCCCTGGCTTCCACCCTAGTACCAAAACAACAACAAAAAGAACATTAACTCAGGTCTAGGCTATTGCAAAGGTAAAATGAACACAGCATTAATAAAGTGTAACATTGCGGTTTACCATGTGACCGTGGCCTGTCTCCACCAAAGCCTTCTGAGGAAGTGCAGCTTCATACATGTACCTTTTTAATGGGCTTCTTAAGCTCCTGAAGCTCTTCAGCACTCATGTCCTCCCACGTCTGATAAATGGGATCGATGAACTTCTTTGACCTGTCAACAGGGATCACATTTCAGTCAGGCTGAACATTTCATCACAATCACATTATGCTTTTCTCTCACAAGATCCATTTTCCAAAACCAAGAAGACTACAGCTCAAATAATATTAAAGAAAATATCCCACGTAAGTACTGTAACTGATGAGGCTTTTTTGTTGACTTCATTCACTCCTACAGATGAGATTTCAAAATACTGTTTCCCATATTTCAAGTTGAACTGTTTCTAAGCTACAAAGGGTGATCAAAACATACAGTGCATGTTTAAATTTTTTTAAAGTTTTTTCCCCCAGTACCAGGAATCGAACCCAGGACCTTGCCCTTGCCAGGAAGGTGTAGTGCTAAGCTACATCCCTAGCTCCTAAAAAAGTTTTAATAGTAAAAATTACATAGCCAAGAACGATGACTGTGTTCAAAGTGAGGGGGAGTATTTCAGGTGGGGTTCAAAGACACTCTTAACTCTCAAATTTAGCAAAAGCAAGTATCTATCACAGTTAAACTCCCTGCTGCCACTGTCTGGTGTTTGGAAGCGCCTACCTCTTAAGCACACAAGGATCAAAGGGGAAGAAGGTGTCGAGCGGGTTTGTGCAGGTCTGCACTGAGTCCCCTCCACCCGTATTTCTAATAACTGGTAGCATCTGCCGATTGTTCCTCTCAATGATAGTGTAGCAGAAGACTAGCTGGTATTTACTGTGGAACAAGCAAGACCAACACAGATGGAGACAATTAGCAGGCTGGAATTACTCCTGTATGGACATAGCACGTGTGACAATTGTGATGACCACAGAGCTACTGATGAACTTGGTACAAAAAAAATAGCATAAAACACCTTTATGGCAGTTTCCTTGGCCTATTACAAGCTTGCAAAGAAAGAAAATGTGGCTATCATTGCTTAGAATATGAAAGTGGGCTTAGCTTAATAGCTATTTTGAAAAATTAACCTGTCTACAAAGCAAAATTCTTAGTTTACATAGATAGGTGGTTTGTTTGCAAAAGCTCCGGGGCACTGGTGAAGAGGGGAGTCGGCAGCTTCCGGGGGGATAGGGGTTGTTGATGGGAAGCCTGGCTGCTGCTGAAGAAAACCCTCCACTCTCACAGGAGGTGACTGCTGCAACTGTAAAAACACATAGCCCAGACAGGCATCTCTCTCCTTCCTGGTGGGAGAGTAAACCAGCAAAGCGCAGGGGAAGGTGCAGGGGAAGCCCTCGATCCCCTACAGCCTAGCGACTGCACTTCTTTGGGTGTGTGACAAGGAGTATGACCTTGTACACCGGGACATACAGAGAATGTTCCTAAGCTGTTGTTCCCAATACTGGAAAACTAAACAGCTTAAATCTCAAAAAAGGCCTGATGATACAAAAAAACACAGTAGTTAAAAATAAAAGTTCTACCAGTCAATATAGGCGCAGCTCAGAACCACCAAGTAAGCAAAACCAACGGCTGCAGAATGATACACATAAATTCCTAGATACAGACCTTTATTTCAATCCTCTGCTCTCAGCCGCACATGCCAACCCTGAACCTCGAGCCTCTGCCCCTCGGGGCTACTGGAGGGCTGCTTCCTCTGCTTTACCTCATCAGTCTATACTCCTCCAGCTGCTTCCTGTCTGTATCAGTGTGCGTGCATCTTTCACCCACTCAATACCACTGTTTCTAGGTTCTTTTTCTAAACTCTTTACTTCATCTTCTCTTCTGTTTTTTGACAGTGCCGGGGATCAAATGTAATCATCTAGGGTGCCACACATGCCAAGTAAACATCCTACCATTGAGCTACAACCTTCAGCCCTATCACTTTGAGATCTCAGGAGAAAGGATACCTTGAACTAGATGCCCCACAAATAACTGAGGTTGCTGAGAGTAGCAGGCTAAGGAGAACAAGCCATAAAAAAAGAAGTCTGAACTGCTGAAGATTTTAAGCTATGACCCTACCTGAATATCCTACTTAAGTGACCAAAGTCTAAATCACTGTCTCCTTGAAGCAGAGTGACTTAGTGAGTGCTAACGAAGGAACCAGGCTGGGTACACTTGTTTTTTTAAATTTCTGCTGCTGGAGACTGAACTGAGGACTTCATGCACGATAGGCAAGGGCTCACCACTAAGCAACAGCCCAACCCCAGCTGCGTGCATTTACATCTCAGCTCGGCAGCCTAGCTAGGGACATTAAGCCTGGAATTTAACTTTTCTGTACCTCCACCTCCCCATTTATAAATGGGGAAATAAGACAACCACAAGGTTGTGTGAGGCTTAAACGAGCTCTATGTGACGTGCTTGGACTGTACCTGACACACAGCAAAGGCTATGGATCAGCTATCATTACTCAGCCTGAGAGCAGACAGTCCTCTTCGAAACTAACCTCCTGGGGAATACAGACCTCCTAACCAGTTTATTATTACTGCTATTGTGGCACTCTGATAAGCACCTTCAGTTTACATGTCCTCAGTTTACTAGTTGCCTTATGCAAACTGCCTAGGCTTCTGTCAAATTATCCCCTTCAAATAAGTAGTAGCCATTTCCAATGACACCAAGGTACAAAAACAATAGCTGCAATGAAATAGTTCCTGTAGGGGCTAGGTTATTAGTGTTTCAATTTTTTTTCTTTTTTTGAGACAGGGTCTTACTATGTAGTTCAAGCTGGCCTCAAACATGAGGTGATCCTCCTGCCTCAGCCTCCCGAGTGATGAGATCAGGTTTGCACTCCCACGCCTGGCTTCTACTGTTCTATTATTAATTCTCAAACATTTAATGGAATTTTACAGGACAAACACAAACATAAATTTACTTTTAGTGCCTTAACACAGCAGTTTGCCTCAGAAATTTACCTTTAAATAACATCTATAAAAGAAATAACTTACTTTGTGATAGCAGCAAAGAAGTTAACCACTGATGGCAGGCAAATCTTCAGAGGGTTTAGCTGGCTCATCACTATACGTTCAAAATTTAGACTCTGAAGGTACCTTAACCCTTCAATTTAAATGAAAAAAACCCAAGATTTTTAGAAAGGTACAAATACATTCGAAAAGTCTAAGATATCTTCAACAACACAAATTACCACATATTGATAAAACAATTTAGGGCCAGGGTGGTGGCACATACCTGTAATCCCACCACTGTGTGACTGAGACAGGAAGATCTGGAGTTTGAAGCCAGCCTGAACCACACAGTGAGACCCTGTGGCCAGTAGTATAGTATGTGCCTTACCCTTCATTTCTTCATTCATTCTTGCTGTACTGTACTGAAGACTGAATCCAGGGCCTTTACACTGAGCTACATCCCAGCCCTTATTTGATTGAGGGAAGTTCTTACTAAATTACCCAGCTGGGGCTCAAAACTTGATACCCTCCTGCCTCAGCCTCCCAGAGTGTTGGGATTATAGGTGTGTGCCATCATGCCTGGCTTTTTTCGCTTAGACACACCATGAAACTGATTGCATTCACTTAGGACTGAAACAGCTTTTCTGAATACAGCTGATTCCTTTCAAGACCCAAGTAAGCACATGGTCTCTGTGGGCTGTAGGACTATGAAAATGTGGAATGCACACATACCATATGCTGTTGAGAGGGGGAAACCACGAGGTCTGATTACAGCTAAAATCCTAACAGGTACAAAACTACAAAACTACCTCGTTTTAAACTGCATATCTTGGATTATGAGTGAAGTTCACCAATGTTTTCAGGTGTGATCAGCTTGTATTTCTTTTTTTTTAGACAAAACCCCTACCTTGGAACTAATTATCTCCTAGAAGCTGGGCATGGCTAGGGTCATTTGTGCTCCCAGTGACTCAGAAGGCTGGGGCAGGAGGATCTCAAATTCGAGGACAGCCTGGTGATACCATGATAGCCTCTCTCATACACCTCTCCTACCCTGGTAAAATAAGACACTTCAAGATCCCTGATATTTATGTTTACAAAAAGCAGAGATTTCCTTACCTTGTGAAGCCTCATCTTCCTACTAGTTCACACGTCAATGCCCACATCTTTTTAGTATGCAGGGTATAAGTAAATACATGAAACAACACATGAGCACTTCAGTACAGCACTCTGGTTCTTGCCCTAAGGACACTGTCCCCAGAGGACAGGTGGCAGTGCCTGGAGGTACTTGGAGTATAGTTGCCACAGTTGGGGGGGGGGGGGGGCGGTGCTAGAGGCTTCTGGTAGGTGGATGTGAGGGATATTGCTAAACAACTCACGGGATAGCCCTCCACAGCAAAGGATTATTCAGCCCAAAATGTCAAGAGTGTCAAGGCCGAGACCTCGGCTTACGGGAAACAGCTGTAATTTATCTGATTTTTCATGAAAATAAAATAACCTAAACTGACTTAATTACATTGTTCTTGGGATTCTCTTCACCTGAAAAATACATTAACACATCTCATCTGGTAGGTTTGTTACAAATAAGCCTCAGAAGTCAGCAAAATGGAACACTGGTGAATTATCTCTCCACACTTCAGAGGAGCAGAATCCTATGACCACAAGCTTTATAATCAGCCTGGCATGGCTTCGGGCTCTAATCCGGGCAATAACTATGTGACCCCAAGCACAGCCCTCCAGTGGGCTGTTCCACGGACAGGGACAGGGTGCGTCGGAAGTGTGCAGGGCACCGACACAGCACAAGCGCTCCACTCTCGAAAGCAGGGATCAACTGCAAACCAATCAACAGTTAAAGAGGAGGAGGCTTAAAGGGCTTGTAGGAGCCTGTGAAATGCTTGAAATTATTTGTAAAAGTGTGAGTGCACATGCAGTTTTCTGAATCCATAGTTTCCAATAAAATTTCAAAAAAAGAAAAGAACTATCATTCTGAAGTATGATGAGTATGTTAAGAAAACCCAATTTGAGGCCACCAGTCCCACATACTGACCTTCTTTCAGGTTTCCATCTAAAAGCTGCTTGTGTCTAAAAACAAAGGTGTAGAACACAGCTTGGCATGCTGAATAAAATGGGCCGTGGAGCGCAACATCACAAAAAGCCTTTGCTCCTGAATCCTGGTTATTAAGGTACAGGTGCAGCCAATCAACCAAAAGATCGAGGCACGACTTTACAGTACTGGAAAGAAGAAAAGCTCAGGTCAACTCTACTTGTTCATGAGAAAACTCCAGGGACATAAAGATACACAACTGCCATTCGTTACAAACCACAGAAAATTCATAGGCTTTATATACTACCCACGGTTGAGGGTACAGCTTTTCAGTGGTAAAGTGGTTGCCCAGGATGCATGGAGCACTGGGTTTAATCCCCAACTCTAAGGGGCTTCTTGGATGGGCTCCCAGCCCTCAGGACGACATGGCCAAAGAACCAACACCTCACGAACAAGGGTCTGGTGGGCTTCACTACTCCGCATGATATTCTGATGTAGTCCTATGGTCAACAATTTAACCAAGATGGATTTAGTTGTTCCAAAAGGGTTTTTTGTTTTTGTTTTGGTACCAGGGATTGAACTCAGGTCCTTGCGCTTTTGCGCAGCAGGTGGTGAAACCACCGAGCTAAATCCCCGGCCCTCCAAAAGGGTTTTTAACAGTATCTCTGGCTAAAGTGATCTTCACCGATCACCTGAAGAAACTGGCTTTGCATTACTTTTTCTTTTGGTGCAGGGTTTGATCCTAGGGGCCTTACACATGCTAAGCACATGCTCTATCATTGGCCCACACCCTCAATCATTTCTATCACCTTTAAAAGGGCTTTTCTTCAGCTCTAACAGATACAGTTGATTTGGAATGCACATGAAAAATGACAACCCGACAAAATCAATCAAAATACTATATAATGCTGTATTCTATCCACAAAGACAAATGTATTTCACATTCACACGAAACCACACAGAACAGCTAACAAAAGCTTTGCCTGAGGTTTTACATCTAAAACAGAAGACACTTTATTCTGAAAGTGCTTATTGGAAATTTAAATGTCTTACATAGAATGGGGGACAGATCTTTTTCACTTTAAAGATAGGCTCTCCAAAAAAGACAGATATTTCTTTGACCTGACACAATACTATCATCTTTAAAAAGCATGATTAACAAGTACTCCAAAAATTAGGTTACTTACATAAGAGGAACAAATTTAGCTCTTGCCAAAAAGCTCCCAATATAATTTCCAGCAGCTTGCCTGATAATGGCAGGATTATTTGGATCCTGTAATTTTTTCCAGAGATGTTCCAAAAATGCTTCTGCAAATCCCTATAAAAAGAGAACGTGTTAGCCTGATCTCTTATTAATGCTTAAGATATTCTGGCTATCAGAATCCTAAGATTTTTAAATTCTCCAACATGAGAGGTAACTTCTAGTATCTCAGTTAACACCACTAAATAACGAATACAGTGACCATGGTTTTTATTTTTAAAACATCATAAAATAATACTGAAAACTAAAGGCATCCTAGGTAACAAATAGTCCACTGGAACCTAATCCTAGCTGAGCTAAGTGCTGGGCATGTTGGTGCCCATCTGTGCCAGCTACCAGGGAAGCAGAGGTAAGAGGGTCACCTGAGCACAGGAGTTGGAGTCCAGGCTGAGCAAAATAGCGACTCAACAAAAAACTAATCCTGAAGGTGCAGATTCAGTAGATCTAAGACAGGGCTTTGGAATCTGCATTTTTTTTTTTGGTACCAGGGATCGAACTTGGGTCCTTGCGCTTGCGCAGCAGGCAGCGAAACCACTGAGCTAAATCCCCAGCCCTGAAATCTGCATTTTGTAAGATGCTTCAAGTGATTCCAGTCCAAACTGGAAACCGAAGAAATCAGCTGCCTTCCCTGGAATGGGAATTACAGTACCTGTTCAAATGGCAAAGTAGCCTTCCTGTCTTTGTGCATAATGGATTTAACTAGCTAGCAACCCCAGGTTTGGGTAGATTAATTTAACTTTCTCACCCATGACCTAACTGTTAAAGGCAACGGAGTTGCAAAGAAAAGGTAACAGCCTTTTGTATTCTCTTCCCCTACACCAAAAGAAACCCAAAGCTTTAAGTTTTAAAATTAGGGATTAAAAAGTTTGGTTGGGGCTAGTTAGAACTCAATCCTGAGAGAGAACAAAGGAAACAGTTAAATATCCATGAGATGCTTTTCTTTGAGACAAGGTCTTGCTATGTAGTCCAGATTAGCCTTAAACTCACTAGTAGCCCAGACTAGCCTCGAATTCCTGGAATCCTCCTGCCTCAGCCTCCTGAGTGCTGGGATTATAGGCCTGTGCCACCACCTCCAGCCCTATATAAGATTTTAATATAAAGTTCTGAAGCAAAGGGCACCACCTAGTGACCAAAGGCATGGTGACATCTTCAGAAACTCCAGCTACACTGACAGGCAGCTACTGGTTTGGTGAAAAGGGTATTAAGGGTACTTAGAAAACAAGCTCAGGTAAAAGAAATCACAATGGTCTCCTTCCACCTGGTTTTTAAGGGAATAATTGTGGGCAAAAATAAGATAATCTTTTTACTTACCAACTTGAAACTACAGAGGTAAAACATGAAAAACTGTACATGACAGGAGGCATGGGTGGGCAATAGGAGTTTGTCAAAGATGGCTATCAAATCACGATATAAATCCTTTGTTTTGTTGATCTCAATCTTACCTGCAGAGAAAATTTGGCATTTCAGTTTTATAAATAGCTATTTTCAAGCTACCATTTCATCTGTCAAATTTTAAAACAGAGCACAATACAAGACATGGCATTACCTACTAGGCTATGATTAAAACACAAAGCAGACTCCAGATTTTGAAGTATAATAACTCATGACTCAGCAAGACTGTCTCAAAACACAAAGGTGCAAAAGCCCTTGGTTTAATCCCACAAGAAGTGTACCCAGTACTGACAAGGAAGCAAGTGGACTGTCACTTCACAACACACAGTTGTGAAGCTATAAATCTAAATTTTTTTTTTAAATCTGAATCTTTTTAAAGGGCAACTTTATAATTCATGAAGCAAAAGCTCTTTGATAGATTAACTGTACTGCCAAGAACTTATCACAAGGAAATAACTGAACACAGGTGTGTAGAATTTCATCATGCTGTTACTTAGTGAAGAAAGAGAAACCAGTTAAATTCATATGATCAAAAAAACAAAAAAAAACAAAAAAAACCCACCACTTTAGGCTAGGATAGGGGAATGCGCCAGTAACCCCAGATACTTAGGAAGCTGAGGCAGGAGAATTCCAGTGTGAAGCCAGCCCGGGCAACTTATTAAGACCCTGTCATAAAATTCAAAAAGTCTGAGATGTAGTTAGGTAGTAGAGCACTTGCTTGGCAAGCATAAGGCCCTAGGCTCAGTCCCTAATACTGGAGATAAAAAAAGAAAACTGTTCTAGAACAGTGAACTGTATGAGAGTATGGTCATAATTCATGTAAAGGGCAAACACTTTTAGTGTGATTCTCTCAAATTCATTAGATTTGTGGGGCTAAGGATATGGTTTAATGGTAGAACGCTTATACACAAGGGTGTGAACCCTAGCACCTAAGTAATCAATCAATAAAGTCATACATACACACGTGCTAACAGGAAAGGGAAACACATCAACGTGCTAATGATTTTTGACTAGTAGGAATGTGGCCACTTAATTGTCCTTATCCTTTCCTGTACGTTCCAAATTTTCTCTAATCAACATGTCTTATTTTTAAAATAGCAAAACAGTTAAAAACAGTAGCAGTGTCAACCAGATTCAAGTCTTGTTATGTCATATAACTAGCCTCATTATTAAATCTTAGCACAGCAGATGGACAAAAATTTTGCCCTTTTTCATAGCAAAGTCCCTAGATTGTTTCATGAGGGCAAGAAGCATACTGGTTTGCCCAGTAGAGTCCCAACATCTGGCGCAACAATGGTACCAAGCAGAGATCCTCTAAACTAAATGTGTTACACCAAGGACCATACTGCAATGCCTTCTAGTGCACCATTTAAAAAAAAAAAATTTCTGAAATGCTTTATTCTTTTGATCAGTATACATCATATTAAGTGTAGAATTTCCTTAAAAATTAATAAATCTGAGTTTCCCTATTAGACCATTGTTATGGAGAGGAAAGTATCTGGCTCTTGACTTTTTACATTTATCCAAGTTCCAAGTAGATTCTCTTATTTAGGTTCTTCTGTGTTATTTCTGTCCAAGTTGTGACAGCTCTCTCATGAATTGCTCAGCAGTGAAAAGCTCACTGCAGCCATACAAAATGTGTTTGCCTTCCTTTCCCTTTATGTAGTCAACAAGATTTTGATATTCAAGGTAGTTGCCTCTTCCCAGCACAAAAACAATTGCCTCTTGGAATGGATTTTTGTTTCTAGGAACTGAGCTGTGACTGCCCCGCAGCATTTTGGGATCGATAGTCATCAGTTTCAGGGTCTGACCTCACCTCCGTGAGATTGTCCAAAATACAGTAAGAGTTACAGTAAGATTCTGATGTTTCAATACCAGGTTCTTCACTCCTTCCATCACAAACTGTGATCCTGTATTCATGACTTGTGATAAGAGACCCACTGGTTTAGCGGTGGTGTTGCCATAGCTGGTAGGAGCTGATGCCATCTTAGTAAACACCTTCCATTGTTTGATACATTGTAAAGGGTTAAGGTTGCATCCTGCATCTGTTAAAGGTTTTTTATATTGCTCCAAACCAGCCTCACAAGGTACTTGCTATTTGCTTATACAACAGATAAGAAATAGCTTCATTTTATCTTCCGGAGTTCCTGCATCAGGGTCTGATATTATATCTAGAAGAGATTTATCCAGAGTAGTTTTGCTCATTATCTTTTCTTCATATTCAAAATATACATCCAGCTTCCTTGCCTTCATATGTTCTAAAATGGCAGTGGCAGGGCTGGGGATTTGGCTATGGTGTCACTGCCTGCCTCACAAGCATAAGGTTCTGAGTTTGATCCCCAGTACCTAAAAAAAAAAAAAAAAAAACCAACCAAAAAACCAAAAACCAAAACAGCAGTGGCAACATTTGTATGGAGATCAGTAACTTTTTTTTTTTTTCCCCCAAGAAGTTCTGGCAAAGAACTCACAGCTGACATTAACTTAGCAATATTGTCAGAAAGCACACTATGGCCCCTTCATCTTCCACTTCCAGCTCCATAATGCTTTTAAGTCGTCTGACCTCATCTTCTTGTGCTCTATAATCCAGTTCTTGCTGCACTGATTCTGCAACTTCTGGGAATGGACTTCCTTTATGTTTCTGCCAAAATTTATCAACTGGAGTTAAATCGTAAGACTTCTTGGTTTTTTTCTCTTTGGTCTAGCACCAGCTGGAGAGTTTTCCATTCCTGAAGATTCTTCCAAATTTACTCTGTTTAAATGGAAATCCAGTATATCATGCACCAATGCTTGATATGTCCAGGTATGGTGCAAAGGAGTTGCCAAATCTATGTTTCTGTCAACAAGGACTAATAAAGGCCTTTGGAAGCCGAACTGGCCGGCTCCCAGTGTGTCACCTGTAAAAAGACTATTTCTTGCATCTCTTAGATTTTCCCCAAGTTTCTTATCTAGTTTTCCTGCCACCATTTCTGCTGTGGTTCCTCTTGAACATCTGATGATAGGAACAGCACCCAGTGGAACAAAAAAGCAGAAGAGGCTATCAACAACAGTGTCCATAACTGTTTCCATTTCTGTGTCTGTGACATCTGTTCTATTAATGGCACAATATGAAACAAGTTCCTTATTTTGATTACATAATACAAACATATCCTCCAAATAAAACTGAGATACTGATCAAAAACCTTTGCTACTTGTGTTACTGCACTAGCTGCTAATGCTGCATTTGCAATACCTTCCAATTTATTTCTTGAAATAGAAATAAAATTTAAATAATGATTCATACAGCTGATTCTGAAGAGCCTGGCACATTCTATCAGTATTTTCTTCAGCTGGCATTACAAAGTAGTACACTGCAGGAACATCGGGAATAGGGTCTCGATCAGAGTATAAAAGCAGATGCAGAGTGATCCCCATGTCTCTCAGCTCCTTCACAGACAGCAGAGGAGAGACTGTATCTTGACCAAATCTGTCATGAGAACCTTCCATACTGTTTCTCCTGTGCTGTTTTTAACATGAGGCACATGAAATCCAACATACACTTCAAAGCAACTGTCTGCCTCTCCCGCATACTAGCTGCCGCCATCTTGCCCGCAACCATCCACGGCTAGGCTGGCAAGCAGAGCGCAGAACACCTACTACCCCATTCTTAGATGCCTTGACAACTTACATATAATTTAGTCTCTGCCTCAAACTAACCAAACTCCATAATCTTTTAATACAATAATGAAAAGCTCAGGGGCTTTGAAGATGAATAAAACTGAGTCTCAATACCAGTTCCACCATTTTCAACCTATGTGACACTGGGAAGTAAACTGATCTCTCTAAACCCTTTTTCATCTCACACTAGATTTTTATTAGTACTAGAGATCATACACAGAAGATGCCCCGTGCAGAGCCTAGAGCTGCTGAGCTACTGAGATGATCACAGGTTGTTACCATCCACATAGCAGACGTCCTTGATATAGGACAAAAGCAAGGACAGCAGGACGTCCAGGCGTTCAGCTACAGGATGGACCATCTGACCAAGCTGCTCAGGACCAGCCTTTGTTTCATGTTCAGCTTCTTCATCTTCATCCTTTGAAGAAGCAAAAACTGACTTTAAAAATTCAGTGGAAATGGTTTAGTGGGAGAAAATCCTCACAAGTGGTTATTTTCCCACAGGAAAAGGGAGAAAATACTCAGGTATGTTCCTAAGCAGGGGCTCTTATCCAGGGATGTGAATCAGGGCCACTTGTGAAATTTGAGATAAAAGCAGATTCAGAGAGCCAGCTCAATTCTACTTTTTTTGTTGTTTCTGGGACTGAACCCAGGGCCATGCACATGCTAAGCCTCTGTTCCAACCCTGAGCTAATCCCAGCCTACACTCTCACTTGAAAGACCTCAGGAGAACTGACCATGCAAACATCAGGCTTCCTTTGCCCCTGCTCCTGGTGCCCACTGCACTGGGCACTCCTGCTGCTGGGTTCCCTTTTCCAGGTTAGGGTACTGATCACAAGACTGCTGTGAGTGTTGGCTGCCAAGATCCAACAGCTTCCCCCCTTGGCCAGCAGAAAAGGAGCCACGACCATCCCTCAGGACCACTGACAGACTGACTGACAAGGGATTAGAAGAGCCTGTGTCCCTGGCCCCAACTGCAGGACAAGACTACTGCTGTTCTCCAAGGGAGACCAGGCCCTCGCTCAGCTCCTTCTCCTGCCCTCTGCTCCTCCCTGACACACTCTGTCCCCTAGAACACCTGCCTGAAGACTTAGGCTCTTCTTCCACAGAACCCACCAGCGCTCAGGTAACACCCAAGATGGCAAAGTGCTGCCTTAAGGTATCCAACTGGCAACACAAAGCTAAGCTACTATGCTTTTCTACTTCCCATTTGCTCAAACACAAACACTGAAAAAACTATATGAATGAAAACAAAGCATATTTCACCAAACCTTAATTCAAAGCCCTGGATATAAGCTAATTGTATTAGGCAATAAATCACATGGCAGCAAAATACTCATTTAAGGAATTATTTTTAGATTTGCTAAACTATTTTAATTGTTTTAACCTAAAGCCTTGAAAAAGGTAAAAAGCCCCTAGGTATCTCTTTCCATACTCTGAAATGATGAAATTCACAGTCACAGATCTGCTTTAACAGAAATGCTAACCATATTAAACAATCCTTCCATGGAATCTGCCCCACCACAAGCTTGAGCTGCTGTCTCCTCAGCATCTTCAATATCCTGCCTTGAGGCATTCACCTACAATACAACAAAATAATAATAATCAAAAAATAAAGACATTTAACATGTAACTATTTGAGGGCTGAAAATTCCTCTGCCACACCTACTTCAAAGACATCCACATTAGCACCTTACACAACAATTACAGTACAAACCTATAAATTGATTTTCATCATGGAGGAATTAAAGCATCAATATTACATTCTATCCAGTATTAAATATTACAACCCAAGCCTTTTACTGCAAACTTAAAATCAACACAAACTGTGACAAGATACTCTAAATCAGCCTCAACACAACCAACATTTACTTTAACCTCTGTATCCTCGACACATACATGCTCTGTAAGCACATCATCAGAATAGAAAAATGATAAAGTACAAGCCAAATGTGAATGATTAAGTATGTACCACACTTCATATACCTCACTTTAACATACTGTTCAAATCATGCCTTTTTAAACTTTCTACAGAGGATCTTTTATTTTTTTGAGACAGGGTCTCACCATGTAGTTCAGACTGGCCTTGAACTCACAGCAATCCTCCTGCCTCAGCCTCCCAAGTGCTGGGATTACAGATGTGCACCACTATGCCCGGGCTCAACGCAGGATCTTTGTAGGCACACTTTAAAATGTACCAGAGAAAGACTAGGAAGATTACATAAGCAGTTGGCAGAGCCCCAGAGGAAAGTGCCAGCTTGCCCAACTTCCAGCTCTTCCCAGACCTGCTTTTTTCCACTTCCCAGCTCCCCTACAGTAAAAATATTTTTCTTCACCAAGGCTATGATCTCCCTAGGCCACAAACCTGCTCAGGTCTTCCCAGTTCTGACCTGTCTCTCACCCCTGCTCTGTCCCCTTCCCCTGAGGGCAGCACTCAAGGAGGTCTCTACCAGACCCACTTCCTAACCATCCACACTGTCTCCTGAAATAGTCTCTGTCTCTTTAGTGACAAGGCCCTCCAGAAAGCACAAAAGACCTCCTTCTCATCAGCAAATGCAAGCATTTTGCTTTTCTCAACCTTCTTCAAAATGTCGGCAATCTGTGATGGGGCTGTGTGGACCATTCCTCAGATGGCTGCTGTGGCATTTACTTGGTTTCTTCCACCTTCTGACCACTCTCACCCTCCTCTGGCCTGCACTGCATGGTTCCACAGGTTTGTTCTCAGTCCCTTACCTGCAGCTACAACCACCTGGTGCATATTCTTCAACTACCATCCCTATCAGCAACTCAACTGCCTAGAAAGAAACAAGCATCTTCCAACCTCCTGTTTCTTTTTGCTGTTTACGGAAACACCAAGAATCTATTCCACAGGTAACTACCTTTAAAGGATTTCTTTCCCTTACCCTCTGCTTGTCCACTTCCAACTCAGTCTTAAGGACCAGTTCACCTTCTCTCTACAATGTTGCTAGAATCTACCATTCCCTTTCATAATCTCCACGCATCTTACTGCAGGCCTCTTTAAACAAAATGTCCACTTCTTCATCATTATTATATGCTCTTGTGCACACAGAGTTCAAGAAATGTTAAATGAAGCAAATAATAGTGAGACTGGATTCTTCTGCACTGTTGCTACTATTGTTTCACATACTGTAATTATAACAAGTACAATATATTCAATAAATGAAAATCAAGAAGAAAAAATATATTATTCAATACTTACATCC
The DNA here is from genome assembly GCF_053883595.1 of Heterocephalus glaber. Taxonomy (NCBI): domain Eukaryota; kingdom Metazoa; phylum Chordata; class Mammalia; order Rodentia; family Bathyergidae; genus Heterocephalus; species Heterocephalus glaber. The sequence goes on along the minus strand of NW_028258467.1, from coordinate 11,636,578 downwards.
AACCTGAGTAGCTTTTCAACAACAAGTTCTAGAATTTCATGCCTTAAGGTTGGAAAATAGACACTTATCCTCAGTAAATTATGAACGTAACATTCCTAAAACAAAAAGCATCAAAAAATAAAATGTTTTGGCACAGAAAGTTTCCTAATCATATAAGCAAAGTATCAATTATATAGCTAGAGGTTTTTTGGGGTTTTTTTGAGATAGGGTCTCACCATGCACTTCAGGTTGGCCTTGAACTCATTATGTAGCCTAGTCAGGCCTCAAACTCATGGTGATCCTTTCGCCTCAGCCTCCCAAGTGCTGGGATTACCGGCATGCACTACCATGCCTGGCTACAGTTTAAATAAAGATTATCCAGCAATATAGAAAATGTAATTTCAATACACAAATTTCAGTGTAATTCCTTCAATTATCCCCAATAAACTGAATTTGAAATTTACATATTTCTACACTTTTAAAAAACAGCTTGAGTTATTAATTCACATACCATACAATTCATTTAAAGTATAAAGTTTTTAGTATATTTCAAGTTGTACAACCATCACCAATGTCAATTTTAGAACATTATCACCCTAAAAAGAAATCCCTTATCATGGGTTAATTTTTTTTTTTTTTGGTACCAGGGATCAAACTCTGGACCTTGTGCTTACAAGGCAGGCACTGGAACCACTGAGCTAAATCCCCGGCCCAAGAAATCCCTTATCCATTAGTAGATCTTGTCTAAAAAAGTAGCCTTAGGCTGAGTGTGATGGCGCATGCAGGATGTCTTGAGGCCAACCTGGACTCAAATAGCAAAACCAGCAGTTCTCTTAAAAAAATAAAAACAAAAAATGCACCCCTACATAACCCCGAGTGTATGCTATTAATTTTTGTATTCTAGACACTTCATATAAATGGAATGTGATCTTTTAGCATGATTTTAAGTTTCACTTATGTTTAATATGAATTTATTACTGAATAGTTATTCACTGTATGCACAAATCATGTTGTTTACCTACCCAAGCATTTGATTATTAGGAATATGCATGTATGAGTTTTTGTGTAGACATGTATTCATTTCCTTGGGTGTGTACCTACCAGTGGAGCTAAGTTAAATTCTACTTTTAATGTTTTTGAAGGACTGGGGAGTTTTCCACAGTAGCTACATGATTTTATTCTTATCAATGAGGACTCCAGTTTCCTCACACCTAAGCCATCACTTGTTACTGTCTTGTCCTTTGGGCCATAACTATGCTAGTTTACAGATGTGAAGTAGTTTAGATTTGCATTTCCTTGTAGTTTTGATTTCTAGTTCCCTGATGGTTAATGATGTTAAATTTTTCATGTGCTTATTTTGGAGAAATGCCTATTTATATTCTTTGAGTTATCTGCTCTTCTATTTTTTTGTTTGTTTTGGTACCGGGGATCGAACTTGGGTCCTTGCACTTGCGCAGCAGGCGGCGAAACTGCTGAGCTAAATCCTCAGCCCTATTTGCTCTTCTATTATTGAGGGGTTTTTTACAGATGGAAGTCCTTTATCAGACATGATTTGCAAATATATCTTTTTATTTTTACTGACGGTGCCCTACGAAGCACTATAGTATTTAATTCTAAAGTCCAATTAATCTGTTTGACTGCTTACGCTCCAAGTGTTATATCCAGAAGTTACTAATTCACTGTCATGAAAACTTACACCTATGTTTTCTTCTAAGAGTTTTATTTGGTGTTAGCTCTTACATTTAATTCTTCCATCCATTTTTGGTTTTGGTTTTAAGTTTTTGTTTTTTGAGACATGGTCTCACTGGGCCACCATGCCCAGCTCTTCCATCCATTTTGAATTCATCTTTGTATACTGATACTCATACACTTCTTGTCTGGTTGGGTTTTTTTGGTACTGGGGATCGAACTTGGGTCCTTGCGATTGCGCAGCAGGTGGCAAAGCCACTGAGCTAAATCCCCGGCCCCCCATACACTTCTTTTTGGTAGTACCGGGGATGAAACCCAGGACCATACACATGCTAGGCATGCCTGTAATCGCATCTATTCAGGAGGCCAAGACAGAATTACAATTTCAATGTCAGCCTGGACAATTTAGTGACATTTTGTCTCAAAATAAAAATTAAAAGGTCTGGGGATATAGTTCAATGGTAGATAGTCCCTGGATTCAAAGCCAGTACCACAAAAACAGAAAAACATGTTTTATGTATGTTTTCTTTTCTTTTTTTAGTGCATGGGCTGGAACATGCTAGGCAAGCCCTCTACCTGAAGTCAAATCCCCAGCCCATTACTGGATCTGTATAATGACCGTATACCCTATAACCAGGCTGAATTTATTATCTCTTAATAGGTTTTTTTGTGGGTTCCTCAAGGCAACATATAAAACCATGTCATCTGCTAAAGTATTTTATTTCTTCCTTTGTATTTGAATGCTTTTAAAATCTTTTTCTTGCATAAAACCCCTGGCTAGACTGGGGGCAAGAGGAGATAGTCAATGGCATGTGCCTGTAGGCCCCGCTACTCAGGAGGCTGAAGCCCAAGGACACTTGAGTCCAGTTCAAGGCCAGCCTTGGTAACATAGTGAGACCTCATTCCAGAAACAGATAAAAACCAGGTATCAGGGCTGGGTTTAACTCAGTGGCACCCTGCCTGCCTTGCAAACTAAAAGGTCCAAAGGTCCTGAATTTGATCCTCAGTACCACAAAAAAAAAAACACACACACACACAAACACATAAACACACACACACACACACAAATCAGATATCCTTGTTTTGTTCCTTATCTTAGGGTAAAGAGTTTGGCCTTTCAACACTGAGTATGTCACTCTGTGGGTTTTTTCATAGGTGCCCTTCATCAGCGAAGTTCCCTTTTACTTTTGTTCCAAAAGGGTTTTAGGACTGGTCAGATACTTTTTCTGCATCTACTGAGGTGATCATGTGGATTCTGTCCTTCATTCTATTAACATGGTGTATGTAATTGATTTTTAGGTATTAAATTAACCTTGCATTACTAATATCTAATTTGGTCATGGTGCTTGATTCTTTTCATATGTTGAGATTCAGTTTTATAATGTTTGTTCAGATTTTCTGCATCTATTTTCATAAGCAATACCATCGTTTATAATAATCCACTTGAAACATACTATCAAAAACATTAACGTAAGTTATTAACTCCTCAAAACACTGTACATGTAATACCTTACTTAGAGAAACATGTATGCTAAGAAGGTAGCCACTACCAGTTACTGAAAACTCTAAAGATCACACAAATATTGCACAAAAACTTAAGCAAAATTTATACAAGTCTCTGATTTCATGTTCAAATAACACATTTATAATTAGCAATGTAGAATGGTTAACTTCTAGTAATTCTTAGCTGGGTAAGCATTAAGCCTCTAAAGATGTTTCTGAAATGGACTCTGAGCCTGACTTGCACATGAGGTAAAAAAGGCACTGGGAATCCCCAGCAGTCACCTGCTAAGAAGGTTATCGGAGGCAAATTTTTAACCTTGAGTTTAAAAATCTAGAAAACATTTTTTTTAAAAAAGACCAAGACCATTTGAAATGAAATGACTGAACAATCTTTCCATTACTTCCCCTATGAAAAATTGTCTTACCAATGTTCTTTCTGATTTTCTAACAAACGGAAATTTTTCTACCAGCATTGGCATAAGAAACCATGGTGTCCTATTAAAAAAAAAAAAAAAAAAAATCCATATTAACTGAATTCCTAGGAAGATATTATTTCGATTCTAAGAGCAAACATGGACAGATACAGAAGGCAAACCAGAGTCTCTACGACAAGCAAATGAAAGTTAAATGTACCGTTTCAGAGAAAATCTAAAACAGCTTAGAGAAAATCAAGTTTTATTAACTTTGATACTAATAGCAAATCATAGGGGGGGTTCTTCTGCAAAAATTTAACAGAACTTTAGTTTAAAAGCTAAGCATTTCCCACCATACATATATGATTTTTAAAAAGGGGGAAAAAATCATCAACTTGGATTTTTTTAAGTTAACAAATAAACCTACAGAGGGAACTAGAAGTCCACCCCTCCAAAGAAACTCACAAACCTGCAAAGCTTTTCTTAGAACTGCAATTTTTATTCATATGGCATGACACAAATTCATATGGGGTTTCTCAGTGAAAATATTTGGATATCATATCTGTTGAAGATAAAAGCAAAATTCTAACCACTATACAGAACTGGGGAGAATCTACATATAAGTTATAAAAAATAATTAAAGAGAATGAATAGAAAACAGAAAATCCATTTTTGGTAAAACTTGATGTTTCATCAATACACTGCTAAAACATAGCATACAACCCAAGTTTTGATGCTATGAACATTTTATAAATTTCTACTAGTAAATTATAATTTTCTCTTTTTTTTTGCAGTGCTACAGATTGAACCTAGGGCTCTGCACATAATAGGAAAGCACTCTATCACTAAGCAACAGACCCAATCGGACAGTTTTCTTAAGAAAAACACAACATAATTCAAAGTAACAAAAGTATACTCACGATGGGACATATCTTGCTATTATTTGCAAGGCTCTATGACATGTGTCAAAAATTGCAGGAAGGTCTGTAAGGAGAAAGTTCAGAGAGTATGAACATCAAAACAAAATTGAAAACTGAAAAATCTTATGTTGGAAGCTAAAAACACTTGCTAACCAAAACTGGGCAGTTTCTCAGAGAAATATTTCAAGATTTTTCTCTACAACTATCAAGGAAGACAAAATAGACTCATTATATTAGTAACACATTTAGTGCAACTGTGTATCACAAAGACTCTACCAAAAGTTATTATTTTTCACCATCTACTTATTGGACAGGGATCCAGTACATTTTATCATTCAGCATACATTCTCTAGACACAGGGGGCCTTCTATGCTTTAATTCTTTTATACTTACTATCATCTTCATCATCAGAATCTGAAACATCTATGTCACCTTCCTTAGTGATCACTCGGGCTTTTGGGGAGAAAGAAATATGTTATTCTTCTGAACAATGAACAATTATACAAAAAAAGCAATTTTTTCACAGTCCAAATTCAGTACAATGATTATATTGCTGGGGGTGGGGAGTACATATATTTTGATATATATATATAAAAGTATTGATATATTTTTAAGATACAAATTCCTAGATAAGTTCGAAGACTGTCAGAGACTCAATACAGGAAACTACAATCCATCAAAAATTAATAATAAATTTAAATTAGCTACAAATGAATCTAGATACCTCCCTAGGGGACAGATGTCTACCAGAATGCCAACATGCATCCCTGGAATCTTCCATATGGCAAAATCTCCAAATCAACCAACTTCTTTGAATAAAGAAATTTAAAAAACAAAACCCAAAACACCACATGCATCCCCACTTCTGCCTGCCTGTGACATCCTGTGCTGCCTCAGCACTCTGCCAGCAAGGCAGCCATCACAAGGCGGGGTCCCTTGACCTGGGACCAGAAAAGTGAGCCAAAATACACCTCTTTTCCTTACAAGAAAAGGAGAGCAGAAAGGAGAAAAGGGGGAGGGACAGAGATGGAAGGGAAAAAACAAGTCAAAGAGTAACCACTTACGAGGTACCAAATGAGAGGCAATCATGCTGAGACATGGTCTAAGGAAGACAGTCTGTGCTGACACCAGATTACCAAGAAAGGCCAAATACTCCTCCACCACTGTTTGACTTCTGTTCAACCAAGGCAACCGCTACAGTTGGGAGAAGAGGAGCATTTCACTGATATACACTATTTTCAAAGTGCTGAACTACCTACTAGTCATGGAAATAAAGAACTTACCAACAAAATGCTGATAAGCTGCTCAAAGTCTTTTGTCAAGTACGTGATAGAAGAGCGGAATTCCAGCAGCCAGTTAATGATCTGGTCATCCTTAAATTAAATAAAGAGAAGTACTTTCAGAATCACAAATACTCTGAGGTCACAGAAAATGATATATCTGTTGGGTGTAATGGTACACATCAATAACCCCAGGTACTTGGGAGACTGAGGCAGGAGGATCACAAAATCAGAGCCAACTTGGGCAACTTAGCAAAACAGTCTTAAAATTTAAAAAAAAGTTAAGCCTGGCAGAATGGAGCACTCCTATAATCTCAGCCCTGGGGAGTTCAAGGCCAGCCTGAGCTACATAATGAGTTCAAAGTCAGCCTACATTACATAGCAAGACCCTATTTCAAAAAAAGAAAAAAAAGATAGATATATATATATCTATATATATTAAAAGGGCTACATCTGTACCTCAAAGGTAGATCACTTGCTTTGCCTAGCATGCTTTAAGCTCAGGGTTCCAGCCCCAACAATACACACATAATATTATTTAAATTAGGTGGTCGCCGCCTTCTATGCATGCGCAAGGACCCGAGTTCGATCCCCAGTACCAAAAAAACCCTACAAAAAACAAAAATAAATAAATAAATAAATAAATTAGGTGGAAAAGATAAACTTGGAATTATATAAAAATTGAGTACCAAACAAAGATGTCATAATAAACTTTCCTGTTTTAAAGAAAGGTAACCTAATAACATCAGGACTTGTTTGTTTGGTACTAAGGACTGAACGTGGATCCCTCACACTGAGCTACATCTCAGCCCTTTTTTATTTTGAGACAAGGTCTCACTAAATTGCTAAACTGATCAGATTGGTTCCAACTGTGGATCTTCCTGCCTCAGCTTCCTAGAGTGCTAAGATCACAGGCATGCACCACTACACCCATCTGACACCGCAATTTTTTTTTGGTAACGGGAATCACACTCAGGACCTTGCACTTGGAAGGCAGGCATGGTGCCACTGAGCTAAATTCCCAGCCCTGGAACTTTTTAAACTCCAGAATTTTAAAATATTCAAATACCAGTTCACAGAGGAGCCATAACTACCTCCATTTTCTCTATATTTAAGCCACCTGACTAGTGTTTATCAACAAAAAGTTCTTCTAAACCCAACCTGCAGCTGATTTAAACACATTAGGATGTGTTTGGATAAATAATGGCTCTAGGGCAGAGGATGTAGCTCAACCGTAGAGTGTTTGCCTAGCATTCATGTGGCCCTAGGTTCAGTCCCCAACCACAAAATACTATTGCTGTTTCTATTCCACCATGAAATATTTTTCTGGTAAGATTACTGTTTTAAAAGTTTTAAGTGACATGAAAAAAACTGCTTTTTTAAAAAGCCCTGTAGGGCTGGGGATTTAGCTCAGTGGTTTCGCTGCCTGCTACGCAAGCGCAAAGACCAGAGTTCGATCCCCGGCACCAAAAAAAAAAAAAAGCCATGTAGAGGGCTAGGGATTTGGCTCAGTGGTGCTGCTGCCTGCCTCGCAAGCACAAGGTCCTGAGTTCAATCCCCAATACAAAAAAAAAAAAAAGCCATGTATAAAATATTTCTCAGAAGCATAAAATGAAAATTCTTTGGGTGGTGGTACTAGGGATCAAACTCAGAGCCTTGTGACAAACTACACCCCAGCCCCCTAAAAATATCATTTATATTCATGAATATATACAACACACACAGAAAAAAATTATAAGGAAAAATTCCAGTTTGTGAAAGAAAATGGTTAATGCTGGGTAAGATCTAGTAAGGGAAAGAGATAAATAAAAGCAATCTAGTGTTATACCTACAACAGATTGTGAAAGATGTGAAACAGAATATTATTTATGAGAACATACCATGTGTGAGGCAGTGTCTAATCTGTTTTTGTTTTGTTTTTGTTTTTCTATACTTCTCAAAAATAGGCCTTGAATTCACAGGGATCCTACTGCCTCAGCCCCCTGAGTGCTGGGATTATGGCATGAGCCACCATGCCCAGTGTATCTTCTTCTAATCCTAAATACTCTGGCAGGTGATTAGTTATTCTCATTTTACAGTAGAGGAATCTCAGATTAAGAGATTAATAAACAACTTGCCCAACCAAGAGGCCAATAAAGGGCAAGGTTCAAACCTTCCTACCAGGATCAAGGCTATGCTCCACCTCCTCTCACGACGCCTTGTTCCATGTAAAGAGCTGCCACCTTCCCCCCACTTCCATCCAACTACTTGGTGCTTTCTATGTTATCGATGCAACAGACTTCCACAGGCTTGACCATTTTCTGATGAAACCCCAAGTAACAGCAGGAAAATGAAATAAGTCACAATTCATTTGCTCTATGTTAACTGCATAATTCCCACAACCATTAAGAATAACATTAAACCTTGTGTAAAGCACACACCTATAACCCCAGCACTCTGGGAGGCTGAGGCAGGAGGACTGAAGTTCAAGCCCAGCCAGGACAAGACCCTGTCTCAAAATAAAAAATAAAGAGATACAGAATGCAAAGGCCCTGGACTCAATCCTTAGTGCCACAAAAAGGGAAGGAGTGGGGGAGAATAGCATTAATGGCAGCTCAGGAGACCTCAGGTACAGAGAAGACCTGTATTTATGTACAAATAACAATGAGTAAAACGTATCCTGTTCCTTTTCCACTTAAAAACAGGTACAAGGGTTGAGGAAAAAAAATAATAATAATGATAAATATTTTTAAAAGAATGAAAAAGCAAAAAAGTAAACCAGTCATAGACTTTGATGCTTTAGTAGTGAACTGTTGTTAGGAGCAGACTAATTGCAACACTCCTCTGAAGAAGCAAACACACACCCAGTATGAGTCTTGGTATGCCAAGAATCCGCTGCCATAAAATATGGTGGAACACAAAGAACTTGATCTTTGTACCTGAAAGAAGGGGAGAGTCAGGGACAGCTTTAAAGAGGAAGTGATACCTCAGCTGTCTTTAAATAGTAACAGTATTTTCTGGGGGTTACATTCCTTTCAGAGAAAAAAGCACTTTGGTGTTTTTGAAAACAGAAAGTAGTTCAGTATGCCTAGAGCTGTGGTGCTGAACCTATGTATGGCAGGTGTGTTGTTTTTCTTTTAAGCCAAAAGATGTTAATGTATGAGTTGTTTTTTTTGAAAACTAAATCCTCAGAATTCAGGTTTATTTGCAGTGTTGGTATTTTGTAACAAATAAGTGGTTTGGGGTTGCAGTTTGGGCACTCCTCTCTAAAAGGTTGGCCATCACTGGTAAGTAAGTCAACAGATAAATCTTGGGAGCAAAGAACTACACAGGATGACAGAGGATCTTGTGAGCCAGATACATAATTTAAGAAAGATCTGCTGGACACAATGCCCCATGTCTGTAATTCTAGCACTTGGGAGGCTGAGGCAGGAGGATCACTGTGAGTTCAAGACCAGCCTGAACTACATAGCAAAACCTTGTCTCAAAAAACAAACGAAAGAAAGATCTGCTAGAAGTGTGGGCAATGGACTGAATGAACATAGCACTACTGCTTAGGAGAAAATCTTCATTAAAGTGAACACTGCAACTGGGTCTGAAAGAGTAGTTTTGTAGATTAAAGTAACGATGGTAATAATAGGATTGCAAGTTTCAATATGGTCTCCAAATTTAAAAAGGTGTGTGGGGGGATTTAGTTCAGTGGTTCCACCACGTGCCTCAAAAGCACAAGGTCCTGAGTTTGATCCCTGGTACCAAAAAAACCCCTACAAAAACAAAAAGATGTGGCGGGGAGAGGAGGAGGCAGGGATGTAACTCAGTATGAAGATTCTGGGTTCAATACCTATTACCAATAATTGAATGAACGAACGAATGAATGAGCCCTTGGTCACATAGCTAGCAAAGGAGGGAAGCAATGTACCTAGAGTCCCCGCTCAAACAAAGTGGATATAGAGAAAAGTCACATGCAAAGGCAAAACAAACTGGGCAAAAGGCGAGCTGGGCATGGTAGTGCACACCTGTAATATCAACACTCAGGAGGCAGAGGCAGGAGGATCGCTGCAAGTCCAAGGCCAGCCTGGGCTACACAGTCAGTTCAAGCCAGCCTGAACCACACAGCAAGACCCTGTCTCAAAAAAAAAAAGAAAAAAAGAAAAAAAAAAGGGGTGAAGTCAGGGAATGAATTATCTAGTGGAAATGAACATAGAAAATATGTTGTAAGCTGTGCTAGGAAGTTTGACCCTTCATTCTTCCACAGGCATGAAGTTTTTTTAGTAAGAGAAAGACATGTCTAGACTTGTGTTCCAGTGAGATGTGTCAGGCTATAATTTGGGGATAAAGCCGGAGCCATACAGGACCTAGAAGCCACCAAAGAATTATTGGAAGAATCCAGAAAAGAGAGCATCACCAAAACAAAAGACTTAAAAGATTTTTTCCCCAAAAGGATTTGGTGAATGAATAGATATGAGAGGTGAGAAAGTCCAGAAAGACTCAAAGGTTCCTATCTCAAGAACTCGATAAACAATAGTTAAGCACAAAAGAAGATGGAAGAGCAGTGGATCTAGGAGGGAGAAAATGAGTTTGATTTGCTAGTTTGGGGCACCTGTAACAATTCTGGGTAAATACATCTAACAGGAAGTGATGGACAAGTCTGAAGCCCATGAGAAATGAGCTACAGATATAAACTGGGAAGTTATCAAGGCACAGATTTCAAAGGCATGATGCATAAGGGAATCACACAAGAAGAATCTACAGACTGGGGAAAAAGTTAAGTTTGGACACCCAATCAACATTACATTTAAGGACTTATAAAAGAAAATAGATATTAGCAGAAGAGAAAAGGATCACAGTCACTAAAGGAGGGTTTTTAAAAGTGGGTGGCCGGGCTGGGGATTTAGCTCAGTGGTTCCGTCGCTTGCCTTGCAAGCGCAAGGACCCGAGTTTGATCCCTGGTACCAAAAAAAAAAAAAAAAATGGGTGGCTAACAGCCCAACTGACAGAATTGCTATGAGGCAGTTTTGGGGTTTTTTGGCTTTTGTGTTTGTGTGTACTAATGGGGACTGAAGCCAGGGCTTTTGCTGAGTTACATCCCCAGTCGTTTTTGTTTTTTTTTATTTTGAGACAAGATCTCACTAAATTACCCAGGCTGGGCTTTTGTGTTTCTTCCCACGTAGCTGGGATTACAGATGTGCACCACTGCACGTGGCTCAGTGGATTTTTTTAAAGCCTCACGCTAGCCAGGCACAGCTGTGCACATCTGCAATCCCAGCTACTCAGGGGGCTGGAGCAGGAGAGCTGCAAAAATAAAAAGGGATAGGGACACAGCTAGCAGGCGAGAGGCTCTGGGTTCAAGCCCTGTACCACACACAGAAAGTCCACTGAAATCAGCATGTAAGAAATCAGTGGTAACCTCTGTTGGGCTAATTACAGCAGTCATAATGATAGTGAACTCAAATTTAAATGAGAAATGAGGACAAAGACAGGCATGGTGGCCCACACCTGTGATCCTAGCACTCGGAAGGCTGAGACAGGAGAACAGCTGTGAGTTTGAGGCCAGCCTGAGCTACATAAGGAGTTTAAGTCCAACCTGAACTGTAGAGCGAGACCTTGTCTAAAAAAAGAAAGAAATGAAGACATACAGATTATCAACAAGAACAAAGTAACAGCTAACAATTATAAAGTCCTTACTTTGGGTGAGAAGCTATTCTAAGTGATTCTGCCCTATTATCTCATAGAATCTACTTTTTAAAAAATTCCCATGTTTACTCAAAATTTTTCTTTTAAATCTCCATGTTGAAAAAAAACCTTCCATTGCTTTCTTGGTTTTACAGCAACATTATCCATCCACTAAATGCCAGCAGCACCCCTCCCTCCCAGTTGTAACAACAAAAATGTTTCCAGCCACTGCCAATCGACCCCAAAGAAGTAAAACTGCCCCTGGTTGGAAATCACTAGGTTAAAGTCAGACACCTTGGAGAAAGCAAGCTCTGGAGGACAGACTAGGACCAAATATGCAGACAACGCCTTGTACAAAGTGCCAGTAACTCTGCTTCGTTGCCTGTTAAACAAAAAATTACCTTTATGTCTGGATCTGACAGCTGGTTCTTCAACAACTCAAAGTCATTTGTTTCACCCTGAACAAGAAGGGGATAAAAATTAAATGTTTGCTGTGGTTGCCTGTTAAATAACAACAGAACTTTTTTTTTGTTTTTTAAGACAGGGTCAAACTCTGTAATTCAGGCTGGTCTTGAGCTCTCTGTGTAGCTCAGGCTGGCCTCAAACTTGAGGTGATTCTCCTGCCTTAGCCTCCCAAGTGCTAAACAGCAGGACTTCTATCTATACCTTAACATCTAATGAAATTGCAAAAGGAACCTTGTAATTTTCACACATCCTTTGTGATAACAAAATCATGACTATAATAACTTTAAAACTCATGTTAGTCGAGCCAGGGGTATTGGAGAAAAATGCCATTCACATTTAACTATAGTTGTATACTGACATATTATAGTTGATATTCTTTTTTTTTCCACAAGCAGCACTGGGGATCAAACTCAGGGACTTCACACTGAGCTACACCCCAGCCCTTTTTTAATGTGCTACCACACCTGACTACAACTCATTTTATTATGTGTATTCTTTTTTTAATTTTATTTTTTGGTGCTAGGATTAATCCCAGGGCCTATATAAAATAGGCACATGCCCACCACTGAGCTGACATTTAGTCAATTCCTAGGCTGATCTTTAGTGTATCAGCTACCAGGTGATATTATGAGCAACAAAAACTAAACCTCACACATTATCTCTTACCTTTTTGTATTTCAGCAAGACTTCTCTCACAGTTCCACCAAACCGAACAGCTTTTCTTGGAGGAGAATTGAAGAACTCATTCTTTAATGAAAGTGTATCTGAAATCCTATAAAACCAAGATTACCAAGCTATTACATTTATGACAGTGAGTAATACAGCCAGGGATGGGGATGGAGGTCACTAATACAGCACTTGCCAGGAATGCATGCGGCCATGGGTTCAATCCCCAGAACCACAGAAAAATAAAATAACCAACATTTATTGAACCAAGATCATTCAGTGAGCCTACAAGGTGTGACAAAAATGTATGGGTAAATGTTTACAAAAAATTATTATCATTAAAGACAAATTGTCATTAATCACCCTCAAAATACTCTTGCTTTGAATACACTTATGCCATCATCCTTGCCACTTTCTGAAGCAGTTCTGGGAAACTTGTTTTTCTGAGGTGTGACTAAAAAAAGAACACAGTGATTGCCACTGCTGAGTACTGTATAACAAAAAAGCAGGCTTATAAAAACATTAAGGTGTCCTCATCCACCTTATTCACTGGATTTGACACCATACAACTTCTGGCTCTTCCCCAAAGTCAAAATGACCATTAAGGTAAATATTTTGAATTGATTCATGACACAAAGGCAGTCACAACAGCAGAACTAAAGACACAAACAAAGGCTTTCCAAAACTGCTTCAGGAAATGGCAAGAATGGTGGGATAAGTTTGTTTAAAGCAATGGGGAGTGTTTTGAGGAGGACTGATGGCAATGTGTCTTTTTTTTAGACAAAGTCTCACTTTGTAGTTCAGGCCGCCCTCAAACTTGCTATGTAGCCCAGGCTGGCCTAGAACTCAAGGTGATCCTCCCACCTCAAACTCCTGGGTGCTGGGATTACAGGAGTGTATCACAAGTCCAGTGGATATGTATCTTTTACTTTAATAATACCTTCTATATTTAAACATTCACCGTATTTTTTAATCACAGCATGTATGCTTCCTATAGCTTCTTAAATGGTCTCCCTTTATCCTCATTATCCCCCAATAATCCATTCGCCCCGGGATAATTCCTTCACTCAGTGGAAGTAGTCTTCCAGATGCACTTACAAAAAGAAGCCAGATTTTGACATTAATCACACAAGAACTTACATCTGGCCCCTCCCTACCTCTCTGACCTCATCTCCAACCACTTGTTTTACTACAGGCAGTGTCCTTTCTGTCTTCAAACCTGTCAATCTGGTTCCCATTTCACTTACTCTTCACGCTATCAGAAGCAATCCTCTCTGACGTATGCAAAGTTAGATTCTTACCTTCATTCAAGCTGAAGTCCAAATGTCAGAGGCCTTCCCACTAGAAATCTACTGTACCCATCCTCTCCCCTACCCCTTCCATTACCCTGTTGTTTTGCTGTACTTCTTCACAGCACTTACATCTAAAACTATCTCGTTGGCTTATTTATTGGCCAATTCACTGTCTCTCACACTCACATACACTGTAAGGTCTGTTGAGAAAAAGACTGTTAGTCTCTGGAGAGACCTGTCCCCAGTGTCTAACACTGAGAGTAAATACTTAATGGTAATTGTGAATGTTATGCTAAGGGTTTTACAAGGTCTGCTTTATTTAAACACAGAAGGTTAGTGGAAAAAAAAAAAAGACAGCATCCTCCTAACTCTGAGAATTAAACTCCGAAGTGTTTTAGGAGAGTTAGAGAATTTAAAAGTTAAGCAGGATAAAGACTACTGTATTAAATACGTATGTCAAAAGAAATTTCAAAACAGTATTTTAGGTTTTTAGGATCTGCCATCAATGACAGCACTCGGTTGAAAAATTCGTGGTCCAGAAAATTCCTTCCAAATCTAGACTAAGACGCGGAAGGGAAGAGTAAAGCAGCACAAGGCAATGCCCAGGTCTGGGACTCGGTGAGGGATCCAGTGTGGTGGGAGACTCATTTGTGCCCATTTCCTTTACCTACGAAGGGGGAACGGGCTCACTCTCGCGAAGCTGAGATGACTCTCTATTCCCTGCCCCCACCACACTCAAATGCGTGCACTTTATCCACACTCCATTAGCTTTGTCTCAGACGCTCAAATCCGCTCCCCCAACTCCACTCCCAGATCCCAGTCAGAAGAAGCCCGAATTTTACCCAGTCCTTGACGCGCCCAGCGTTGCTACCGCAGGTGCCGAAGCTGGCGCCTCCGCGGGTAACCGCGTGCGAAGAAGCGGAGCTGCCATTCCTCCTGAGAAGCGGGCCAGCTGGGCCTCGCTCAGGAAATCATGCTCCTTCCAGCTCCCGCCTCTGTCCCGGAAGTCGCTCTTGCGAGGCGCGGCCTTCAGCCAATCAGGTCCCCACATGTGACAACCCCCCCCCCCATGGTCCGCAAGCTAGAGCGCCACCAAAGCTTTCTCCGCCCCTCCCCGCCTGAGGCCCTTCTTTCACCTGGGAGGACTTTCCTGGCTCAGCGCGGGGCCTACACTGGAATGTCCGAGAAGGGCTAAGCGGTGGCTCGGCTCCCGCGGTTATCAGTGATTTGTTTTGTTTTGTTTCCCCACCACTGGGGATTGAACCTAGGGTCTTCGCACTGAGCTACATCCCTGCCCTTTTAAAAAAATTTTGTGTCTTGAGACAGGGTCTATCTAATTTGCCCTGGCTGGGCTCCAATTTAGTTTTCTCCCTGCCTCAGGCTCCCACAGCGCTGGAATTAAGGGCGTGCGCCCCCAAACCCGCCTAGTATTAGGTTTTGGGGAGGCAAGCCTCCTCAATCAAACCGAAGGAACGAGAGACCATATTTTTAACCCAAACTCACAGAGGAACGGGATTCGTACTCGACTTGTGACCCAGAGCCTGGGCTCTGTACCCACTCTCCATCCTTACAGATACCCAGGATAATCTTATCCTCTCAGAAACGCTGTGCGCTCCCAGGGACTGACCCAGCAGCCTCAGGCTGTGGTGAAAAATCAGAGGCATTACCCCTTAAACATACTTTTCTCTCTCCGACCCCCGTGTGGAGATCAAAACTGGGGCCTGGTGCATGCCAAGCAAGTGCCTTACCACTGAAATCCAAACATAAATGGGTAAAGAAACAAAAGTCTGTCAGACCATCAAAGCAGAGAAGGGTTTTCCTGGCAAAGGGAGCAGCAGAGGCCAAAGTTTGGGAACTGCCACTCCCCTTAGTTCTTTTTTGAGACAGGGTCTCGTTACACAGTTCAAGATGGCCTTGCACTCGCTGTGTATCCCAGGCTGGCCTTGAATTTGCAGGGATCCTCCTACATCTCCAGTGAGTGCTGGGATTACAGGTGTGCGACACCACACCCTGCCCCTTGGTACTCAAGGCTAAATGGAACTTTGGGAAACTGTAGAGAACTACTCATACATAAACCAGTTACAGTAACTTGTTAAATATAAAGCACAGTTCTGTTGTGCAACACTGTAAAATCAGTAACTTTCTTCTGTCTCCATCTGGTACCAGTATGGAGTGGCTGTAGAATGTCGCGCAGAAATCATCAATGTCACAAGAGTAAAGGAAATAATTGCATTGTAGCTCACAAGGGAGCTTCAAGATAGCTGTTTTTGCAGAAATCTCTCTCCCTCCACCCCCAACAAAGCAAAGTAAAAATAAATAAATACAATCCATAGGTGCAATTCATGTGAGTAGAAGTGTAACTAAACTGTTAAGCTATTCAACAATTACACTTTAGTCTTTCATTTTAAAAGTCGGACGTCTCACTATCAAAGATATAAGAAATGTCTGGCTTGTTGTGTGATGCAATAGTTCTTTCAAGTCATGTTGTGTTTGGATTTGGAGTTGGGACAGGGAGAGCAGCAGCCATGTCAGCTATATGCTCAAACATCCACACGATGATGGAGAATAATTTCAAAACCTTACAAAGCTGAAATTCAAGGAGTTATGGAAAACTGCCTTCATGGTCTTTGGCAGAGGACTGGTTGGTAAAGCCATTCACTTCACTTCACTTCACTGTTTTCAGAATGTTGTCTCCATGTTGCCACAAGTATTGCAGGTAACACAGTATATTCATATGAAGAGCAATCTTGGGGCTAAAATGCCTTCATTCTTTGCACCTCTTTTACAAGTCCTTACATTTAATTACTAATTGATAAGCAGCAGCTTCCTATGTAAAGTAGGAGACTGCCACATTTTTGCTATCATGATCGGCTGGGCCTGCTGCTGTTCCTAGTAAGATATTCTGAATTCCATTTTAACAATAAAGCTTGATTTAACAAAAAATAAATAAAAAATAAAAGTCAGATGTATCCAAAAGAATGTTAATGTGTTTTTTTAATGAACACCTGGGAATATACCATTCAATTTCAGAAACAGTGCTACGCACTGTGGGTGGTACACGCGTGTAATCCCAGCTGCTCTGGAGACTGAGGCAGGAAGATGGCAAGTCTGAGGTCAGCCTGGGGAATTTAGTGGTACTCTGTATCAAGATAAATAAAAAGGGCTAGGAAATGTAGCTAAATACAAGGCCCTGGGTTCAGTCCTCAACTCCCGGAGGAAGGGCGGGACATGAATCAATACTATCAGAAGCTCCCTCTGTGCTCCTCCCAGATCCCATTTGCTCCTTGCTTTCCTCCCAAAAGTAATCACTATGCTGTCATTTTATTAAGATGATTTTTTAAAAATTTATTTTACCTGGCAAGTGCAAGGTCCGGAGTTTGATCCCTGGTACTGAAAAAAAAATTAATTTTAAATTTCCTTTAGGTAAACACCATATCTCTGTTCCTAAATAAGGCACTATTTTTTCCTTCCTTCCTCCCTGCCTCCTTTCCTTTCCCTCCCTTTCTTCCTTTCTTCCTTCCTTCTGTGTGTGCACCTAGGGGTTGAACCCAGAGCCTTGCAAAGGCACGTGCTCCATGGCTGAGTTACGCACCTAGCCAACAATGTACTATTAATTTTGCTTGTCTTTATAAAAGACAAATAATGATAAAATTATTTCCATGCTACATTATACAGCTATTTGTTTTCGATAGCATGCTTCTGAAGTCCACTTCCTTGTTGTATATAGCTATGCTTTATTTTCTCTACCATATTACATGGTATTATTTGCATATACAAGACAAAAAATTTTTTTGCCTTAGTGGCTGTGCCAATACACACTCCTGGCAATTTCCTTTTCATAAGCTTGAGCACAGCTGCTTATTTTTGAAAAATACAAGCAAGACTAGACTGCCATGTTAAAAATAAAATTCTTTTTAAATGTAACCTTGAACATAATATAAGAAAAAAACCTAGATCAAGGGCTGGATATGTTGCCCCATAGTGGAGTAACATAGCATAAGGCATTGCCTTCAATACCCAGCCCTGAAAAAAAAAAAAAACCACTTAAAATGAAATAACATAATTCACTACTGAAGTTCTTTAGGCATGTCCCTTCCTTGGGCCTCTATCCAGTTACCTCATTCCATGGGCCAACTCATCTTCCTGGGATAAAAATCTCTTTTATCCAGTTTTGCTTTCCCCAGAGTCCCATTTTCCTTTGTCACCAGTCTTAACTGTAGAAAAATAAAAATCTTTCCCTCCAAAATTCAATAACAAAAAAAGCAAACAAGTGTTAATGTGTTAATTCCAGAGACACAGCCTTGCCCACAATGTAGCAGTCTATTTACATCATGCATTGCAGTTGTTGGTGACTGTTCTGAACGTCATCCAGAATGAATTTTTGCTTTACTTTCATATACTCAGAAGACCTATTAAACTGTGTTCTCAAAAGAGTAGTCATGGGCCAGCGATTTAGCTCAGTGGTTCTGCCGCCTGCCTCGAAAGTGCAAGGTCCTGAGTTCGATCCCCAGTACCAAAAAAAAAAAAAAGAGTAGTCTTCCTTGAGGGATGATTTTCACAACCATCCCTGGAGTAGTTCGGTTGGTTAACCCTCTTTGCCTTGCAAGAGATAACTCTGGAAACCAACTCTAGCTAGCTTAAGCAGAAAAGGTTAATTGTTCTAAAGATATGTGGCTATTATTAGGTATCAAAAAAGAATTTCTCCTTGGTCAAATTTGGGTCCAGTTCCCCCCCTAGAATCAGCCAATGTAGAGATCTGGGTGTGATGGTGCATACCTACTCAGCTACCTGGAAGGCTGAGGGAGAAGGATCATTTGGACAACATAGTGAAATCCCCTTTACACACACACACACACACACACACACACACACACACTACCAGATGAATCTTTGCTATGGAGAAGGTCCCAATATATGTTCAGCAAATGTTTTTCAAATGGCTGAACAGTAGGGAGGATCCATTATCAACAATATCCAAATAGCAAAACCAACAGTAGATATCTCATTTGTTTGTTTCCTCTTTCTGAAAAAGAGTCAGCATTTATTTTGAGTTACCTTTCAAAAGCTCCATAAACAAAAATGTAAGACCTCATCTATCTTTAGTTTTATATATATGTGCATATTTAATATACATACATACATATTTATTCTCCCCCTCCAAAACCATTAGAGCTTTCCTCATCACAGTATTACAGAAAAGTAAAAAGCAGTTTCTCAATCTTGGCATTATTGATTTTTTGGGCTATATAACTCTGTCATGAGGGAGGGGCCGATCCTGTGCATTGTAGATATTTAACACCATCTCTGGTTAGATGATGGTAGCACTCTCCTCCTCCCTGTGGTGACAAGCAAAAATGTCTCCAGACATTGCCACATGTCTCTTGATCATCCTAGTCATGAGCCATTGGTATAAACACAGAATGCATTTGGAACAGAGAACAGGAAAGAAAAAATATATATATATATATATATATATATATGGAATTTAATTGAGTTTGAGCAAAGAACAATTCACTAATCAGGCAGATCTCAAATCCAGAATAGGTTTAAAGCATTCCAGCAGAATTCCAGCCTGTAATGTGGTCAGATACCATTCATGGACAGGAAACAGAAGTGACACACAGAGAAGGCTGGATTGGCTGCAGCCTGGATGTGTCTGCCTTATTTGAACATGGTCTGATCAGTTGTCCACCCATGACTGACTGAGACTTGGCTGCTGTAGGGTCTTTCTATGAAGCCCAGGCTGGCCTTGAATTTGAGATGCTCCTCCTGCCTCAACCTTCTGAGTGCTGGCTTGACAGGCCTGAGCCACCATGCCCAATTTTAAATGGTTTTTAATCTTTTTGGGGGGAGATGGGGGATGATTTTAGGGATGATTCCCAGTACCCTTGTCCCCCCCAAAAAAGTAAAAATGAAGAAAATAAGAAAAATAAGGGCCAGGGATGCAGCTCAGTGGCGCAGCATCTGCCTGGCAAGCATGAGGCCCTGAGTTTGATTCCTGGTACCAGAAAAGAAAAACAAAAAAATTAGTTTATTTATAATATAGTAAAATGATAATACTGATATGGTGGAAAGAGAACTTAAACTGTTCTTTCAGGTTTTAGTCCAACCTCTGCTATGAACTAGCTATATGATTTGGGGCAGGTTACTTATAATTTTTGTTAGTTTTGGGTTGTAGGTGGGAGCAGGCTGTGTGAAGGACTGCATGGCCTTTGGGCTTCTTAGAGTCAATGGTCACTCATTTCAGTTCACCAAGGTCCACACTTACTGTTACTGTTATGACTTGTAGCTAGGTGTCCCTCCAAAGCCTCATGTAGTTATAGATGGGGTTTTTCCAGAGGTGGCTGAATCTAGGGTATGTGATTAAGAGTGCCCCTCCCTGGGTGTGGGTGGCACTACCCAAAGGTGGGGAGCCTAGATGGAATATAAAGGCAGGCTTGGTTGCTGCTGCTGCTACTTCGCTGCCTTCTGTCTGCCATGCTATGGACTGTTTCTCCTCTGTGACATCTCTCTGCCATGCCACCCTACCTTGGAGCCAGCCAACTATGGAATGAAACCTCTAGAAACTGTAAGCTGAAATAAACCTTTCCTCCTTTAATTTTGAGTGTTGGGTATCTTGTCTCAGCAATGAGAAAAGTAACTAAGACAATTGCTTAAAAACATTTCTTAGAGAGGATCTGGTGGCACATACCTGTAATCCCAGCACTCAGGAAGCTGAGACTGGAGGACTGCCGTGAGTTCGAGGCCAGCCTGGACTACATAGTGACACCCTGTCTGATTAGAAACAACCAAAATGTTCATCAATAGGAAACAGGTAAAATGATATATCCACTAGTATCTCCAAAATATATGTTAAGTGGAAAAACCAAGGTTCTGCACAGTACACAAAGGTTCTTGGGACTATGTGAGCACTTTATATATCTACAAGTGATATAAATCATATATACATATATAAGCATGCACACATATTTTTTGAGAGTGTGACACTATGTTGCCCTAGCTGACCTTGAACTTGCAATTCTCCTGCCTCAGCTTCCTGAGTACCTGGAACTACACCCAGCTTCATCATATGTTTATATGAGTGAAAGGACTGACAAAAATCTGATAACATTTAATGTCTGTCAGTAGAACTTTTCTGAAGAACTTTTCTTAGAACTTTTCTGAAGAATAGAATTAGGGAGGTAGGGAGATTTCACTTTCTGCCATTTTACTTTTTCATTTTTAAATTTTTATCTTTTGCCATGCTAAAATTGAATCCAGGGAACTTGTACATGCTAGGCAAGGCCTCTACCACTGAGCTATATCCTCAGTCCTCCATTTTTTTTATGTGCTGCAGACTGAATCCAGGGCTTCATGTGCTCTACCACTAAGCTATACCCCTCACCCCTGACATCTGTCCATCCTATAAAAATGTTCCTTTTTAAATTTGGAAAAAATAAACCAGACAAGTTTATTGTTTTTACAACACATTAACATCTCTTTATATATTCATTAAGACTAACGTAGTTTTTCTTTTCTTTGCAGGGTGACCAATTTCTACTTCTAGCCACACTATAGGTTCACTAATCTTTTTTTTTTTTTTTTTTTGGTACCAGGGATCAAACTCTGCTCCTTGTGCTTGAGCAGCAGGGGGCGAAACCACTGAGCTAAATCCCCGGCCCACAATCATTTTTTTTTACTAATCAGTTTTTAAGAATCATTATTTACACAATAAAAATCTAGTCTTACTAGTACAATAGATTAGCCATTGTATAATAAAGCTTTTTTTGTAGATTCATACAAACACTCTTCTATGTCCTTTGTTCTACAGTACATTGAACTGACTTTTCTCTAGGTTCCTAACTACACTTCTACAGTTATTAAAACAACTCTGCTTATCTGATACCATAGATCTTAATAAAAAACGCGTGTCATATGGCTTACAAATTGCTAATCAAGCCCTCGCACATGCTAAGTAATGCTCTCTTGTTGAATTTCACCGACAGCCCTGTCATTACAGTAGGCTTATTTCGTTTATCATGTCCTTCTAATTGTGTCTCCTTCTCCAAACATCTGCAATGGATGAAGTCTTCAAGCTTGAGTTGACTTATTTATCTTTTTGAGACAGGGTCTCTCTGCGTAGTTCAGGTTGGCTTTGAACTCACTAGTATATAGCCGAGGCTGGCCTTCTGAGTGCTGGGATTACAGGTGTGTGGTAACCTTAACTTTTTTATTAAAACAGCTAAAATTGTTGGAAATTCTCATCCAAAGTGTTGTACCATTTTTTAAAAATCCACTTTAGCCAGGCATGATGACATGTGCCTCAAAGTCCAGCTAGTAGGGAGGCTGAAGCAGGAGAAGTACACGAACTCAAGAATCTAAGGCAAGCTTGGGCAATACACAGTGAGACTCTATCTTTAAAAAAAAAAAAAAAAAATTACGCTCACTTTTGCCCATAAATGGAAATTCCAAAAGAAAGCTATAACTATATTAGAACATTCTCACATAAGCAGTCCCTATGAGGAAAGCAGTCCCAAATTAATTTATTAGATTATCATTAAAATATGCAATCAGGGAGTTGGGCATGGTGGTAATCCAGCACTCGGGAGGCTGAGGCAGGTGGATTGCAATGACTTCAAGGCCAGCCTGGACTACAGATCACAGATTGAGCACTTACTTAGCATGTTGAAGACCCGGGATTTGATCCCCAGCACTGCGAAAAATAATTTTTTTAGCTACAATGCCTGGCTAATATTGGAAAAAATAAAATAAAATAAACAAAGAGTCAGATTTCAAATCCTTGGAAAAATGGGAATCTCCAAAGTTGTGAATGTATATACCTACCGTAAGTTGTAACATATTATACCACATTCAGTGCATTAAACTTTCCTGAAAGCTGTTTCATAATGCAACGGTGAATACAAGGTGTTTTATTTTCCCATGTCAATTTCTGTAGGAATTTTACCTACATACATGTTCACCCAGTGTGTGAGACATCATTTTCCATTATGAGAGCTGGAATGGTTTCACAATAAGTTTATTTTATTTATTTATTTATTTATTTTTGGTACCAGGGATCAAACTCAGGACCTTGGAGCTTGCGAGGCAGGTGGCAGCACCACTGAGCTAAATCCCCGGTCCAATAAGTTTATTGTTAAAATAAATTTATTTTAAAGCAACATTCATTTGAAACAGTATAGTTTATTATGGTTTAAAATTCTGGCAATAAATATTATCAGAAGCTAGAAATTTGTCCACAGTGGAACTTGGCATAGGCAATCTAGTGAGTCTGTTGGTTTGTGATCGATCAGGACTCCAGATGGAAGTTTCCAAAATATGACTAAGTATTTGTGCTTTTATGAAGTAGGCAGCTAAATCTGCAGAAACACTGGTGGGTTCTGGAAAGAAAAAGGCAATTTTATTTGAGACGATATTTATAAATGTGATAGTCTAGAATGGAACAAGGGAATTGAGGAGTTGCTGATTCTCATTTTCTCTCTGCCTGTAAGATTTTAAGCAGAGAAGTGACCCATAGATTGATATGGAATATTTCGGCTTAAATTATAATTAACAAGCTTGAGAAGAAGGCTCGTTAGTCACTTTAATTTGGAAGGAAATCATAAATACCTTATAATACACCTCAATTATACATTAATTCCAGCTCTTCTATTCGTGTGACTTTGGAAAAATTACTTAATTTCTCAATATCAAATTTGTCCTTGAAGTGGGATAATAATGGTGCCCAATTCTGACCATTGTGACAAATGCCTATAAATCATTTAGTACCACGTATAGTGTATTATAAACATCTGATGGCTATGACTGTCTCATGTAAGTGTATTGATTCAAAGATCATACAAACTGAGGACAAAAACATGAATGAAACAAAGATAAATAAAATTCTTATAGTTTATGGGAGAAGGTACCATTTCTAAGAGGTACTGAGTCACTAGAGAGTCAAACTAAGATTTTTTTTTTTTACTTAAGTCTTTGGTAATACTGGGGACTGAACTTGGGGCTTTCTCAGAGCTACATTCTCAGCCCTTTTTAATTTTTTATTTATTTTCCAGTACTGGGGATCGAACTCAGGACCTTGGACTTGTGAAGCAGGCACGGTACCACTAAGCTAAATCCCTGGCACTTCATTGTTTCTTTTCTTTTCTTTTTTCTTTTTTTGGTACCAAGGATCGAACTCTGGTCCTTGCGCTTGCACAGCAGGCGGCAAAACCACTAAGCTAAATCCCCGGCCCCTGGCCCATCATTTTTAATTTTGAGACAGGGTCTCACTAAGTCACTAAGCTTTGGACTGGGCTTAAATTTGTGATCCTCCTGCATTAGCCTCCTAGAGTGCTGGGATTGCAGGTGTGCACCACTACATCTGGCTTAGGGGAATTTCTTTTATGATTACTGTAGATCGGAGTTTGTCAACCTCACACTATTGACACCTCAGGTCAAATCATTCTGTATTGTGGGAGTTGTCCTGTGCATTGTTAGGATGCTTAGCAACATCTTGGGCTCCTACCAAGAGCATTCCTCCCCACCCCTGTGTTTTGTAGCACTGCATACTCTCAATGTGAGCCTCAAAGACCAATCTGAGGTACAAGTTCCAAGCCAAGCACTCCCAAGGCCTTCTTCCCTGGCCAGTGGGCTTCCCAGACCTGGGCATCATGTACACTGAGGACCTTGGTATTGGAAATGTTAGGTACTGAAAGGTGTAGGGAGTCAGAAGCTCAATACATCACCTCTTCTTAGGCCAACAAACCAAGCTGAGAAGCCTAGGTACTCTGGGTGTGAGTGGGGCCAAGTGAAGTCTGCTTCTCCGTGTCTCCTTTCCTTTGGGCCAGTTGCTTTAGGTCAGATGAATGACTACAGATGATACAACTGGCATCAAAGAAACTGTACAGCCTACTCCAAGCAAATAAGGCAGATCAGGGCAGTTTTCTTTTGTGCTATGTAAGTTGACACATTATATCCTCAATTTTGCCTTTTGACCCACAAAGCCTAAGATATTTACTATTATTTCCCTTATAGAAAAAAAATGGATGGACTCCTGTTTTAGATAGGCTTTTTTTTTTTTTTGCGATACTGGGGATCGAACTCAGGACCTTGCATTTGTGAGGTGCGGCGCCACTGAGCTAAATCCCCAGCCCTAGATAGGCATTTATCTTACCACTAACACAGACAAAGTGTTACAGCTTTGTGTTTATTCTATATAATGTCTATTTGTCTCTATAGACACAAAAGTTATATACTAGAAAATAAACATTTGAAAGTGTTTTGCAAGATGAGTACCCACGGAGCCTACATTTTGTTCAGGAACTGTTGTTAACATCTAAGAGGTCTATTTTCAGTTTATAACTTAATGAGAGAGACCTTAGCAATTAATCTCTATTTTTGGCCTACCACCATTACTTTACAGCAGAGGCCAAAGGTAGAATTGGAAACTACGAACACAACACAAGCCTGCTTAAAGCCCTTCAAAGGTTTCCCAAATGCTTATAGGATTAATGGTATTCCCTGGAAAGATCCTTCACCATCTAGCCCCATTTAACTCCCTGAATTCACCTTCAGACACTCCGTATTCCTTTCCCTCTCCAACCTCCAAGTCTCAATCACCTGTGACCAGCATCAGGGATTCCTTCCCAGGTAACATTCTCAAGAAGCCACAGGGTACAGACCAGTGGTGGTGAACCTATGGCACACGTGCCACAGTGGGCATGCAGAGCTCTCTCTGTCCATCAGCAAACCAGGTCACTCCAGCATCGCAGCATTCTGTGTTGGCACTTTACAAAAAATGAGTGCTTTTGGGTTACATTTTGGTCTCTAAAAGGTTCACCATCATTGCTGTACACTGTTAAATCTTTTCATTGATGCTTTTCCCTTCACATGGAATGTTCTTCCCCATCCTCTTCAGTACCACAGTGTGGTAGTTATTCCTGGGTCTGTCTGCCTTGACAGATAGTGAGTGCTAGGAATACAGGGACTTTATATTTGTCTCTGAAATCCCCACTAGGGAGTGCCTAATGTAATGCCTGGCACTTGCTAAGAATTCTATAAATACTTGACCAGTTAATTATTTGAAGGGCACTGTGTGGCTCATCCTGTCAAAAAAGATAATTTTTTCTGCTGGTCTGGTAAAGAATCTACTCTTCTCTCCTTGGCAAAACTTCTCTCCTCTTTAGTTATTCCTTTAATTTAGAGAACAAGGCATACAACTCTTTTGGATGGCAAGATATGCATCCTTTTATCTTTATGCTAACATTGTTCCTGACACTTAGTAAGTGTTCAAGTCTCTAACAATTGCATGGAGAATTATTTCAATCATATAAATTACCCCAAAGACTAGAGTTAAGGGAGGGGTGACATCAAACAATAACACTAAGTCCTTTCCTTCCGGAATTAGGGTTTGTTGGTGTCTTGCTCCTTTCATTCTTTTCTTTTTCTTTCTTTCTTTCTTTCTTTCTTTTTTTTTTTTGTGGTGCTGGGAATTGAACTCAGGGTCTTGAGCATGCTAATTATGCCACTAAGCTATGTTCAGCCCCCAACATTCTCTATTTTTCAAAATAGACAAACCATTAAGTAACTGAATGTATTTCATGTTAGAATTTTAAGTGTTCAATTCCAGACTCCTAGATGTTAACATTTATTTGTAGTATTTTGTGTAAGTTCTTGAATAGAACTTGGGACCAAGAACAAAAAAAATCCAAGTGTTCAAAACAGCCAAAACACTTACACTTTGGCCCTAAAGATTATCTATAGAGTATGTTCATTTATTCTTCTACAGAGAAAGCATATACACTGTCTTTTTTTTTTTTTTGGTACTGGGGATCGAACTCAGGACTTCACTTGCCAGGCAGGCATGGTGCCACTGAGTTAAATCCCCAGCCCTACATTGTCGTAAAGGAGAGCTAAAGAAAACTGTAAGGAGATAATGAGTTTGACTTCTACCTGATCAGTGTTCTCCCTTATTGGAATGAAACCAACAATTATGAAATAAAGATGAATATCTTCCTGGATAGTATGTTAGTACAGTTTAAATAACAAGGAGTACACCATACTACTATGTCCTATACCCCAGAGCAGTTAACTTTTGAAACAGGGCTGGAGAATGAAAATTGATGCAGAAATCCATGCACAGCAATATCATTATGATCACTTAACCCACAGAGAAGCAGGGCCACCAATTCTGACTGTCACAAGACCTTTTCAATTTGGAGAGGTAAGTGGCCTTCTTCAGCAACCTTATCCATAAATCCACGAAACAGGTACCACAAGGGTTTTGCAGTTTAGTAGAAAGGCCATGTGACAATATGTATAGCTGGGCCGGGGATTTAGCTCAGTGGTTTCACTGCCTGCTGTGCAAGTGCAAGGACCCGAGTTTGATCCCCGGTACCAAAAAAAGCAAAAAAAAAAGGACAATATGTATAGCTAAATGTTTTCCAAACCTGAGAATCATTTGAGTTTCACTTGATCAATGATCTCTTACTTTTAAATTGATTCATGTAAAACATTTTTATTTAAATAAATTTATTTTCAAAAAGCAACTATCACTGTTTAAACAAAAAAACCAGTATCACTTGCATTAAGTAGAAGTAAATCCACTGTAATAAGTTTGTGAACATGAAATGTTATTAAATTCTAGCTGAGTGCACTTTTTGCCCACTGAAGAATGAGAGAGGTATTAAAGATCACTACCCCAAACTAAGGACAAGCCCCCCTGATAAAATTAAAATGACTGAAAAAAGAATAACTTTCCCGTCCGAAGACAATGTCATTCAATGCTGTATCCCTGTACCACTTGAAGCTGTCTTGTTCCCAAAACCTTGCAGAAGTCAAATTTCCCACCCATCCACCCCAGACCTTATAGCCTCCAAAATGATGTCATTATTCCTCACTTTCTCCCTGTCTCTGGTAGAGTAGGCAAAACCTTAGCCTTCATCCACTCAGAGCACTCCAAACAGCTAATCCCTGAAGGCCAAAGCTACTTCCCTTCCACTTAATTTTTTTTTTTTTGGATAGGAGGAGTTGAGGAAACCACATAACATAGACCTGAAATGATTAAAGGTAATGTAGTTGACTTTTTCTCCAGAGGTACTTACTTGGCAGAGGTCTGGTCAGCCAGGCAAATGGCTGGGGTCTGGTCCCTACAGGAGTGGGTGACTCTTCTTCACTGCCCCAGATTCTGGGGTGCTCTCAGAGGGGCTGGACTGCTGGGTCTCAGGAGCAGAAGCTGCACCCTCAGGAAACTTCTGATATAGCTTCTGGCTGGGTAGTGGCAGAACCTCCAAATCCTGAGCAACTGGCTCCCTAGGAACCTCCAGGATGCTTGCAGACTGATTTGGAGAAATCTCCTGGACTGAAGGGCTGCTGTGGTAGGTCTGCTGAGTGGGAAGGAAGGGCTGAAAGTCCTGGACAGCCTGTGAGACCCGTGGATCCACAGTTTGAAAAGGCATCACTGGGACGTGGGTGGCCATAGCCTGACTTCCAGATGCTCGAACAGTTGGAGGCTGAGTTTGAAAAATCCAAGGAAGATTCCAGGGCTGGCTTTCAGAGGCCTCGTGGACCTGGAAGGGTCTCGGAGGAGACACAGGCATCACCGGGTGGCTCTGAAAGGCCACGGGGGCTGCAGGAAGGCTCAAGGAAAGGTTAACGGGAGGCTGGATCTTAGAGGCCACAGACACGGCAGGCTGGCTCCTAGTAGTGAGAGGTGGCTGAGCAGAGACCAAGAGGGCCACAGAGGGACTCTCTGAGGCCACGATAGCAGAAGACAGGGGCTGGTCCAGATGGGATGGTGGGAACACAGGCCCCATCGGAAGGGTCAGCCCACCACCAGCTTCAGGGCCCTGGGAGCCAACTGCCTCTGGATTGTTACCATCTTCAGGCTTGGGGCCCAAATTCTCTTTGCAGATTTCTTGAGAGTCACTGCTGTCCTTGACGCTTTCCCTTCCATCTTTGCCCTTGCTCTCGTCTTCCAGGCCCGCTACAGTCATGGTCAGGATTGCCCTCCTCTTCAGGGACCTCCGCAGGTGCCGCCGCTGGATCCGGAAGGTGTTGGAGATGCTCCCGATGGTCCAGGAGAAGCGGTGGCTGACGCTCTGGTGAAGAGTTTCGGCCGTGGGGCCGGGGGGCATATGGGAGCCGTTCTTGGAGGACTCTTCGGGAAGCAGCTCTATGTTGCCGGTGTACCAGGAGATCCACCAGAGCAGGCTGAGGAAGATGATGATGGAACCCAGGTACAGCAGCATGTCGTAGAAGAGCAGGTCCGCGAAGACGCCGGTGAACAGCACCGCCACGCCCACCGTGTCGAAGACGACGCCCAGCCAAAAGAAATGCTTGCAGCGGCCCAGGCTCGACCGCTTACCCGTCGAATCCACGCTGGTTCGTGAAGGCTCCATGGCCTCCCACTGTCTCCACCACCACCACCGTCGGAGGAGACCAGGCCAGGCGCAACGCCACAGGCCGGCTGGGGCGGGGGGGGGGGGGGGGGGGCGCTGGGTCCCCATGGCAACGCAAGGGGCAGGGTGCGAGAAGGGAGGGAAGTTAGGCCCCACCCTAGCCCAGCGAGAGGAAAAAAGGCGTGGGCTGGGACAGGCGCGCCTGCGCGATGCTCCCCCCCACCCCGCCCTTTCTGCGCGTGCGCAGTGTTCTCCACGGGTTCCCTGGGCTGTCTCCCAGCGGCGGTGAGACAGTGAGAATACTCTTCCGGTGGGTCGGGGCAATGGTGTCTACAGATGTATATGGACTTCTCACGCGCCCCACCTTCCTGGGTGAGACCCTGAAGAGAGCAAAGGGCAAGGACGTTCCTCTAGTGATGTTCTAACAGCTGGAGTGCAGCTGGTTCCCAGGCAGTCACTTTCCAAAG
This sequence comes from Heterocephalus glaber, assembly GCF_053883595.1. Classification (NCBI taxonomy): domain Eukaryota; kingdom Metazoa; phylum Chordata; class Mammalia; order Rodentia; family Bathyergidae; genus Heterocephalus; species Heterocephalus glaber. The sequence goes on along the minus strand of NW_028258467.1, from coordinate 11,606,878 downwards.
TGCCTCAATTAGGGTCTATGGTTATGTGAGTGTTTTCTTTTTTTCTTTGCGGTAGTGAGAATTGAATCCAGGGCATGTTCTCTGAGCTGCATCCCCAGCCCCACCCCCCCCTTGACAATGACAGGAGCCCCTCCCCCAGCAGGATAAGTCCAACAGCAGCTTCTCAGGGGTGCTCTTTTCTCATTGCTCAACATGATGCTGTCTGCTGATCACTCACGATGGGTCAGGACCAAAACACTTCGTGGTCTCAAATTCATTTTAGTCTGAAAACAACTCTGCGTTTTAGGTACTGCTGCCTGCTTATATCTGCTTTGGGCAAATTCCTGACTCTGTGTACCTGGTTATCTCTGTGTGATGGGGATCCTAATACTGAAACCTCACAAGGCTTTTGTGAGGAATCAGATAATGCATCTAAAGGGTGGTGTCAGTCTATCAGTGTACAGTGTACTTGTCAGCTACTACTGTGTAACAAGCAACCCTGAACCACCATGGTTAGGTAGCAATCATTTTGTTAACTCAAGATTCTACAGTCCCTCTCCAGCTGAGTCAGATCCCTTCCAGCTAGTTTCCAGCCAGATGTGTGACTGGAGTGGACAAGAGGTCCAAGGAAGGCTTCCCTCATGTCCTGAGAACTGTGATGTCCCCCACACCCTGGCCCTTCACATGGCTGCTTGGATTTCTGCCTGCCATGATGGGCTTGGAGGAACCAGGCAGACTTTTCAGCAGGTGGCTGGGGCCCTAGGGGCATCAATCTGCAAGAGCTACAGTCTCCTTGAGTCACTCAGCCTTGCTTCCACCCCATTCCAGTGGTCACCCAGGTCCCAGGGCCTCAGGGGACAGGAGGGACAGCCTCCTGTGCAAAGCTCTGTCACACATAGATCAGTACACGTCAGCATCAGTGTCCATGTCACTGTTTCTGTTTCATTCCCTGCTTTATGGAAGAAGAAAAGCCAGAGAGGCTGTACCCGTGTCCGGGGACACACAGTCAGCAGCACTGCTGGGATCTGAACCCAGGTTTGCTTGGCCCCAAAGCCCATCATCCCAACCCCCTTCCTTCATTGCCTCCCTGGGGGCTCATGCTCGGTAGAAACGATCCTGTGACAGCCTCCAGAGTGGGGATTGGAACTTGCCTCTTAGGAGCTGCCTGTCACATGAGGCAGAGAAATCCCATGCTGGGGGGATGGCGCTGCCCTTCACCACCCCTTCCCTTTCCTCCTAGGCTCTGGCTGTTTTCCAAAGCGCTGCTGGACCAGAGCACAGCCCAGCTCATCCTCAGGGTGACAGAGGCGCGCAGGGGTGGCCAGGTCCTGAGCCTGTGGAGCCAAGCCCGGCACTCGGTGGCTGGCTGGGCTGCACTGCCCCACCTGCTGAGCCTCAGGGGCATGCTGAAGCGGAAGGAGGTGCTCCGAGAAGGTGCTGGTCCCAGGGCATGGGCTGGGGTCGTGGGTGAGCACTGTGCATGGAGCCTTGGGTAGATTAAACCCTACACAAGTCCATTGATGCTCTATTCCGGGGCCTCATACTGCACATCAGGCAGGTGTAGATAAAGGGCTGGAGATTATCTCCCTCTTCTCCTGACAGAAAATCTGCTGTCTCCAAACTGTACAGGTTCCCTTGTGCAGGACTTGTCAGAGCCTTTAACATGCTAATGGGCATGGTGTATCTCCTGTGGGGAGAGCTGGGTGCAGAGTTTCCCTAGCATATTTTTTTTCTAATATAGGTTGAGTAGCCCTAATCTAAAATGCTTTGGACCAAAAGTGTTTCATATTTCAGTCTTTTGGATTTTAGAATATTTGCATAGATTTTATCAGTTGAATATCCCTAACCCTCAAATCTGAAATGTTTTGGAATGGGAAAGAGCTTGAGTCTCATGTCAGTGCTCAAGGCGTTTTAGTTTTTTGTTTTTGTTTTTTGGTACCGGGAATTGAACTAGGGACCTTGCTATTTCGAGGCAGGCACCAGAACCAATGAGCTAAATCCCCGGCCCACTCAAGGCATTCTAAATCTTGGGAGCATTTCGGATTTATGATTTTTGGTCTGGTGCTCTGTTGTACTTTTTTATTTTGACATAATTTTAGATGTATGGGAAGTCACGAGAATAGTACAAAGAATCCCTTAGCCCTTTTACCCAGATTCGCTAGGTGCTAACATATTTCTTTTACTATTCTCATATTCATATTTTCTTTCTATATTTACAGAGTCAGTCCACAAATTACATCAATACTCATGATACCCTGTGTATAATATTTAGTTTCAGAAGTGTGATTTTGCCATCATAAAGGACCTTTGTTCCTAAACATTTCAGCATTTGTTTCCTACACATAGACTTCCTCTTGTATTCCACAGTTCCACTAACAGAATCACAAAATGCACACGAGTACAGTGCTGTTCTCCGATCTACCTGAAAGACCCTAGTTAGCAAGACTGACTCCATATTGCTGCTTGACCCACCTGCCTGCCCTTTAGATGAACTCAGAAGGAGGAAACTTAAAAACCTCCCCTTAGAAAGTCTTCTTAGAAATAACAATCAATCAACTATTGTTTTACAAATGTCCTAACACCAGGACGTTCCGCTTCTGTACCTTTTGCTTGCTTTACTAGTTCTATCCCATAGGGGGCCTAGAAACTGCTGGCCTCAAAGGTGTATAAAACATGTTTGTCTTCCCCCAGTCGGGGCTGGAGTCCGATGCTCGGCTCGGGTCCCGGCCGGTAATAAACTCCTGTGTGGATTTAATATCCGTCTCTGGTTGGTTCTTTCCCACTGGGTGCAACATACTGGCCTTATTCAGTTTCCGCCCATTGTCCTGTTAGGTCCTTAACGTTCTTTATAGTAGAAGACAATCACAGATCATGCCTCGTAGTGTTCAATTGTGCAGTTTCCTGTCTCTTTTATTCTGGAGCAGTTCCCGTATTTACTTCTCTCTTCATGATTTTACATTTGGGCTTTGTTTTGTTTTGCCCAGGGCCTCGTGCTTGTGTGCCAGGTGAGGAGGGCTTTACCCCCACCCTCCGCGTGTCCCCCGCTGGGTGCTTACGTTTCTAGAGTTGGCTGTGCTCACTCTGTGGAATTTCCCTTCCTGGGCTCCACTGGACACTTCCTGGGGCCTGCATTCAGAATGCCACAGAAGTAACAGTCCTGTCGGGAGGCCAGGAGGTCCCTCTGTCCCAGTACTGGTGCCTTAGCCTTGATCCCTTAGGCTGATGTCTGCTAGGTTTCTCCACTGTAAAGCTCTGATTTTTTTCCTGTGTAAAGTATAAGTAACTTGTGGCAAGAGAGTTTGAGGTCGTGTAAATGTTTTGTGTCTTCATTAGATCGTAACCCATGAGCTTGAGTGGCCTCTGGTAAATCTGGTCTGAACCTGTCATTTCTGACGAGGGGCCGAGTGGTGACTCTGGAGCTTTGTTGGGTTTTGATTTATTACATATACAGTAGGAAGAGCTTTCCCTTCCTACCCCCTTCCTCCTTCCCTCCCTTCCTCCTTTGTTCCCTTTCTTTAGTAGGGTTGTATTTTTTTTTTTTTTTTGGTACCAGGGATTGAACTCGGGACCTTGAGCTTTCGAGGCAGACGATGGCACCACTGAGCTAAATCCTCAACCCTCCCTTTCTTTAGTAAACATGTACTCATGTTGTTGTTTCATTCTTATTTTATTCAATAATCTGTTACCATTCCCACTAATTTCCAAGCTCAGTTATCCCCAATTTGGCCAAAAAGGAGACCCTTCAAAAGGGCTCTGCGACATCATGGTGACTCATGGTGAATGTTTACATCTAAAAATTTATTAGAGTAAAAGACACATCGCCATTAATTCTCCCCCTCGGCTTGAAACACGCTCATTTCATCATTTTTGCTACTTTCTGAAGCGGTTCTGGGATACCCTCCTTCTTGAGTGTCTCTAGTTGTCCTGTGGTGGCTACCTCAATGTCCTGAATCGATTCAGAATATTGATCTTCCATGGTCAGCTTCACTTTGGAGAAGAGCCAGAAGTTTATGGTGCCAGATCTGGTGAATAAGGTGGATGCCTTTTGGCTGGACGGCACTCAGCAGCAGCATTCACTGTGCTTCTGATCCCGAAAAAGGACTTCCAGAACTGCTTCAGAAAGTGGCAAGAACGATGGGATAAATGTGTTTGAAGGGAAGGGAATGTTCTGAGGGGGTTTCATGGCAATGTATCTTACTGTAATAATTTTTAAATTTAAATGTGCCATATTTTTAAAATTAGTACATGTAAAATTTGTTTATGGTGAAATATACAGACCTTGAGTGTAGCATACAAGCCTCAAACGTTTGAACAGAGTTCTGATGGCTGCACACCCCCTGAAACCTAAACCCCCAACAAGATAGAAGACATTGCCAAGCCCTCAAAAAGCCCCTTGGTCCCCTTCCTTGTCATCTCCACCCCACCATCCAGGGGCTCCTGCTCTGAATGTCTTCATCGTACATTAATTTCGTCTGTCATAAAACTTCATGTAAATAGAAAACAGAATATATATTCTTTTCACGTGGTGTGATGTTTTAGGTTCACCCACATTCCTCCGTGCTACTAGCAGTCCCTTCATATTGCTGAGTCACCACTTAAGGATGCTATGGTCAGCAGTGGACCCATGTATGATGGCAGACCATGAAGTTATGTTTCCCGGATGTCCTCGTCATCTTACTCTGTGAAGGACTGACCCTCCGTGTTGCTCACAGCACATGAGGAATCACCTAATGACTTATCTTTCAGAACGCGTCCCCGTTGCTAGGCAAATGGTGGGCACCTGGGTTATTTCCAGTTCGGGGTTTGTGTGACAGAGCCCCTATAAATATCCTGAGAGACGCCTTGTGGACTTAGAATCTCCGTTTCTCTTGGTAGAGGCCTATGCATGGAATTTACCAGGCGATGGGGTGATTGTTATGTTCACTTTTCTAAGACACTTCCAGATCTTATTCCAAACAATTTTGCATTGTTATTCCTTTGTGACATTATGGTTCCTCCACATCCCCATTAACATTTGGGTGTTTAAAAAAAATAGTCATTTTAGTGTGTCCTGTTGTAGCTCACTGTGACTTTAATTTGCATTTTCTTGATGACGAATAACATGGAATACTTCTTCGTGTCCCCAGGAACTATTCATAGAACTTCTTTGAGAAGCGTCAGGTCAGTGTTTTCACCTGTTTATTAAATTGGTTATTTGTCTTTTTATTGAATTGTGGGTATTTTTTAAAAACTGGAGATGGAACCCAGGTCATTTTATTATTTTTAAATTTTTATTTATTTAAAAATAATTTTTTTTGGTACTGGGGATTGAACTCAGGACTTGGCGCTTGCCAGGCAGGCGCAATGCCACTGAGCTAAATCCCTGGCCCTTTATTTTTTAATTTGAGATAGGGTCTTGCTATGTTTCCCAAGCTGGGCTCCAACTTGCAATCCTCCTGCCTCAGCTTCCCAGAGTGCTGGGATTATAGCTGTGAGCCACCACACCTGGCTGAACTAAATATATTCTTTCACATTCCAGACACTGGCTTCTGACAGATACATGCTTTGCAATTATTGCTTCCCACTGCGGCTTGTGCATTATATATATATATGGGGGGGGTATGGGGGATCAAACTCTGGTCCTTGTGCTTGCAGGGCAGGTGAAGGAACCACTGAGCTAAATCCCCAGCCCTGTGGCTTGCGCATTAGTTAAGCATCTTGATAGGCATTCGTTTTCCATTCTGAAGTCTAAATTAGCCATCTTTTTCTCATTTTTGGGGTGTTGATTTCTGTGTCCTAAGAAACTTGACATCTTCCCAGGTTACAAAAATGTTCTCCTATCTCCTGTTCTGGTGGATCTGTGTATAGTGCTGATACGTAGCCTGAGGTCATCAGGAACTGGTTTTTGGCCTGATATGAAGTATGAGCCCTGCTTTGTTTTCCCACACTAATGCCGGTGACCTGATGTCCCTTGCTGATCAACCTCCTCTTCCCTGTTGAATGGCTTTGGCGACTTTGTGAAAACATCACTTGGCCATATGCCTGGGGCAGGGGTGTCTATTTCTAGGCTTTCTTTTCTGTCCTATCATCTGTTTAAAGTTCTATCCCCTTTTTGTCCTTTTTCTCTTTTCTTCAGGCATTTACTGACCTATCTCACTGACTCTTCTGTCTCCCTTAAACACCTGTTGAGAACAGCCAGAAATTTTTTCCTTTTCTTTTTTTAAGATAGTATCACACTGTATTGCCTAGGCTGGCCTCAAACTACTTGAATTTACGTGATCCTCCTGCCTCAGACTCTTAAGTAGCTGAGACTATAGGTGTGTACTCCCAACCCCAGCATAATGTTTCTTTATAGATTTTGTACCTTTTTAGATCTAGAATACCTCTGGGTCCTTGTCTTAGTCAATTCTGTGCTGCTATAACAAAGGACCCGAGGCTGGGTAACTTATTCAGTAAAGAGGTTTATTTGCAGACTAGAGGGTCCAGGCAGCATGGTGCCAGTTTCTGGCCAGGGTGTGCTACAACATGGCAGAGAAGCATAAGGAGAAGCAGCCAAATGGCAGAGAGTCTCATACAAGAGTGAGGAAGCAGGAGAGAATGCCTGTTCTTGTTCTAACAGGCTGTTGGCAGACTTCTTTCAGGATTGGGGCTCATGCCTGTGAGGAGAGTGTTACTCTCTTACAGACCTGACCTCTCCTTCAGGTCCTGACCTTCAACTTTCACCACTCAGCATAGCCACACTGGGGACCAGAAGTGGAGCATGGGATTCCTTGGAAGATACAGTGTATCGAACCAGAGTGGTTCTTTCTAGGCCCAGGGACTTAGCTCAGTGGTTTCGCCACCTGCCTCGCAAGTGCAAGGTCCTACGTTCGAACCCCAGTACCAAAAAAACAAAAGACCAGAGTGGTTCTTTCCAGTTTCTGTTTCTCAGCTTGGATTTTCATTCCGTGCATTCAATGCAATATTTTCCTTATGACCTCAAGCACAGTTAGAGCACAGTTATAATCGCTATTTTATAGCCTTGTCTTTTTCCAGTGTCTAAGTCGTTGTGGAATTGACCATCATTGACTGCTTTCTCTTGTAAATACGGGTCACATTGTCTGATTTCTTTCTAGTAATTTAAAACTGTGTCCTGGGCCGGGGATTTAGCTCAGTGGTGCTGCTGCCTGCCTCGCAAGTGCAAGGTCCCAAGTTCGATTCCCGGTACAAAAAAAACCACTGTGTTCTGAAGTGGACGTGGTGGCACACACCTATAACACCAGCTACTTGGGAGGCTGAGGCAGGAGAACAGCAAGTTTAACGGCAGCCTGGCCAATGTAGAGAGGCCCTGTCTCAAAGTAAAGAATGAAAAGCGCAGGGGATTCAGTTGAGTGATACAGAGCTTCTCTAGAATGCATGAGGTGCTGAGTTCAATTCCCAGTATTGAAAAAAATGTATTGTGGACATTTTAAATGATGTAGAGACTCTGGATTCTTTCATATTTTTCTGAGGAATACTGATTTTTGTTTTTTATCTTTTAGCAGGTTATTAATTTAGCCAGGCTCAAAATCTAGACTCTGTCTCTCTGTGATGGACTATAGCTAAAATCAGTTCATTTCTCTTAGTTTTAACTGTGCTTCTTGGAGTCTGTTCACACATGAGAAATTCAGGGATCAGCTGGAGATTTGTACAGAATTTATTTTGTTTAATTAATTTTGGTTCTGGGGATTAAAACCAGAGACTTGTGCGTGCTATGGACACATTGTGCCGTGAGCTACACCCCCAGCCCTGGACAGAGTTTATAAAAATGAAGTACAGAAATGAACCGGGTTGTGTTTCGTGGGAATAATGACTCATCTGACCCTTCAGAATTCCCCTCTCTGTTTCCCGACTTCCATCCTCACCTTGAACTGTAGCTTCTGAGACTTTCCTCAGGCAGACTGCAGATTTCTGGCCAATCCGAAGAGGGCTTGCCTATGGCATGTCCTTTCCCCCGTGGGGGCCTGCGGTTGGTGGTCAGGCCCCAGTCACTTCAGATGGAAGGGTCTCGCTAAGTCACTAAGTTGCCCAGGTTGGGCTCGAACTTTCGATCCTCCTGCCTCAGCTTCCCAGAGTGCTGAGCTTACAGGTGTGCACCACTATGCCTGGCTCAGACAGGTTCTTATATTTTGTCTTTAGTTTCTAGCCGTTGCCCTGGAAGGATTGGCTAGTTAAATTTCCCCACCACTGCCAGAAGTGGATTCGCTCCCATATCCTGCTATGTCCCTATCATTCTGCAAGCTCGTCCTCCTTGATGACCAGACGATGTCCCAGTCTCGTATCTTCCCCAAGATGGAACAAACCATTCCTGCAAAGGCTCTGTGGTTCCTCCCGCTGGAGAATGGGTTTTAGAAACTAAGAGCTCAGTGCTGGGGGTGTTCATTCCCAACAGGGTTTTGCTGCTTCTGGGTCCTCAGTGGACAGGCCTGGAAAGCCGAGGTAGGAGCACATGTATCTGTGTCTGTCTACGCAGATACAAGTGTACAAAGCTTTTTGTAAAGCCATGCTAGGTGCCTACATACACATCTGTATAGACAGGTAACTTTCAAGCTTAGCTCACACTGCTGTCTCCAGTCCAGTTATCTTAATCTGTTTGCTGTTGCTACAATAAAACACCTGAGGCTGGCTACTTTATTACCCAAAAAGAGGTTTATTTACCTGTGGTCCTGGATGTTGAAGAGCACGGTGCTGGCTCGGCTCTTGTGGGGACCTCATGACAGATGGCACCACCGTGGGGGAAGTGTGTGCAAGAGTGGCACATGGCACATGCAGAAAGGGGGCCGGGGAGGTGCTAGCTGCTGTTTACCAGCCCATCCTCTTGGGAACTGGGGCCCGTGAGCAAACCCCCTTCCACTAGGCCCCACTCTTAAAACTCCCCCACCTCAGCCTCATCGCACTGGGGACCCAGCTGCCAGCACGTGAGCCTCCGGGGAACCCACACACCACAGCCTAGCCGGCCACAGCGCCTGTCCTCCATCAAAGGGCTCGTGCTGGTTTCCCCATTTTCCCATTTCAGTTTCCCATGTCCAGCTGTGAGGAAGCTGGCCCCACTTATCCAGGATACATTTACTTACTGTTCACCCCTACACTACATAGAGTAGTTTCAGCATTACAAGCTTACACCCGAGAAAGTGAACCCAGTTACCTAGCAGGGATCCTCTTCCTCTCTAGTCGTGGAGTGACATGGAAATTGATCAGCCCCCCGTTGGTTAAATTATGGCAGAACCAAATTTCTTAAGACTTTTTAAAAAGATCAAATTACGTCAGCTTGAGAAAATTTAAGCACAGTCAAAGAAAAAGCATCACCAAGGAGCACTGGAGTTGTCAGGCTCCCTGGAGTCACAGTCATGCCCTCTCCTTAGCCTGTCTGAAGTGCATTTTCTGTGCTTGATGCACATGTGGCTTCATGCTGGCCTCTGAACATGCTCTGCCTTGTTTGTTTATTTTTTTTGGTACCAGGGATCGAACTCAGGACCTTGAGCTTTCGAGGCAGGTGATGGAACCACTGAGCTAAATCCCTGGCCTGCTCTGCCTTGTTTTTGAAAGTCAATTTACTCTCTCTCTCTCTGTTTTCTTTCTTCTTTCTTTCTTTCCCTCCCTCCCCTTTCCTTCCTCCCTCTCTCCCTTTCTTCCTTTCCCTCTCTGTCTCTCTCTCCCTCCCTCTCCTCTTGTCTCCCTCCCTTTCTCCTCTTCTTTTCTTTCTTTCTTGGATTGAATCTAGGACCTCCTCACTGAGTTATCCCTACCCCTTTTATTTTTTATTTTGAGCAGAGTTTTGCTAAATTGCCCAGACTAGCCTTGAACTTGTGGTCCTCCTGCCTCAGCCTCCTAGAAGCGCTGGAATTATAGGCATATGCCATCATACCTGGTTCCTAGCCCTTTATTATTTTTAATTTTTAGTTTGAGTTGGGGTCTTGCTGAGTCACAAAGGCTGAGGTTGAAGTTGAATCCTCCTGTCTCAGCCTTCTAGAGTGATGGGATTACATGCATGTGCGGCCAGGCCTGGCCACTTTATTGAGGTATAGGCCAGGCATGACAACACTTATACAGAAATCCCAGCTACCTGGAAGGGTAAGGCAGGAGGATCTTAAGTTTGAGACCAGCTGGGGCCACAGTCTCAAAATAAAAATTGAAAAGAGTGGGGTATAGGTCAGCACTCTGTGAGCTTGATTCCCAGTACTGCAAAACAAGCAAATACACTTTATTAAGGTATAATTTACATACGAGAGAGCCCTTGTTAGGCTGCAGCTCTGTAAGTCTGACACATGTCCAGCACCAGGCCTGACTTACGGCACAGGCCGTGCCATCACCCCAGGCTTCCCTCTTGCTGCTGTCAGCCCCTCCCACACCCTTCTCCCTCCAGCCCCCAAGTGCTCGCTCTTGGTGCTTAACGGTTCAGTTCTCTAAGTTACGAGAATGTTGTGTAAATGGAACATAACCAACAGCACCATTGGAACCTGGCCGCCTTCAGCTTTTGTCTTACAATGACGGGGCTAAGTCTGTGAGAGAGATGGGATGAGCAGCAAAGCCAAAAAAAAATTACTGCCTGGCCCTTTCTAGTGAAAGGCTGCAGACTTCTGCTCTGGATTAAGGAAATGAGACACAAGGCAACAAGTGTACTGTGTGACCCTGGCTTGCATCCTGCAGTTAAATCCTGGGTTTAATGTTTGAAAGAACATTACTGGAGCCCAGCAGGGGATGAAGGAGCCCCAAAACCTAAATCGGAGTTGGTCTCCAGTTACAAATAACTCCAACACCACCGGCTGCCACTTCTTTGGGTCGTGCCCTGGAGGCCCCCAGGGTGCAACAGCAGGAGGGGGATACTGTGTCAGTCCTGTCCCAAGGGGCAGGGACTGCAGAAAGGCAAAGTTCTTACCTGAGCTGCGTGTGGGAATTGGGGGGTTAGGTTGGGCTGGATGAGGTGGCCTTTTCTGTGGAATGTGGTCCTACCTGGTGTGTCTGGGGACACCGGGACTAGGGGACCTTCAGAGACAGGTGGGCTGACCAGACCCTGCCGGGACAAAATGAGCTGGGTAGGGCTGGACGGCCCAGTGGTCCCGTCCACTGGAGCCCACCCTGGCCTCTTGCCCCCAGGACTCCCCTCGGAGGCAGGGATGCGCTTGCTGCTGGCCCAGGTAAACTCCAACGGCTCAGCACACCTGGCGCTGTGGACCTCGAGGGGTCAGCTGGACGCCGCTCTTGGCCTGTGGGGTCCGAGTCCAGGCACCCTTGGCCGCCAGCTCCACACCAGGCTCAGCCACACAGTGCCCGGCCTCAGGCACCAGGGCCTGCCCTTCATGGATGGCCATGGGCATTTCCAGATGGGTGAGGAGGGGCTGGACTGGCCCCACTTGGGGCAGCAGGTCTAGGGGACCCCCACAGCTCTCTGCTCAGGTGGCAGGACACGGTCTAGTGGCTGGGCTGACGTGAGCCTGGATGGCAAGCAGGCCCCTGCAGCCCCAGGGAGGAGGGCTGAGGGCGACCCCAGAGCAGGGCCTGGGGCTGCTGGGTGCCCTGCCCTCCCCTCCCTGCTGCACATGAGTCAGCTTGGTGCCCGTGTACCCAGCTGTGGCCAGACTCCTCTTTTGCTCCTTCTCCAGACATCGCCACTTGCCTCCCCCTGCCTCCTTCCCCGACCTGCCCCATCTGACTGTCCTTCCTCAGAGTCCTACTGCTTCCCCATCCCACCTGTCCCCTAAACCTGCCTCCAGCTCCCACCTGTCTCCCCATGCCTCCCCACCCCGCCTGCCCTCCCATCCACACTCCTGACACCCCCCCCATTACCCTCCCCACCTGCCCTCCCCTCTACACACCTGCTCAGCTGACGTAATTTGATCTTTTTAAAAAGCTGCTCAGCTTCCTCATCCTCTCTTTCTTCCGTTCTGCCCCTCCCACCAGGGCCGGAAGTGCTCCAGGGCCACCATGTGAGGCCCTTGGGCCCTGCCTGGTAAAACTCTTGCTGGGCGGGCTCCCCCAGCTCCCCTGTCCTGCAGTCCTGCAGGTCCCCCAGGCCCCTGAGAGACCTGCTCCCGGACGAGGCAGTTGCGTCCCCTGCTGTCTCTTGTGCTGCTCTCAGTAAAGAGAAGCAAGAAGCTACATCTGTGCTGTCAGTGTGTGGGAGGTAGAGTGTGAATGGTGGCCGGAGCTGGGCCAAAGCCGGGCACTTACCACCCCGGGATTGTGTGACTTCGGGCAAGTTATTTTCTGTGCCTCAGTTTCCTCATCTGCAAAGCAAGCTGTTGATAATCCCTTCCTCCTGTGGTGACTTTGAGGCTGAGACCAGGAACCACCTCACCCAGCCTGGTGCATAGAGGCCCTGCAGGACCATGCTGTGGTCCCTCTTATTTGCTGTGGCTTGGGGGCTTAGTCCCCAGACTTCGGCAGATCTGTCCTGGGGGAGTGTTTCCCCATGATGTCGTCCCCAACAGTGTGGAGCCCATCTTAGTGCTCACAGCAGTGGCCCTCTCCCCAGCCCCGGCCTGGCCCCAGGTCTAGGCGGGGGAAAAAGCTCACTGTCTCCCATCCAGCTGTCTCCACAGATCACCTGCCACGGAGATGCCTCTTCTACCCAGCTGTCGGGACTATGCCAAGGGGACAGCCCTGGGTGGCCTCTTGAGGTACAGGGGTCTCTGTCATGGGGGGCAGTGGTACATGCTGGTCCACCACTGGGAGCCAGAACACCTTGCTCAGGAGCGTGTGCCAGGGCTGAGGTCATCCGGCACTGACTCACATTGACCCTCTCCTAAGCGCTCCACATCCTCAGATCATGCCGGGGTCAGCAAACCTTTCCCATAAAGGGCCAGGTGGCCAGTGTTTCCAGCTCTGTGACTCTGTGGTCTCAGCTGGGGCCCGCACACCACTGTAGTGGGACAACAGTACCCTGTGAGAAAAATACATGCACAGGGCTGTGTCCCAATAAAACTTTATTTGCAAAACCAGGTGGCAGTCCCTGGTGGCTGCAGGCTGCAGTTTGTGCCTGTCTCACACCACCCAGGGCATCTTCATCTTGCTGGTCTCATCTCCCATCATGTCCCTGGGCCACTCTTGCTCACCCCCCCCAACCCCCCACCCCCGGTTCCGGGGATTGAACTCAGAACCTTGTGCTTGCCAGGCAGGTGTGGCACCACTGAGCCACATCCCCAGCCTGCTCCCTTCTTGACTTACCTCTTCATGGTGGATCTGCAGGGGACCTGCTCCTTCTGGGGTCTGAGTTTCTCCCACGCAGCCTGGGTGGAACTGCAGATGCCCAGGGCTTGTGGGTGCTGCCAACCAGGCTAGCATCTCCTCAGTGTCACTGCAGGTCTCCGTGGACATCCGCAGCAGCGGCTCCGGCTTGGAGCATTCCGGACACATCTGGTCAGGCCCCGCATCCCTCAACTACTCTCTGAGCTGCTGGTACCACGAAGGGCACCTGGTGCTGTCCAGCTGGGGCCAGCACAACAGTGAGGCCCTGTTGCAGGCCAGGGTCCCTGGCCAGGTGCACCTTGATACCCAGCTGCAGATGCAGGGTGAACCACTGGGCTACAGAGCCTGTGTCCCCATGCCTGTCCAGGACACAGCCTCAGGCCTTGGCCCAGGTGGGCACAAGGATCCCGCAGACTCCACCAGCCCTGGGCCATCTTCCTCCAACCTACACTTTTCCACCTTTGGCCCTCAGCCTGCTCTGTGGTGAGCACCACCAGGTGGGCCCCCGCTCTGGTCAGTCTGAGCTGGCCTCAGGTTCTCGGGGGCTCCTCTGTTTCCTAGCCCAAGGAGGCCAGGGTGGCCCCTTCCGGTGATGGTGACCCGCTGCTGGGCACGTTCAGCTGTCCCAGCTCTTCGGGGGTCCCTGGGATGGGGGCCACACCCCCTCCCACCTCCCCACAGCAGGCACAGTGTTGAGTGCTGAACAGTGAAGGGCAGATGAGAATGTTTCCTGAGACCTGTGTCCTCGCAGGTCCTCTGGCCACTCTTTAACCTGGACCTGTCCCTCGGGTGGGATGGGGAGATTGAGGCTCAAGCTGCCAGGCTTGGCCTCCGCACTGGGCCAGGCAGTAAGCTGCACTCTGCAGGACCCTGCGCAACAGCCTTGCCCATTTTCTCTGGGGCTCCTGGCCCCAGCTGTGATAAGGACAAGCCCTGACCAGGATGAGGAACCCTGTGCAGGCAGGAGCAGCCTCTCCTTACTGGGGCTCACTGTGCCATGATAGACGGAGGGTGCCAGAGCTGAGGGCGGGGAGGTGGCTCAGAGCGGCTTCTGGGAGGAGGGGTCATTTCAGCAGTGAGCCCCAGGGCAACATCTGGGGCACGGATGCTGGAACTGATGATGTCTGGGAGGCCCCGGGAGTGGCAGGCTCATCCTGGGCTGATCAGAGGGCTGTGCACACGTGGTGGCCTTTTCTGCTGTGTCCCTGGGCCTCGTCCTTGTCCTAGGAGGGGGGAGTCAGAGTCTCCAGCAGCCCACGTCCTCTTCCCTCTCCAGACGAGACGAGAGCCTGGGATGGGGACGTTAACTTCAGCGTGAAAGTGACAGCCCTGGTGGCCCAGCAGCTGAATGGCATGCGGGAGCTGGTGGTGACAGCCGGCCACACAGAGCCAGCTCTCCAGGGCCTGGGCCTGCCCTTCCTCAGCCAGGTGAGGGGCTGATGGGGTGCCCTGTGCAGCCACCTCCGCCCAGTCCCCACTGCCCTGTCCCACTTGAGTGTGATTGAACGGCGTTCACACCTATGTTTCTCCAGCGCTTTCTGTCTGCAGAAGCACTCTTAGTACCACGTACAGTTGCCATTTGTGTGCACTGAGCAATTTCTCTATTCTCAGTCAAGGAGCTGGAGTCCAGAGCCCCTCCCCATGTTCTTTCTGCTCATCAAGTCCTCAGTCAAAGGACCAGCTTCCCCTGCCAAATATCTGCTCACTTTGCTGCTGTTCTCAGTTTTATTTTGTTTTTGTTCTTTTTGTGGCACTAGGGATTGAACCCAGGGCCTTTGCCTCTACCTCTCAATTTGAGACAGTCTCACTAAGTTGCCCAGGCTGGGCTCAAACTTGTGATCCTCCTGCCTCAGCCTCCTAGAGTGCTGGGATTACAGGAGTGCACCACCATGCTTAGCTGTTCTCAGGGTTTGCGTGCATGTCTTTGGCTTGCTCTCCTGACATCCAATAAGAGGCAAGACAGCACAACCCTTACGAAGGTTGTCTTTGGAGTTGAGATCCCAGCTTCACCATTGCTAGCTGTGTGACCTTGAGCAGATTCCTTAGCCTCTCTGTGCCCTCGATCTCGTCTGCACAGTAAGGATGGCAATTGTACCCATAACGTGGAGAATCAAGTGCGTCAACACTCGTGCTCTCCTCCTGCCCCTCCTCAGCTCATGGCCCAAGAACTCTGGGCTTCAGGAGAACTGAGCTCCTCACTGCAGCTTACCTTGGATTCGCAAGACCACCTGGTCCTCTGCATCTATGGCTGGAACCGGGCAGACAGGTGAGGGGCTCTCAGGGCTCCGGGGTCCCCTGGGAGGGGAGGGGCCAAGGGCCAGGTGCCTGCCGTGCCCAACTGAACACATGGCACCTCCTGAACCCTCTGCAGAGTGCTGACTCACAGACACAGGCTGGGAGGCTGAGACAGGCCAAGCCACTGTTCCAAACTCAGGTAGCTCTAAAAAAATCTCCGAGCTGTATCTGGGTGTGGTGGTGCATGCTTGTAATCCTAGCACTCTGGGAGGCTGAGGCAGGAGGGTTGTGAGTTTGATCCCAGACTGAGCAATTTAGCAAGATCCTGTCTCAAAATTTAAAAAATAAAAAGGACCAGGGATGAATGTGAAGGCCCTGGATTTAATCCTCACTACTGAAAAACAAAACAAAACAAAAACCCTAGCCTCTGGGAGCAGCACAGATGCATTCTGGTCCATGAACCGGTCCTCCCTGTGCTTCCATGCTTGTCAGTAGAGGCTGTTAAGGCTGGAGGACCTTTCGGGCTGGCTCAGTTCATGGAGCTCTTGCACACTAAGCCACCTGGCCTCCTGCCTGGCTCCAGCACTAAGACCCTAAAAACCTCTGGAGGGGACCCTGAGGGTGGCCTGGCGTGGGTGTGCTGCGGGAGGGCCGAGGGCCAAGTGCTGTGTGGAGAAGAGGCCAGGGGGAATTCCCACCACCCAGACCTGGCTGGCTGCTGTTAGGCAACGCACAGGCTTCGGGTCCCAGAATCCCAGAGCTACTTGGCCCTTGTACTGTTAGGGAAACTGAGGCTCAGGGAGGCACTTGCTCAGGGTGTCAGAACCAGGCAGAGACCGTGCTGGGATCCTGGTGTGGTCCCCTGACTCACAGTCCCAGTCCCAGGCAGGTAAGGAGGCCTTCATGGAGCTGCTGAGGGTCTTATGGCTCATGGAGCCTCTTGGGGGGCAGTGGGTGGGTCCTGGCCTGGCACTGGACAGGGTGCCCTTGAGCTTGGTACAAGTCCTCTCTTTCCTTCCTTCCAGCAAAGAGCTACAGATCTGGGCCCGGCACCACCTCTCCTCCCTCCTGGGCCACTGTCCCAGCACAGTGTCCGCCACAATCAAGGTAACTGTGCCCCGACCACTGCTGGGCACCTAAGTACTTCCGGATGCCCTGCCCAGGCGGAAGGGCCGCCTGGTGTGTTAGCCCATCCACATCTGTCTGCACCTACTTCTCACCCCTGCATGTGTTCTGGGGGCCTGGGGTGGACAGGAGGGTCCACTAGACTCCACTCAAGTTCCTCTCTGCCTCTGTGTTGTCACTGTGTCCTCACTTGTCCTGCTTCTTGGCAGGCATACCTACACCTGACACAAGGCCTGGCACATACTAGCTGCTCAGTGAAGGACAGTGATCACACAGGCCACCTGGTCCCCTCACATTCCCACTACCCACTGGGTCCTGTTAAATGCCCTCCTGAGTCCTGGCCACAGCCACCGGGGTTTGTAGGCGGCTACTGTGTACCAGCCGTCTCCCATGCTGGTGCACTGTGTGCATGCTCCCCAGTCTTCCCCAGCACTGCACAATCATGCAGGGAAGGTCTCTGTCTCACCCCAAGTTTTACTTTGGATAATTTCAACCCATATTTCAACAGTTATAGGATAGTGAATATATAGAGCCATGTTGTAAAAGTTTGTACCGATGTACGTGCACGTTTTTCTGCATTGTTGAGAGTTACATGGAGTCATCTGGAGACGCTGAACCTCTTTATTCATAAATACTGCAGCAAGTGTTGTAAATACTGTAGCAAGGATTCCATAACAAAACATGGTGTTACTACAAAATTCAGCACATTTAACACTGAAATGGTACTATTACCTAAATATAGCTCAGGGTAATGTTTCCCAGGGTCCCAGTAATGTTCTTTCAAACATTAAACCCAGGATTTAACTGCAGGATGCAAGCCAGGGTCACACAGTACACTTGTTGCCTTGTGTCTCATTTCCTTAATCCAGAGCAGAGGTCTGCAGACTTTCACTAGAAAGGGCCAGGCAGTAATTTTTTTTTTTTTTGGCTTTGCTGCTCATCCCATCTCTCTCACAGACTTAGCCCCGTCATTGTAAGACAAAAGCTGCTACAGACAATGTGTCAGTGACCGAGCATGAGTGTGTGACAAGAAAACTTTATTTACAAAATCCAGCTGCAGGCCTAGGTTGACCTAAGGGAGTGACTCCTGATCCAGAACTTTCTTCCCCAATCTTACCTTCCCCCACCAACATTTTCTAATGGAACTTTCAGGCAGCAAAAAAATTGAGATGCTTTTACAGTGAACTCTTACCCACATTTTACTTTATCATACTGCTCTTCCCCCATCATATTTTTGTAAATGTTTCAAACGTTTCATTATCACTAACCACCTTCGACATTGCTGCACTGACAATTTGAATGCATCCCAGCAGCTCATTTGCAAAACACTCTCATCTGTGTTTGTCTGATAGCTCACTCAAGATGAGATGCTGTTGAACAGTTTTACACGCTAACCACGAAAGTACCTATGCATCTGGCCAGCCCTGTGTAAATACTAACTCCTGACCCTCTTCCCAGAGAGTGTGTTTCTATGGGTCTCAAGCAGGAGCCCAGGATCTATATTTTAGTACCTGCCCAAATGATTCTGCTATTCAGCCACCCTGGAAGTTGGCACATTATTTCATAAGATTTTCACAATAATCCATTAATAAAGTAGGTATCATTATCCTCATTTATCAAATTAGAAGGCTAAGACTTGAGTGGCTAAGGAACCAGCTATAGATCACTCCCACATAGGACAAACCCAGGTCTGTTTGAAGCCAAGCCTTGAGCATTATCCTCTGTGCTACACTGCCCCCTGCTGCCGAGAGCGGTACTGCAACTAGAATTCTTGCCAGCTGGCCCTAGGCCAGCAGCTAACTTCAAGGCAGTGTTTCAGTAGACAGGGGATGGGAAGAGAGCTGAAAGATGTGGCCATGGCCACACCTGCTGGCCTAAGCGGAGGCTCAAGACCCTCATTCACTGGAGTTTGTCCAGACCAGGAAGCTGAGGCTCTCATGGGTCTGGAGCTCTGGGAGGCAGGGCCTGCAGCCTGAGCCAGCATCTGCCTGAATGTTCATCAGAGACCTGATGAAATCTCGTGTGTGCTGTTCTGTGACTAGCTACAGTCCTCTAAGGGTGAAGCTGAGGGCACCTTTGACTTAGGAGTAGAAGACCATCGTTTCCACATCAGCACCAGCCTGTTGGCCCCTGAGGCTGGTCTCACCACCACCATCAAGCCGGAGCAGACCTTCCCCCAGGTAAGTGGGGAATGGCCTGGGCAGGCCAGGGGCCACCTGCAGCAGCCCTTTGTGAAAAGAGGAATTGTGCTAGAGTGCAGTTTCCTGGGAAGACCCAGTGCAGACAGCCTGTGAAATGGGCAGGCTTGCTGGGATGGAGTCTCAGCTATTCCTCTTATCCATCTTTCCTTCCTTCCTTCTGCATTATTAATTGAGCATCTACTACATGCCTGGCACTATTCCAGAAGCAGGGATGTGGCTTAGAACAGGATTCGGACTCCTGACTGTCATCAAGGGTACAGTCTGGTAGGAACAGTTGACAAAATAACATCATGTAAATAAAATACGAGCTGGGCATGGCACATAGGCAGAGGCCAGAGGATCACAAGCTTGAGCTCAGCCTGGGCAACTTAGCAAGACCCTGTCTCAAAAATACACAGACAAATAAAGGCTGGGAGTGTGGCTCAGTGCAAAGGCCCTGGGTTCAATCCCCAGTACTGTTACTGTATATGCCAAATGGTGATATAAGATATATACTGTGGAAAAAAGCCAAATCCAGGTGAGTGCCCATGTTCTGAGGTTGATTTATCCCAGGTAGCCAGGAAAGGCATCCCTGAGGTGACGCTTAAGTGACACCCCAATGACAAGTGTCAGCCATTTGAAAATCTGGGGGAAGAGCATTCCAGGCAGAAGGAGCAACACATGCAAAGGGCCTGGGGGTAGGAATGAGTTTGAAAAGTGGCCAAGAAGCTACTGGACTGGAGCCAGGCATCTGGGTGGGGTGTGGTGGAAGCCAGCGGGAGCAGCTTTTCACTCTGATACTGCGAGCCTTGGAGGGCCCGGATGAAATCTCAGATCTCTGGCTGCTATGTGGAGAGGGGCCTACAGGTGGCAGCAGAGAGACCACTGAGGAAACAGGAAAGGGGTTTGCGACATTTAGGAGAAAACCACTCCCTGGCAGTCCTGGCCAGTACCCTCACGCCACCCCCCAGCTTCCTCTACATCCCTCAATCCCTTGAGTATTTCTGGCGCCCACCGCTGTCACCCCGTCACGTCGCCCGTCTCTGGGTTCTCCCCAACAACCTGGGAGCTCCTAAGGGCCAGGCCTAGGCCTTGGCTGTCTGCCCGGGGCTGGGTGCTGGGCGGAGGCATCATACCTGTTCCCTCCATGCTCAGGAAACTGAGCCCAGGACCCCCTTCCTGGTCAGGCCCTGAGGTTTCAGTCTTTCCCTCAGCGCCTGGCACTGGTTTTTGTTTTTTCCTGTACTGGGGATTGAACCCAGGGCCTTCACACTGAGCTACATTCCTGGCCCTCTTTATTTTGATAAAGTGCCTCACTGTGTCACAGTGTGGTCCAGGCTGGGCCTGAACTTATGATCCTCCTGCCTCAGCCTCCCAGACTACTGGTAGATGTATGCCACCGTGCCTGACTTGGCACTGTTGTGTTTGCCCCCATCTTACACATGAGCAACCTGGGGCTCGGCAAGTTTAGGGGATCTGCCCAGAGCTACACCGTGTGCAGGCAGAGCCAAGAGGTGGCTGTCCTCTCCACAGGGGTGTGCCGTGCCACCACGTCCTGTTGGTCATACTCCTCCGTGCCTCTTCCTTCAGCCAAATTCTGGTCATTAGGGAGCATTTGGCTCTAGGACCCCTGACACACGTGACCACGTAGTAAGCTGTGAAGGATCCACACACAGTCCCTTCTCTGCAGCCTGTTCCTGCTCTGCTCTGACCCTGCCCACCCTTCCCTTCCAGCTCAACGCCCTTTCCAGGGAGCTGGTCCTGCACACCAGGTACAGGTGAGCCCAGGGGACTTGGCACCTGTACCAGACAGTGCTGTGGGATGGCCAGGAGGTGGCTTTCAATGGGAGCCTCTCTGGGCTGGTCCCCAAGCCCTCTGAGAACTTCAGCCTGCAGGGTGAGTGTCCCTGGGGCTCTAAGTGGCTCAGCCCCACACTTGATACCTCAGCAAGCCATCCATGGGCAGTGGCTTGTCCCAGCTGCTGTTCCAGTCACTGGAGATCCACTGGGAAACAAGGTGGCCAGGTCTGGGCCCTCAGAGACAGGCAGTGAGCAGGGAAACATGTCAGGTGTGACAGAGAGAAAGAGAGAGAGAGACAGAAAGAGAAAGAGAGACAGAGGGGGAGGGGACAGGAGGGGAGAGGGAGAGCTGGGAGACAAGCAGAACTTGCTATGGGGTTGCAGGGTTAGGTGGTAGATTGGGAGGGCCCTCTGAGGAGGTGATGTCCAAGCAGAGACCTGAATGACAAGGAGCCGGCAAGGTGGAGATATGAGGAGCAGCATTGCAGGCACAGGGAGCAGGTGCAAAGCCTCTGGGGTGGCAGTGAGCCTGGGATAGAGCAGCAGCGGCAAGGCCAGTGTGGCCAGACTGCAGGGGCTGTGGGGACGGGACCCAGTCACACAAGGAGCTGGGGTTCTCTTAAGATGGAAGGGCAGGCATCCCAAGGACAGCTGTGGGGACAGTGTAGACCCCGTCCTGTGGGGCACAGATTGCTGGGTGGCCTGTGGGTTTGCCACCTGTGTGCCAGGGGAGAGGATGGGGAGGAGCAGATCCTCAGCAAGCCAGGGCAGCTGGCGCGTGGGTGTGCACACAGTGGGTGTGCGCGCATGCGTGAGGGCACATGGCCCTTGAGGGGCTGAACAGCCTGCAGTCCCTCGTGGTGTCTGGAGCCTGGGCTGGGGTCAGAGTCTGGAGGGAGTGAGGGACGCCAGTTCTGCCTGGGGGGACGGAAGTGGCTGCCACCCACAGGATGTTGATGTCAGGAGAATCAGCCAGGGCCTCGGGGCCCAACTTCCTGGGCCTGTGAGTGACCTGTGATGGATGGAGCTTCATGCAGAGGACTCAGTCTGCTCTCTGCTGAGGGGCACAGTGGACTCCTGATTGGGATGTGGGAAAGCAGACTGCCTGGTGGGGGCCAGAGCTGGACTCACCCTGGAAGGTGAGGGATGAAATCTGGGGTGCAGACTGTCCGCTGGGAAGCTTTGGCGATGAGGTACCTCCTGTGTCACGGCTCAGGATGGAGTGAGGGCAGGGGATGCCCAGCTGAGGCACAGGAGGGGTGCTCCTGAGGGGTATGGGTGTACGGAGTGGCATGGGCTGTCAGGTGTCGGGCTGCATCTGTTAGCTACTGCTGTGTAACAAATCATCCCTGATCTCAGTGGGTGAAAATCACTGTCAGTGCTCACAAGGCTGCAGATCCTCTGGGCAGCTCTGTTGTTTCTCTGGCTTCACTGACCCACCTGAGGACTGGCTGGCTGTTAGCTAACCTAACAGCCTCAGCTGAAACAGCATGATGTCACTGTCCCGTAGGCCAGCCTGGGTTTGTCTAGTGGAGGCTGGGCAGGGGAGCGAGAGAGGAAGTGGAAGCTGATGCCTCTTGAAGCTAAGGTTCCAGACTGGGGCTCCACTGATCTCACCAAGTTCCCATAGGTCATGAGGCCAGCACCAGACCAGGCTGGGGAAGCAGATTCCGCCTCTAGGGGACAGAGCCCAATTGGGGAGAGGGAGCCTTGGGGCTCCCACAGACAGCAGGTAGTTTAGTGGGGTGGGGCCTGAGTGTGCATGCAGTGTCTGAGTTTGGGAGAACTTCCCCGAGGGTGGGGCTGCCTGCCTGAGTTGGTGTCCACTCAGAGTCCCCTGTGCGCCTTTGTCTGGAGCATTGTCCTCAGCTCATGGGCCACTCTCTATGTCCCCATCACCCAGTGGCCCTCGCCCACCAGCTGCCACTCCTCCTGCCGCAGCACTGCAGCCTCCTCCTGACCGCAGAGCACAAGGGCGGAAGCCACCAAGATGAGCTGGCTGTCAGCTGGGACAGCAGGGACCAGGTAGGCAGCAGGACTGGAGGGAACACTGGGGTTGGACCGGCTGGGAGCAGACCCTGGCTCAGCTGTGCCCTCCCCAGGTGGCGATCTCCTCCTCTCTGCAGCTGAGGAAGGGTGAGCTGGCTGCCCGCCTGGCCCTGGCCCACCCCTTCACCCTGCCCTGGTGGCACGCTGAGGCCAGGGTCCTCGCCAGGAGCAGGGATGGCAGGCAAAGCCAGCCAGTGAGCGGAGCTTTGCGTGGCTGGGAGGAAAGGTGACTGATTCCTCAGTGACAGTGACTCCAGAATCGGGGGTGTCTGAGGCCAGGCACCTCAAGGGCCCGCCCTCGCCCGTTCCTTCAGCAGTGCTCCGTTGCACCTGCAGCTTGGTCTCGTGCCTAAGGGGGAACCGTTTGCCCTTCGGGGTGGGCAGGGGGTGCAGGGCACTGGACCCCCACCTGGCGGGCAGCCTCGGCAGCACCCGGAGCCTCTCTGAGCCAGTTTTTCTCATCTGCGAAGTGCACAACAGCAGGTCAGGGAGAACAGGCAGAACCCAAGCAAATGAGAAAACGAACCGTTCAGAAGTTGCCATAAGCACCACAAAGCAAGCTGAGGACACTGAGGGTCTGACCGGCTGGGCCAGCGGTCAGTGAGGGTCCCTGGGGAGGTGGCTCAGCAGCGGAGGACTGGGGGGGCAGCTGCGTGGAGCTGGAGGATGACAAGTGCCAAGGCCCTGCGGGTGGAAAGCCAGGCACGCAGCCGAGTCAGAGATAAGGCAGGGGCAGTGATGGGAGATGCGGTCAGGCGATGGGTGAGACAAGGGACTGCACAGGGCCCTGAGGCACCGGCAGGGCCTCCCCTGGCTCTGTCTCTGGCAATGCTGAGTGTGGCCCTGAAGCTCAGCATTTTTCTCCAAATGCACCTGCTCTCCCATCTGTGGGGCCCGGGCTCTTGCAGAGAGCAGCAGTGCGGGTTCCCCACCCCAGGTCCTCCAGGGATGGGATGAGCTTCTCCTCCCCCATGCAGGTGCAGCTGGCCTGGGACAGAGCACAGCCCCTGACCCTGCAGCTCACCTGGGCCCACAGGTGCTCGGCACACAGCTCGGCCTGGGTCAGCTGCCTGGCCGCCTCTCGGGGCAGGTATGTACCTGCTGATGCCTGGCCACGCCTGGGCCACCCGGCTCCCAGCCTCTGCGAGGGCCCCACTCACACCCCATTGTCTCCCTGCCAGCTCCAAGGGCCCTGGGGCCTGGGCCCCCTCCGGGCCTGCGGGGCCTTCACACACCCCCCGGCTGTGCTCAGCGAGCAGCTGGATCTGAGCTGGGGCCGACACCGGGTGCAGCAGAACGCCACATACAAGGTAAGCCAAGATGCCAGGTCGGCAGTGACCACAGGCGCCACTGCTGCCCACAGCACCGGCTCAGGGGCCCCAGGGTCCAGGGCTCACTGCTAGCTGCACTGTGCGACCCCGGCCCTCGTTTCTGTGCCGAGCCTGCTTTCTTATCTATGAAGTGAGTACAGCCCCTTCCCAGTGGACTGCAGTGAGGACTCTGGGGGATAAGGCAGGTGCACAGCACACCAGAGCCCCTCAGACTAGCGCTGGGAGCAGAGGACATGGACTTGAAGGTGGGGCATGGGGCTGCCCATCTGGGGCTCTCGCTCGCCGCGAGGGGTGTTCTGCAGAGCCAGGCAGGAACCGGCCATGTGGAAATGAGGACAGCTGCCCTGCAGGCCCTCCCTCCTGCGCCACCTCCCGCTCTGAGACACCGGGCCCTGCCCCAGAGCCCTGGCAGCCGCTGTGACAAGGGCTCCACGCTGGGGTTCTGGCTGCCTGCTGAGGTCCCCCAGGGCTGGCCTGGACACCCCCTCACAGCCCTGCCCTGTGTGTCCCCTCATTCCAGAGGCGCCGGCCACTCCACGTGGACTCTGGGGCTGTGTGAGCTGCCCAGGGTGAGTGCCCTGGGGAAGGGGCCGCCGGAGGGGAGGGCCGGGGCCCTGGGTGGGGGGCAGCTCGTGCAGGGCGCAGGGCCTGGGGGGCGGTCAGATGCCAGCGTGGTGGCTCTGCCATCTGGCCTCTGGGTGACTGGCCAGGGCACGTCTCTCGGGAGCTTCTGGTGTTTGTGTGGGGGTGGAAGAGGCTCTCGGTTCCAGCACATAGGGTGCCTGGGATTCGGGAGTGCAAGGAGGAGAACCTTGGCGCCACTGTGGGTGGGGAGCTGCCGGGGCTCTTCCTGCCCGGCTCTTCCTGGCTATGTCAGCTGGCTCTTCTGTCCCTCCATCCTCCCCGGCGTTCCTATCCTCCCATTTCTCTGTCCGCCTCTTTCCCTCCCGCCCCCTGCCCCACCCATTCTCCTAAGGGACAGATATTAAGTGCCCCAGGCTTTATGTGCCCTGCAGTAACTTCCCTTGTACCATGCAAGCACCCTAGGCCACGAGCCTGAAACTTTGTTTTTCCTGGTACCGGATCAAACTTAGGACCTTGTGCTTGTCAGGCAGGCGTGGTGCCACTGAGCTACATCCCCAGCCCCTAGGCCACGAGTAATGAATAGGTCCTTGTGAGTGTGAGACAGCAGGTGGCTGTCCTGGGCACAGTCAGGGGTGGAGGCCATAGAACAGGCAAGAGCTGTGTGGCCTGGGTCAGAGCCTGGGATGGACACGGGAAGGACAGGTCGGGGAGCTGGGCCCTGGGCACCAGCGGGGGTGAGGTGTGTGAAGAACATGGTGGGGTCGACCGGACGAGGAGGTGCAGTTAGGAGACACTGCGGCCCACTGGCCCAGCAGCGGGCCTGGCTTCTCTTCTAAGCAGGGAAAATGAGGCTCTGTGTGTGAGGAAATGTTGGATATGCATTTCTTAGAGGCCTGTCCTGCTGCCAGGCAAGGGAGGGCTGTGGTGAGGCAGAAGTGGAGGCTGGGAGACCCCCCAGGCTGCTGCCCTAGTTCTTGTGCACGGTCCCAGTAGGGAGAGGACGCTGCTGTCCCTGCAGCTCCGTCACTCCCGGCTTGGGGTCGCCCTGCCAGGACCTCTCTGTCTCCGGCGCGCTCAGCCTGGGCCCCGGGCAGCTCCTGCTGCGTTCCCACTGCCATCTGGGCCTCGCTCCGGACTTGGACCATGGCCTGAATCTCAGCCTGACCCTCTACAACCACAGCAGGCCCCATGCATCTGACTTCTCTGGGGAGCTGGAAGTGAGTGTGGGCCACAGACTGCACTGGGGAACATGCCCCTTGTCCCTCACGATCCTCCCTGGGCTGTGATCCACCGCCTGGGCTCCCCTGCCATCTAGTGGTCATCACTGGAACTGCAGGCCCGCCCCAAGCTTGGGGCCAGAGCTTCACTCTGCTGAACCGCTGCGCCTGACGCCTCCCTCCCTTCCCTGGCATCCGGAGCTGGACAAGGACTGTATTTTTGGGCTGGGGTTCACTGGCCCAGCAGCTCTGGCTGTTTCAGCAGCTTTTCAGTGGAGGCCCTCGTTCTGTGGGGCTGACAGTCCCCTCTACTCGCCAGGGTAGCCTGGGAGAGAGACCCCTGTGGGCTGGCACACACTGGGCACTTAGTGAGAGCTACTTTTCTGCCTTCTCCATCCCGAGCAGCTCTTGGTGGTTCCTGCCTGTGTCACCTGCCCCGCTCTGGGGCCCTCCTCCTTAGAGAGGATAGAAGTCTCTCCCTGTCTTGTTTGGTTCTCGTAGCAATATGGTAGCCCCTGGGCAGCGAGGGACAGGTTCAGGGAGGTCAGGCTTCACCCAGCCACATAGCAGGCGGTGGGGTCCTTACCCAGCAATACCGAGGGGTGAGCTGCGGATGGGCAGCCACCAGGCCAGATGCCCTCCGCACTGCAATCAGGCTGCCCCATTAGGTTTCATGAAGATCCCTGGGCTGCAGCCCCGCCCAGCACCCGGAGGCCTCTGGGGAAGGAGCCTGTGTCTACTAAGCTGCATTAGAGTCCTGGGGCCGCTGTGACAGATTACCACCAACCTAGGGGCTTAAGACAACAAACTTCTGTCACAGTTCTGGATGCCCTGGGCGCCAAATCGTCAGCAAGGCAGTGGCCCTCGGGGAGAGTGCTTCCCTGCCGCCTCCAGTTTCTGGTGCCACTGGCAGTGTTGGCTTGGGGCAGTCATTCCAGTCTGCCTTGGCTGTCACATAGCCTTCTTATAAGGACTGCAGCCATCGGATCCTTGGCCCACTTCGGTCCAGTATGACCTCGTCTTTCCTCAGTTACATCTACAAAGAGCTTATTCCCAAAGGTCACAGTAACAGTCCTAAGGAATTGGGACTTCAACATATCCCTGAGGAATACAACCCGTATCTATTTCAGTCTCCCTCTCCCTCTCGCTCACTCTCTCTCACACACACACTTAGGGCGATTCTGATTCTTGCTGAGTTTTGAGAACCACTGCTCTGTATCACATTATAGACTTTGAAGCTGAGGTCCAGAGGGTGACTCCCTGATTCAAGGTTGCAGCTTGTTGGCTGTCTGAACTAGAATACAGGGCGGGGAGGGGGCTTCTCCCCAGCCTTTTGTTTCCCCACTGCAGGGTGTCACCTTCTCTTGGGGCTCTGCAGCTTTTCTTGACTTTGCCCAACTCCCTGGCAGACCAACCCCGCCCTGTGTCCCTCCCTGCAAGACCTGGCTGCTCTGCTCGGTGACCTGCGCTGGATGCTGGGAGGCCCCCACAGGGTCTCCTTGACCTTGCTGACACCTTTGCAGCGGCTCTGGTGCAAACCTAAAGCCTGGGCTGGTACCCAGGGTCCCCGACTGATTAAAGCCATCTCTGGAGGGCAGCCAGGGCAGCAGGAAGTTTCAGGGCCCCTGGGTGGAGGTGCCACTGTGCTGCTGGGCTCTATGGGTTTTTCCCTGAGACTTTCTGCACCTGGAGGGGATTCTGAGCCCTGCAGCAGGGTGAGGGTGGAGGTCCCCTGCCCCAGGGGTGTGGGTACCCACTGCTTTCCCTCCATCCCCTGCAGCTCCGAGGCCCCACGACCCAGTGGGTTGGCCTGCAGGGTTGGCTCTCCACCTCAGCTTCCCAAACCCTGGCCCAGCTGGAGGGCAGCACGAACAGAGCAGAGGAGAAGAGAAGGTGAGGCTGGCTGTGTCACGCATCCCCAGCTGCCTCCAAGCCTCCGTGGCCCCCGAGGATGGTAAGTGGAAGTGGCCAGGTCCTACTCAGCTAGCTGGGACAGGCCCCGCCATGGTGCCAGAGAAGACAGGTGGGGTGCTGGGTGCTCAGAACCCTGAGGACCCTCTGTTAGGACTCCATGGCACCCCCACTCCCCCGTAGTTGCCTGTGCTACTGCCGGGTCAGGTGACCCTGGGAGGGTCTGGTCGTGCTGATGGAGACGGGTACATGGGAGTTTCGGGTGAGCAGGAGAGCTCAGGTGGTGCAGCTCAAGACCCTGAGTCTTAGGGCTTTGAGGCTTTGCCTGGACCACTGGGGAGCTACAGCAGGCTGCACAGTGCAGGAGGAGTGGGCAGCTGGGGATGCAGATGGAGAAGGCATGCGTGCAACCACAGGTCTCTTCCTGGTGCCAGGGGGCAGAGAGGAGAGCATGGTGCTGCAGGTGTGTGCCCATGGGTGGGCAGCAGAGGTGGAGGCCCTTCTCCAGGACGAGGAGCAGCCGCTCCAGCCCTTGGGACGCCTGGCGCTGCAGGCTGCCAACCAGAGCCTCCGCCGGGCGGCGCATGGCTGCCCGGGGCCCCTGCTGGACCATGTGGAGGGGAGAGGGCTGGGCAGGGCCGGGGCTGCTGGTGGTCTCTCCTTCAGGTGCCTCCATGCCCAGAAAACCAGCACTGACGGCCCCAGAGCACAGCCCACACCATCCTGGGCCCTCCAGCTGGCTCTGAGAGCCTTCTGTCCACTTCCTTCCCATGAGGCCTAGAGCCCCAGGCCGTTCCTCTGTCCCCACAGACCAGGATCGCAGCGGTTGGGTCTCAGGTGCAAACCCAGCTGGAAGAGAAGCTCAGAAGCATGGGGGACTAAGTGAGAAGATTCCAGCAGCTGATGGGTAGACCATGAGGCAGAACAGGGAAGCATGTGTGTGGAGCCCGCTCTGGCCTGGCTCTGCCCCCCGCACCCAGGCACGAGGGTCTGGAGTGCTGTATCCTCGGCCTCCACCCTGCTCTTGCCTCAGTTTCCCTGCCTAGGTGCAGCCGATGGGTGTTCTGGACAGCACGGCGGGCTTCCTGCTGCAGCTGTCCGAGGCAGGGCTGGGGACTCTACAGGCGAGCAGCCAGGCAGTGGCCCCCTGGTGGGGCCGCAGCCAGGTGCAGCTGGTGCTGACCCGCCACCTGCCACACCACCTGGAGGGGCTGCAAGCGGAGCTGGAGCAGCTGCGGACTGAGCTGGACCATGAGTGCAGGAGGGGCACACCCTGGACCAGGACCGCGACCGGGCACTGTCTCGGTCAGGAAGGAGGCCTGGTCCTTTGGGCCTCGCCCCTCATTGGCCTTCATCCCCATGCAGGATGCCACTGCCGTCCTTCCAGACCCCAAGCTAATAGCCCTGCTTAGCAAACATTCAGTACCCAAAGGCCCTCACCATTCCAGGGTGACGCCCAGGGAGGCCCCAGTGCCGTCACACAGGATGCACTCAGGTGCCTGTGACAATACCCTGAGAGATGCTGCCCACCAGGGAAGCCCTGCTGAGACAGCGCCCTGGGTTTGGTGGGTACTGTTGCATGGGCAGCCTCTGCCTTCTGGCCCCGAGGTTGTGTCTCCAGCAGGCAGGCAGGCGTGCAGGGTGAAGCACGCCACCCAAACACAGCTGAGGCTCAAGGACCCCTCAGACTGGATTCTAGGCAGGTTTCTGGCTCCAGACAAGCGCCAGCCTTGTAGCGGAGCCTTTGAGAGGACACCCCTCTTGTCTGCAGTGCCTCTCTCCCACCACCTTCTGGAGCAGGCCCTGTTTCCTTGGATTGGGTGGCAGGGCTGTGGGCAGGGGACTCCCATCCAGGCCCGAGGCCTCACGGCAGGCGGCGGTGGGCTGTTGCAGGGCCCCTGGCCACGCTGAAGGATGCCTATTTGGAGGTGGCACTGCAGCCCCTGGACAAGGTGTGGTGGGGACAGGCGGAAGAGGCCCTGCGGTGGCTGCAGGCCTGGGTGCCCACACCGCCAGGTGGCCGGGGGCTGAGGCCCACTGGGGCAGCCCTAGAGCTGGTGAGGTGAGGCAAGGGGGTGGGAGGTGGCCTGGCCCGGCAACGGTGGACCTGCCCCCCCCCGCCCGCCCCCCCCCCCGGCTGCCCAGCAGGCCCTGTCTTGGGCAGAAGCCACGCTCTCAAGGGCACTGAGGTGGCTCTGCAGACCCCTGCTGCGCATGTTCCACTTCTCAGCCAGGTAACTCGGGACCAGGAGAGACATCTGTGTCCCTGCCCACACGGCACCTTGCCGAACGCCTCTACACCTAGAGCCCACTTAGTCCTTCCAGCAGCCCTGCCCCACGAGCATCTGCAGTCCCCATTTTACAGATGAGAAAACTGAGGGCCAGTCTTCATTCCTTAGGTATTTTAGGAGCACTTTCTCCAAGCAAGCATTTCGGGCACTGAATGAGATGGACACAGTGGGCCCCCTCCCTGTTGAGGGCCCGACCGTGAACATTTTAGGCTCTGTGACTGTATACATTCTAGCTTATTTTTAATACCTTTAAATATGTAAAAACCATTTTTGGCTTGCAGGCCATCCAAAACCAGGCCATGGGCTGGCTGTGGTCTGCTGCGTGGTTTACCAGTCCTGACCTGTAGGTTGGGAGCAAGTGCTACGTACACCGGCGGGCAGCACTGTGGGTTGAGGGGCACCATCAGTGGTACAGCTGTGGGTGGCTCTGGTGACGAGGTGGACTGTGAGCCAGGGCTCGAAGGAGGTGAAGCAGGAGTTCTGGCACTGCAAAAGCCCCGGGTCGGGCGCGTGCAGGCCTGCTTGAGGAACCCGGGAAGCTGGTGGGACCCGAGCAGGCCGTGGAGGAGGGTGAGTAGATGAGCCTAGGACTGATAGCTCCTGGGGCCCAGGTCTTCAAGAAGTCTGTGGTGTCCCTCTGAGACGGGAACACACAGAACAGTTTGAATTGGGGAAGGATGTGACCAGCTTTTCATTTAAAAAGCTCCCTTTAGGGCTGGGGATTTAGCTCAGTGGTTCTCCGCCTGCAGGGTCCTGAGTTCCATCCTTGGTACCAAAATAAGAGAAAGCCTCCTTTGGCTGGGCGTGGTGGTGCACACCTATAATCCCAGCACTTGGGAGGCTGAGGAAGAAGGATCACCCAAGGGCAAGGCCAGCCTGGGATACACAGTAAGGTCAAGGCCAGCCTGAACTACCCTGAACTAGCGAGACCCTGTCTCAAAAAAACCAAAAAAACCCTCCCTTTAGCCCCTGTGTGGAGAAGGAAAATGGGACTAGGGGCCACCTGGTGAGAGGGAGCCGTCGCCAACAGGTGGGGGTGCTGAGAAGGGGCACAAGCAGCAGGCAGGGCTCTGGGCCACTTCCCAGGAGAAGGGGAATGAGGCCCCTCCACCGTCCCTGTGAGCTGAGGTCGGCCTGACCCCCGTCTCACAACCTCAGAAGGCGCCAAGGCCTCCTCTCAACTACAGAACTTTCAGCGGCCTCAGTTCCATGGTGGATGTTCCTGTGCCCCTGTGCCCCCAGGACACAGCGTGCAGGCTTGGGCCTGGGTGTCTACGCCCTCTGGGGCAGGGCTTGCATGTGGGCACCCAGCACGAGGCCAGACAGCAGGGTCCTGACACCAGGGCGCTTTGCCTGCATGCCCAGCCACCTCCGCTCAGCTTGTGACAACAGACCAGGCCCTAAGAGGGGCGCCGATGCTCCTGCTAAACAACAAAGGGAGGTTCACCCCTGACTGGCGGGGTCTCCAGCTCCTCCCTGTTCCTCCAGGGACTGCTCAGTGGTGGTGACGCTGCCGCTGCCGTTGCTGCCTGCAGCGGACGAGACCCTGGATGTGCTCCAGGTAACCAGCTACCTGGTAGAGGAGAAGCTGCTGCGGCTGCTCCGAGAGCTGTACAGGGCCAACATGCTGGCCGAGTGGTATGGGCTCCGCCACCACCTGCTGGGGAGCCCCTTGGAGTGTGAGTCCTACCCTGGGAGCCCCTCTGCTCTTTGGGAGCCTGGAAGGCTCAGCATCACTGTGCTAGGCCTCGAGGGCGCTTGTGGACACACAGCCTGACCTCTGTCCAGAATTTAAGACCTGATCCCAGGCCCAGCAGAGGGTGTGCAGAGCAGTTAGGGCTCCAGGCCAGCTCCCTCCCCGAGGGCCCTGCTGGGGAAGCAGAAGGCTGACCTCCAGTTGCAGCACAGCGGAAGGCGCTAATTGAGTCCAGACCTGCTGTGAGGCTGGGCCTGCAGCCAACCACCCTCCTGGGACTGGGGCTGTTCTAGGAACCCTAGGGGAAGTTTGCATCCTACTCAGGCTTGCTGGATGACCCACAAGGCCACTGACCTCTCTAGGACTCAGTTTCTTCCTGTGTGAAGCAGAGGTGGTACCACGGCTGGGCTGCCCGGTGTGGGTAACGAGCATGTGCCCCAAGCCCAGCCCCTTGATACAGAGCCAGGAGTGGTTTATCTGGGTGGGGTCAGCCTGAGGCTGGTACAGGCAGAATCACCCTCAAGGTGGGGGCGCATGACATTGAGGTCCTGGCTCTCGGGTGCTAAGCCTGCCTGGCTCCTCTCCCCAGACCATGCCGTGGTGGCCGGGGCCCGGCATGTGGTGACCTTCGACGGTTGGGTGTGGGACCTCAGTGCCCACTGCAACAGCCTCCTGCTGGCCAAGGACTTTGCTCACAACATGTTCTCTCTGCAGCTGCGCCAGGTGGGCTCAGGCATCAGGGCCCTGCACATAGAGCTGAACCATACAATCCTTGCCCTCGAGCCCAGCCTGCAGGTCAGTGAGAGTGGGGTGCAGGAGACAAAGCCTCCCCAGGGGGTGGTACTTGGAGCTTGACATCAGCTTGAGGGTTGCACATCCGACTCAGCCACCATGTGGCCCACAGGCCTACGTGCTGTATGACTCCTCCCTGCCGGGGCACAGCTGTCTGGACCCTGATTTGCCGCCTGCCAAGATGAGGAGGGATGTGCCCAGGATCGAGCTGACCAGTGAGGACGGTGTCTCCATCTCCTGTGACGTGCACACTGGGCTCTGTGGCCTGACCTGGGCCTCTGGCATCACAGTGGGTTTGCGTCCCAAGTATCGGACCTGCCTGGAAAGGGCTCTTCCAGAGGCCTCCAGGGCTGAGGGAGACACGGGCCTCCGAGCAGACCCTAGCTTGCAGTGGGGGCCTCAGGCTCCTGGGGCACATGGCCTACGTAGCCAGAGGAGCTCAGCCCAGAGGCTCTGAGTAGGGGGGAACCTCACTGGCCAGGCCCCTGCCGGGACAGTCCCTCCACAGGGGCTGACACCAGTGAAGGCCACAACCACTGGCCTCATCTTTAGCGAAACACATGAGCCCCACACTTCTTAGTCCTAGAAGTTCCCATCCCATTTACAGATGAGCTGGCAAAGTCCCAGGCTGCTCCAGAGTGGGGTCGGCTCTCACGGGTGCTCTCCAGCAGCTGGTGACCAAGGAACACCGTGATCGCCAGGACAGGGGCAGGAAGGGAACAGAGGCTGGCCTTCTCTCCCACTTCCTCCCCTCCGGCTGTGGCCACCCAGTGTGGGGTGGGTGGGGTTGTGCAGGCTCCTCCCACACGTACGGTGCTGGAGCCAAAGCAGGGACACGGCCTCTCCCAAAGCCCACCTGCCCCACAGGTGTCTCTGCTGGCCTGCTGGGAACCAACAACAACAGGTAGGTGACGAGCTCATGCTGCCGGATGGCACTCTGGCCCGTAGCCTTGGGGGAGCTGGCCCGGGCCTGGCAGGTGAGCCTCTGTATCACCAGGCCTTGGGGCCGGGGTGCAGACCCAGGGCCAGGGGTCCTCTCGCTGGAAGCATACCTGGGGCCCTCTGGTGTCTCTGCAGAGGCAGATGCCCTGAGGGAGTCTGCCCATGAGGGAAAGAGGCTGCAGGAGGCCCAAGTCTCGAGTCTTCCCCAAAGGTGGTTGGAGACCTCGGGGCTGCGGAGAGGACACAGCAGGCATGCCCCGGACAGAGCTCCATCTGCCAGGCCTTCTTCCAGGACCCCCACTCCAGCCTGGGGACCTGCTTCCGGCTGCTGAGTGCAAGGTCAAGCCTGGTGGGAGGCCCCTGGAGGGACCACAGGGCAAGAGAGAGCCTGGCCCATCCTTCGGGCTGCCACCCAGGGTGCCCTGAGCGAGGGCAGTGACTGGGGCTGGCGCCGATGTCAGGTGGACCCTGCACCATTCCTCAGCCCCTGCCTCCAGGGCTCCTGGGACACCCAGGGGCTGCCACCTGCCTGCAACCTGGCGGCCGCCTACATCCCCCTGTGTACTCGGGGTGCTGTGCCCCTGGGCCCTCCTCCAGTGTGGTGAGTGTGGCCCACAGCCACTCTGACCCTGGTCTGGCCTCCGCCTCCCTCCTAAAGGGAAACAGTTCTTTTCTCTTAGCCCTGACAAGGAGGACACAGACTCGATTATCGTACAGTGAGCTGGGAATCCACACTAAAGGTATGTGCAGAGCAACACTGGGCAGAGAGAAACAAGTCCAAAGCCTCCCCACACCGAGTGTCCAGAGCACCCTCGAAGTCACCTGGAAGCCAGCTGTGGTGGCACATGCTTGTAATCCCAGCACTGGGGAGGCTGGGGCAGGAAGAGCACCACAAGTTCGAGGCCAGCCTGGCCTACACAACCTGGAGACCCTGTCTCCAAAGGAGTCACCTGGAAACCTATAACCACAGACTGGCCCTAGAGGAGCTGAATGCCACCTTCAGTGCCTAGAAACCCACCTTCCACCAATGTCACAAGCACAGACGACAGTGGGCAAACAGCAAGACAACACCCACCAAGTCCCCCAATCACAAACGAAGCCAGAACAAGTGGCTGCATAAGATCATTACAGACATAAAAGAACATTGAACAATGATATAAGCAGAATGCCCCAAATGACTGAAGAACTAATTTTCACAGACATTTAAAACTTAACAGATTTAATGGCAGAGGAAAAAAATTAATGAACGGGAAAATATGACAGGGAAGACGGCAGGAGAGGACCCGTTGTGTCTAAAAGTTCCAGATGAGAAAATGCGGTATTGGAGACAAGTCCCCTCCAAGTCAGGAAGCACAAGGAGCCCCAAACACTAGGACTCACTCCATACCCATCTGCAGACCTGCAGGAAAACTGGAGCGCGAGTCCCAGGGCCTCCAAGAGCACAGGCAGGGAAGATCTTTCATGGAAGGACAAGCAGATGAGAGCTCTGCCACCAGCAATGGCAGAAGGGAGCGGAGTAAACCCCTAACAGAGAGTGTCAAGTTGGGTTTTAGGCCAGTTCACTTCTTACTTAGGGTTGAGGACGAACTAAGCTCTCAGCAGTGGCTTCAGCCAACGCTGTTCCCAGTCCTGGACACTAGCCCAGCCCCACGTGTGGCTGCTTCCTGCTGCATCGGCAGCGCCACAGAGGCCACACAGACCGTGTGGCCTGGAAAGCCCAAGTATTTACTCTCTGGTCCTCGATAGAAGAAGTTGGCTGATCTCTGGTATGCTCCAAAGAAAGCAGAAGGAAGAAATTAAGTTTATGAAACAGGAAAGATGTGACTAGAAATGAGTAAAAGGGAAAAGACACAGTACTGGGAATGAGCAGGGGTCAAAACCTCAGATCCAAGACAGAATTCCAGAAGGGACACGATGACTTCAGATACATCAGAAGACAGAGATTCCATTACTGTCTACGACATCGTTTGTCTACACCGATTTGACAATATCAAACCTGAAGAATCTCACAGCTATTAAAACGAATCTATAGTTAAAAATGTAACCATAAAAAAGAGAAAAAAACAGGCCCTGCTCAATGAGGGCTATTAGACATCACCCAAAGCAAGATTCATGAAAGGAAAAAAATCAAGAAATTGGACCTCATCTAGGTTCAAAACTTGCTCTGTGAAGACCATGTTATCAGGATGGAAGGGCAAGCTACTGAGCAAGAGAAAAGAACTCCAAAGCACATCTAGCTAAGGACTTCACTAGAATATGTAGAGAGCCCTTAACACTTAACAGTGAAAAATGAATGTAAATAGAAAATGGGCCAGGGCCGGGGATGTAGCTCCGTGGCACCACACCTGCCTGGCAAGTGTAAGGTCCTGAGTTTGATTCCCAGTACAGCAAAAAAGGGAGGGGGCAAAATACAGAGACATTTCACCCAGGAAGATATATGGACTGCAAATAAGCAGGCAGAAAGTGGTCAACAGTCTGCCTTATGGAAAGGAGGTAACACCACTCACCTATTAGAACAGTTAAAGTAATAGCGATACCACCAAGTGCTGACGGGACAATATTGCTAGCAGGAATGTAAACTGGTGATACTCTGGAAAAGAGTGTGGCAGTTTCTTAGACTGATGGATGGACTACTTTGTTTTGTTTTGGTTTGGGTTCTTTTTGAAATGGTGTCTCACTATATAGCCCAGGTTGGCCTGAAATTCACAGCAATCCTCCTGCCTCAGCCTCCTGAGTACTAGGATTACAGGTATGCACCTGGCTGAATGTACTACTTTTGGTGCAGCAGTTACACTCTTGAACAGTCATCCCAGAGAAATTAGTGTATCTTCACACAATAATTCATAGCGCCATTACCTGTAATCGCGCAAACTTGGAAGCAACTATAATATTCCACAGTAGGTGGAGGATCCCACTCTGATATATCCCTGCCTTAGACTACTTACTACTTAGCATAAAAACGTTTACATTATTAAGCCAACCAACAGTGTTCTTGGAGCTCAAGTGCAATCTTTCTTTTTTTTTTTTTGTACCGGGGATCAAACTCAGGACCTCGCGCTTGCAAGGCAGGTAGCGGAACCACTGAGCTAAAACCCCAGCCCTCAAGTGCAATCTTGAAAATAGCCAATCACAAAAGACACTGCCTGGTTCTCTTTATAGGACACTCTCGGAATGACAAACTGGTGGTTGCCTGGGTCAGGGGCAATGGGACAAGAGTGTGACTAGGACGGGCAGCAGGAGAGGACTCTGGTCAAGGAAGAGCTCTGTATCTTGTTCATAGGAAAGGTAACAGTTTGTCACAGAACTATGTACATAGGTTTTACCAAGGCCAGTTTCTGGGCTTTGCTACTGCAGTGTAATTGTGGTAATGTAACTATGGGGGTACAGGGGAACCTGGATGGAGGAGCATAGGACCTTTCTGTACTATCTGTGCAAATTCTTGTGAATCTGTAATTATTTCCAAATAAAAATTACTAAAAATTTAAAACACCAGGCTCAGATAGCTTTATAACAAGTTGTAAAACTGTTCCATAATGGCAAAATGAAACCTGACTCATAAGTTACTGTTATCCTGGCACATCAGAACCCTACAAGGGCAATGCCAGGGAGGAATATTAGAAGCCAGCTGCCCACCTGAACAGAGATATTGCACATATTAATGTTGAACTCAGATGCTACGGTTACATTAGCAAGCAAAACTCAATGTGTTAAGACTAACAGATAAAAACAAATCATCATAATCAACTCGGAGGCTGGGGGTTTAGCTCAGTGGTGCCACTGCCTGCCTCACAAGCCCAAGGTCCAAAAAAATAAAAAATAAATAACCAACTGGGATTAATCGCTGGAGTCCAGAGATGGTATAGATGTTCCTTGTTTAATGACCAGGTTCTGTTTTTGCAACTGGGTCGTTAAATGCATTGGTCGCTAAATGAGGAATTGTACATAGTATGTACATTACAATATTCAGAACAAAGAAATGGTCAAAGGAAACTCCAACTTGATGACTTTGCTTTTATCTACATACCTCTTACACGCAGTACTATAATGTATAGCAGAACATAAAACTACAGCATTGTATCGTAAAATCAGCAAAATTCACAGTACTGTATAAACAAGGTGAAAACACATTAAGGCTCTATAAACAGGATGTACAGAACTCTCCCCACCCCCCAAAAAATAAAAATAAAAAGACAGGTCGTAAGTCTGAGCAGTGGGTTGTAAGTCCAAATAGCATGCCTTGGTCATAGGTCCAAACAGTCATTAAACAGGTAGGTCGTTAAATGAGGAATATCTGCATTTGTACAAGGTAATTCAAAACAGCCCTTCTGGTGGGATAGCTAATAATGCTGGACACCATACAGAGCATGGCATATTGGAAACATCTTGTCAAAATCCAAAGGAAGACAGAGCGGCATCAGCAAGATGGAAGGAAGCACCAGTCCCTCGCTGCCCCATAGAGACACAGAAGAGAAAATGTACATGAACCAAGGTAGCTTTGTGAAAACTCTAGAAATCGGTTCAGCAGCAGCAGTGAAATGAATGCCTAATCCAGAGATGGTGCCTCTGTCTGCCACCACCCAAACCCCAGCTCCTCCCTAGGGATGGAAGGGAAGAGTGAACTTGTTTGCAGTAGTTGTGCTGTCCAGGCCCACGTGGGAGGCTGGTTTGTGTCTTGCTTGGCTTGGAGTTCTGCCGACAACAGCAGCCTAGTTGCCATTTAGGGTTGGAGGATTCTAAAAGCAGTGGTGGGTGCCACTGCAAGAGCTGCAGGGGGCGACAGAACTGCAAGTGACTCGGGGGAAAGATTATGGGCAGAGGAATACAATGTCATGGCCAAGTACAAGGGGCACTTGGTGAAAGCACGTTTAAATGAGGGAAGGCAGGCATGCCCCATGCCCCTGGAAAAGGTTCAAGAGGACCTGATTCCCTATACAGAGGAAGTCTGCAAAGACTAGAAGTAGCAGTTGTCTCAGTATTCATCAAAGAAACAGGGAGACAAGGCCTATTCAAAGGACCAAAATAAGGGCCTGGGGATTTAGCTCAGTGGTGATGCCACCTGCCTCTCAAACGCAAGGTCCTGAGTTTGATCCCTGGTACCAAAAAAAAAAAAAAAGGGACCAAAATAAATCTCCAGAAAGCAAGCCTAAAGAAACACAGGGCTCTGACTTACATGACAAGAGTTTTCACACAATGATCTTGTAATGTATGTGCTTAGTGAGCTGAAGGAGAACCCAGAGACAACTACACAAAAGCAGGAAAATGATATATGAAAATGAATAAGGAAAATTAATTGTCTTAAGACAATTCTGGAGCTGAAAATGTAATAACAAAAGATACACTAGAGGAGTTCAACAGCAGATTTGAAAGAATCAAAGAACTTGAAGACAGTCATTTGAAATTATTGAGTCTAAAATGCAAAAGGAGAAAGAACAAAAATGCTGAAATTAAGGCATTTAGCACACAACAGTGAGTGGACCAACAAATACATTATGGGACTCACAGAAGAAGAGGCAGGCAGCTTTTTGAAGAGAAATGGTCAAAAACTTCTCAAACTTCAAGTAGGATAAACCCAGATACCCAAACTGAGACTCATCATTATAACTGTCAGAAGTCAAAGACTTGAAATCAGCAAGAGAAAAGTGACTTCATATAGAAGATAGATTCTATAATATTGTCAGTAGATTTCTCAGCAAAAACCTTGCAGGTCAGAAGGCAGTAGGATCATTCATTCACTCACTCATTCATTCATTCATTCATTCATTCGTACCAGGGATTGAACTTGGGTCCTTGCGCTTGTGCAGCAGGCAGCGAAACCACTGAGGTAAATCCCCGGCCCATTATAGTATATTTATTTATTTATTTATTTATTTATTTATATTTTTGGTACCAGGGATCGAACTCAGGTCCTTGTGCTTACGCAGCAGGCGGCGAAACCACTGAGCTAAATCCCCAGCCCAGGATAATATATTTAAAGATAAACCCAGTATGATGGTGCACACCTGTAATCCCAGCACCAGGGAGGCTGAGGCAGGAGGATCACTGTGAGTTTGAGGCCAGCGTAGGGTACCTAGTGAGCTCAAGGCCAGCCTGAACTACATAGCCAGACCCTGTCTAAAAGTGCTGAAAGAAAAAAATTGCTTAGACAGGTGTGGTGGCACATACTTGTAATCCCAGCACGTGGGAGGCTGAGGCAGGAAGATCACCGAGTTCAAGACCAGGTTGAACTACACAGAGAGACCTTCTCTCAAAAAACAACAACGAAAAATTGTTGATCAAAAATTACCTGGCAAAAATAAGACATTCCCAGATCAAAGCTGAGGCTTCATTACATCTAGACCTACCTTAAAAGAAATACCAAGGAAATTCTTCAAATCAAAACAAAAAGATACTAGACAGAAATCTGATGCTGTCAGAATACACAGTTGTCCTATAAAGATAAGTGTATGGACAGAGCTAAAGACCTGCATTATTATCTTGGTTTAAATTCTGTTAAATCTTTTATAGGATTTAAAAGACAAAAGCATAAAAATCACTAAAAACCCATGATAACGGGCAGACAGCATAAAATGATCCAATTTTTAACATCAGTAATAAAGTCGAGGGGCTTTTGTGAAGGAGTGTGTGTATTCAATTGAACTGAAATTGTTATCCGTTTAAAACCAGTTCTTATAGTTTTAGGATGTTTAATGTAATACCCATAAAGAAAATATCCATAGAATGTACACAAAAGGAAATGAGAAGGGAGTTAAAGTCTATCCACTACAAAAAAGATCAACTAACCCTAAAACAAACTGCTGTAAGAGCCAGGCGTGGTGGCGCATGCCTGTGATCCCAGCAGTTGGGAGGCTGAGGCAGGAGGACTGTGGTGAGTTCAAGGTCAGCCTGAAATACGTAGCAGACTGTGCCTCACAAAAGCAAAAGCAAAACAAAACTAAGACTTACAGAAATCAACGAAGCGGCAAGAGTCTTTTCCTGTTGGTAATTACTCCAAATGTGAATTTGTTACACTTCTGTATTAAAAGACTTCAAGCCACCAACCTAACTTTACACCTTAGGCTATTAGAGGAAAGAGAAAAAACTAAACCCAAAAGCTAGTAGAAGGAATTACAGCAAAAATAAATGAAATAGGAAATGGAAAAACAATAGAAAAAAGTAAAATCAAGATTTGGTTCTTTGAAGATATCAACAAAATTGAAAGAATGTTAGCCAGATTGACTAATACAGGAAAGAAGACTCTAAAATCAGAAATGAAAAGGGAGCATTAAACTGATTTTACAGAAATAAGACATGAATAATGCATTACTATATGGAAAACCTAGATGAAATGGAGGACCTCTCAGAACGCCCAATTTACTAAGCCTGCATCATGAAGAAATAGGAAATCTGAACAGACCTGTAAATACTGTGGAGGTCAAATCAGTGATCAAAAGCCTGGCAACAAAGCCCAGTACCCAATGAATTCACTGGTGAGTTTTACCAAATATTTAAAGAGTCAACGCCGGTCCTCCTCAAGCACTTCCAAAACTTTGAAGAGCTAGCTCCAAGCTCGTTCTATGAGGCTGGTGTTACCGGATAACAAAGCCAAAGATACAATAAAACTACAAAGCAATATCCTTGCTAAATATAAATACGAAAGTTTTCAACCGGTTACTAGCAAAGAAAGCAGAATAAAAGGATTATACAACATGATCAAGTAGGTTTTATTTTTGGAATGTAAGAATGATTCAACACACAAAAATCACAGTAACATATCACATTAATTAAAGGAAGAGGAAAAAAGATACGACCATCTCACCTGATCCAGACAAAGCATTTAACAAAATTCAATACCTCACACTGGCCATAGTAGCATATTTTTGTAATCCCAGCACTTGGGAGGCTGAGGCAGGAGGATCATGAATTCAAGGCCAACCTAAGCTACATAATGAGACCTTGTCTCAAACAAACAGAAAGTCTCAAGGCACAAATGAAGGGAACTACCTCAACACAAAAACCCTATATGAAAAATTCATAAACATTCAATGACAAAAGATTGAAAATTTTCCCTCAAAATTCAAGAATAAGAGAATTATTAACAGAATACTGTAAGTCCTAGTGAGATAAAACAAGAAAAAAAAGTCATCCAAACTGGAAAGAAAATTATCACAATGCACTTGAATGATATATGTAGAAAGCCCTAACTATTCCACAAAAAACTGTTAGTGCTAGGGCCGGGGATTTAGCTCAGTTGTGCAGCACCTGCCTTGTAAGAGCAAGGTCTAAATTCAATCCCTGGTAGCACAAAAAAACCAAACCAAAACAAAAAACAACTGTTATCCCTGATACATAAAATTTCAAAGTTTTAGGATACAAAAATCAACACACAAACTCAACTGCGTTTCTATACAGTAACAATAAATTCAAAAAGGAAATTAGGGAAACAAGTCCTTTTACAATAGCAACAATAAGAACAAAATGCTTATGAATAAACTTAACCAGGAGACAAAAAAACTTGTACATAGAAAACTACAAATCACTACTGAAAAATTAGACACAAACGTCAAGGTAGCGCATCTGTACAGGTTAAGATGTAGTGTTACTCAGACCTACAGGTTTCATGCTTTCTAGCGATATCCCTGCCAGTTTTGCAGTAACAGAAAAATCTGTCCTAAAATTCAGAGGAAATCTCCAGAGGCCTGAAATAGCCAAAAAATTTTGAGAAGTAACATTAGAAATTTCATACTTCCCAATTTTAAAACTTATTACAAAGCTACAGTAATTATAAAAACTGTACAGGCCTAAAGATATCATGTAGACCAGGGCAGTAGGACAAAGGCCAGAACTAAACCCTCACACAGACGGTCAAATGAGTTTTCAAGAAATAGTGTTGGGAAAATCAGATACCCAGTGCCAAACAGTGAAGTTATGTGAACATTAACTCAAAGCTGACCAAAGACCTAAATGTATGAGCCAAGCTATAAAATTCTTAGAAGAAAACATAGGGCAAAGGTTCATGCCATTAGATTTAACAATGATTTGACATCTAAGGGACAGATGAGAAAAAATAGATGAATGAGGCTGTGTAGAGGACTCCAACGGAGTGAATGGGCAACCTGTAGATGGGAGAAAAGTGCAAAGCATGCAGCTTCTGGGGGCTTGTAGGTAACAGGGAAAGGGGACGTTACTAGAACCTCTGCAGTGAGTTCTAGTCTCCTGTGAGCCACGACAGCACAAGGCAAATTAACTTATACAGGAAAGGTAGAAAAATGAGACTGAGACGAAGCTGAGCTTTGGGTCTGATCAGTGCTGCTCTGGGCTGCAAAGAAGAAAGCCCCCAGCTTACTGCGCCTTTTATTCAGTGCATCAGGAGAAACAGATGTAACAGATGACTTGCAGAGAGTTCAGTACATCGGGATAAACAAGTGTGACAAATGACTGGGGGACTGCGGAAATCCAAGAACAATGAGGAACTGAGTAGATGAAGATTTTGTTCCTCCCAGGTTGTCTTTAGCTGGTGTAATCTTGTCCTGGAGCATCACAGCATCACCGGATCATTGAGGTCTCAGCTGTGACCGGAGGCCAAAATGGAATTATGTCTCGAAATGCCATAGCTGGCCTGTAGGCAGGAGAACTAGGCCTAATCAAATGATTTTTTTCCCCCCTAAATTTAGGTACCATTGCTCCCGACATGGGCTGTTATACAGAAGATATTTAAAGACTCCAACGATGCAACTACAAACCAACCTGGTTCACAATGGCCCAAAGGACTGAAAGAGACGGTTCTCCAAAAATAAATAAATAAATAAATGGCACATGAAAAGATGATACTCAGCATCACTTCTCATTAAAGAACTACAATTAGAAACCCTCTGGGATGGCTCTCATCAAAACAGGAAATAGCAACAGTCGGTAAGGGGGTGGAGAAACTGGAACCCTTGTGACCTGGTGGTTAGAGTATAAAATGGTATGACCACTAGGGAAATTAGCGTGGCCGTTTGTAAAGAAATTAAACATAGAATTACCATGTGAGCCAGCAATTTTACTTCTCAGTGTGTGTGTGTGTGTGTGTGTGTGTGTGTGTGTGTGTGTGTGTATATATAGAGAGAGAGAGAGAGAGAGAGAGAGAGAGAGAGAGAGAGAAGGGGTGGGAGGGAGGGTCTCATACACATACTTGTAGCAGCATTGCCCACAACAGCCAAAAGGTGGAAGCAACCCAAATGCCCATGAATGGATGAACACTAAATGTAGTATAGCCATACAATGGAATATTACTCAGCCTGAAAAGAGAAAGGAATTCTAACCCTTGCTAAGATATGGATGAACCTTGAGGACTTATGCTTAGGGAACAAAAGGACAAGTACGGTACCCAGAGTCAAACTGAGATGGTTGCCAGCCCTGGGGGAGACAGAAATAGGTTGCTTGATGGGCACAGATCCTCAGTGTTGCAAGACAGATTTCTAGAGACTGGCTGGGTGATGATTATGAACGTGCTCACCACCGCTGAACTGTGTACTGAAAAGTGGTGATGGTAATAAATTTTATGTTACTTGCATTTTACCACAATTAAAAATTTACTTAAGTTGATTTGTGGGCTGGGGATTTAGCTCAGTGACACCGTGCCTGCCTTGAAAGCACAAGGTCCTGAGTTCGATCCCTGGTACTGTGAAGAAAAAAAAAGAAGTTGATTTGTAAGTTAGGCTCCCACTTCTCCCTTTTTGGGACACTAAATAAATTTGTGCTGTTGGCATAAAATTTAAAATATATTTACTGAGCACATATTCTGTGCTAGGCAGGTGATGCAATTAGTGCTGAACTAATGATAAAGAACAGGCTTCTAAAGAGACAGGTGGGGCAGATGGTAGAAGCCCCAGGGATGCCCAGGCTGGGTTTATCAGACACAGATGGTGGACTCTAGCAGAGAACTCAAAATTATTCCAAGTGCAATAGATCGGATAAAAACCAAAAATAGAGCTGGGCAT
The DNA here is from genome assembly GCF_053883595.1 of Heterocephalus glaber. Classification (NCBI taxonomy): domain Eukaryota; kingdom Metazoa; phylum Chordata; class Mammalia; order Rodentia; family Bathyergidae; genus Heterocephalus; species Heterocephalus glaber. The sequence continues at coordinate 11,562,605 of NW_028258467.1, read as the reverse complement.
CATGGTATACACCTCTTATGATCCCAGCACTCAGGAGGCTGAAGCAGGAGGATTTGAGTTCAAGACCAGCCTGAACTACCTAGTGAGAGCCTGTCTCAACAAACAAAAACCAAAATAGATGACATGTTGGGCATGGTGATGCGTGCCTGTAATCCCAGGTACTCAGGAGGCTGAGGCAGGAAGATTGCAAGTTCAAGGCCAGTCTGGGGAATTTGGTGAGACCCTGTTTTAAAGTTAAAAAAGGCTGGAGCTGGATTCAGTGTTAGAGCACTTGTCTATCATGTGCAAGGCCCTGGTTCAATCCTGAATGATCCAAAAAATGATGTCAGGGAAGACATTGAATACAGTTCTCCAATGCCCAAATTTTATACAGTTCTATTAGCAAACAAGGGCTTGGGGGGAACTTGTGTAAGCTGGAAACCTGGGGTGCTGGTGTACACCCTTGAACATCACCCTAGATGGCGATGCATTAAAGTCAGCAATGAGATTCAGATGCCCCATGTTGTGGCTACCACCACATGGTGAACTGATGATCCACCCATGCACTGTAGCCTAGAGGAGAACCAGGAAGAAAGTGTAGCACTCCCCTGATGGTAGTGAGAGTGTCCTGAGGTCTGCAGAGAGTCTGCTTTCTGGGAGCCTGAGATCCACGAGGCAGAGCTGGCTCTTTCTCAAAGTGGAGAGGTGCTGGGCGTGGTGGCACACGCCTGTAAGCCCAGCACTCAGGAGGCTGAGGCAGGAGGAGTGCCCCAAGTTCGAGACCAGCCCTGGCTATACAGTAAGTTCAAGGCCACCCCTGAACTACATAGTGAGACCCTGTCTCAAAAATCCAAACAACACACAAACGAAAGTGGAGAGGAGTCATGCTGAGGTCACAGATGTTCTGGAACCGCCCAAAGGTCTGCGCTGCTGCCCCGAGTGGGCGCTGCCTGTACTTCAGGATTCAGGGTGGCACCGATTTCCTTTCCTTTCTCCCCACCCTGGGAGGGGCACTGAGGCCCAGCTGCCCTTCTGCTGGGCACTGTGTCTTGGTCTTCGCTGTCTCCACAGCGCTCACAGGTGCTTGTTCAGTGTTCGGTGTCCCAGAGCACTGGGCCTGGTGCCTCCCCAGCCTCTAGGTGCAGGGAGCTCTCCAGCTGAGTCTGCAGCACTTACCTGAGGCAGGGCGGAAGCCAGGGGTGGACGGAGCTGCCCTTCAATGAGGGCCCCCAGGAGGGTTCTGGGAGACCGGGTCCTGTCCTCTGGGCCCTGCACAGCCTTCCTTCTCGTCTCCTTACAGGCTGAGGTTTTGCCTAAGCCAAAGCAGGCTGCCTTCCACCCCAAGCCTAGCTTCACAACAAAGTCAAGATTCTGGGACAGAACAGCTGGCAGGCAATGCAGGGGACCCTGTGCGGAACTGCATGCGGTCCAGATGCAGGAAAGAAGAGATGCAGGCTCTGCCTTCCCTGTGCTCCCCACTGGCTCGGTGATGCCCCACCTTCCTCAGGAGACAGCCGTCCTGGGACTCCCCTCTGCCTACCCAGGAGGCCACCCCTGCACCTGCCAAGATAGCTACACTTGCTCTACAGCTACTTCCGCAGCCGACCCTTGGGCTGACGCCCTGGGTGGACAGAAAGCAGGGCTTCCTCTGCCTGGCCCCGGGTGCGGTGAGGCCTCAGTTCCTCTGAAGGGAACCCATGGTCTCAGACCCTTCCATCAGCAGCCTGGACGTGGGTGCCTCAGGGGGGCTGGGGGAGCCCCCTTTTCAAGGGGACTTGGGCCACCTGGGTTTAGTATTGCAAGTTTTCCACTTTCTTTCAGGAGCAGGCTTTTCTGTTGAGGTTTCAACTGAGAAATAAAGCTGGCAGAATCCAAGAAAGTGTCCGCTGGATTGCTGCAGCTGATCAAGCAAGAGAAGGGGAGCCTGGGTGGCTGTGAAATCTACACACCAATAGGGGGCTCCCTCAGGCCCTCCCTACCATACATGGAGTCTTTATTTCTTTTTATGAAGGTGCCACCGAGCTACATTGCCAGGTCTATACCAGGCCTTTGACCCAAGCTGCTAGGGTCTGGATTCCGGAGCAAAGAGCCAAGTGTCCACTATGAGGAGTGGGGTGAGTGCAAGGGCGGATGTTAGATCACTCGTGCCTGGCCTCCCGCACATTAATCCCTGGCACACAGCAGGTATGGGGTGGTCCAGGAGGAGGAGGACATGGGTCCTGCTCATTGCCATAACTCGGGGTGGGGGGCGCTCCTGACTGTCACCTGCCTTGTCCTAAGCTCCAACCCAAAGACCCCGGAGCCCAAGAACTGCTCTGAGTGCTCTGAAAGATGCCCAGCCTTTTCTTGGACCTTCTCATAGCCCAGTGACAAATGCATGGTCCCCATTTGAGGAAAGAATGGGCACAGGTGCAGAGAGCAGGAGACTTAACCCAGACATACAACCAGCAAACGGCCAGGGGGCACTGACAGGAGGGCTCCCTGAGCTCCATCACCCAGCTGCTTTTGCCACACCCTTGAGCCACATGACTTTAAGAAAGAGTTAACTCTGGCCAAGATGCCAGCAACACTGCATCAAGCTTATCCCCAGTGCCCTACACGTCAGTTAGGTTTGATCAGAAATGTACTCACACCTTTCAGAAGTGCCGTGCTGGGCCTGATTTCGGGGAGCTCAGCCTAGGAGTGTATAAGAAAGACAGTTCACAACAGAAAGCAAATCACTGGAATGCAGGGGGCAGTTCAGAATTGATGTGCCTATCGTTTGCAACCACCTCATCTGGTGGTTCTGAATATGCTTAAGGGATCTGTGACTTCCAAGAAGGAAACTAGAGAAGCCACCTCACACAAGTGGTCAATCAAGTGTATTTACCAGGAGCACCACAGTGGGCTGGGCACCACGCAGGTGCAAGGACAAAGCTCTCCCATGTCAAAGCAGTGGTGGCAACACCAACACTTTGCACCCTGTGGACGTGGGTGTGCAGCACAGAATTTAAAGAAGACAGGTGGGGGAAAATGACAGCAAAAGACCAGCAAGGCCAGGCGAGGGGTGCATGCCAGGGTCCCACCTGAGAGGCTGGGGCAAGAGAATCGTTTGGGCCCAGGAATTAGAGGCCAGCTTGGGCAACATAAGGAGACCCACTTCAAAAAAACACAAAACAAAATCCACATCTCTAGTGTATGAAGAGCAAACACCTACGAGCTGGGTGTAGTGACATACGCCTGTCACAGCACGCAGAGGCAGGAAGATCACAAGTTCAAGGCCAGCATGGGCACTGTAATGAGACTCTGTCTCAAAATAAAAAATTAAAAGGACAAGGATGCAGCTTAGCACTCCCTGAGTTCCATCCCCGGTCCTGGGACTAAGGAGAGGGCACCAAATACAAATAAAAATAGCTGGATGTGGTGGCATACGCCTGTGATCCCAGCACTCTGGGAGGCTGAGGCAGGCAGGTCACTGCATGTTCAAGGCCATCCTGGTCTACTTAGTGAGTTTCAGGCCAGCCTGAACTACATAGTGAGACCCTGTGTCAAACCAAACAAAAATAAGAACTAGGGATGTGTGAAGGCCCTGGGTTCAACTGCCAGAACAGTACAGCCAAAAAAAGAGAGGGAGAAGAGGAGGAGGAAGGAAGGAGAGAGGAAAGAGAGGGAGAGAGAAAGAAAGAATGTGTAGTTGAATTAATACACATTTGCATTCTGAATGTCTTAAAACCATTCTTTCCTTTGACCTAATAAGCCTACTCCTGGGACTTCACCCAAAGTGCAAGAGGGAAGAAAGAAATATAAATTATTCCAAAAAATTTCAAAATAATTTCATTATTCAGAATGATGAAAAATTACAAATGGCCAACTGGGAATTTTTTTTTAAGGTGACCAAGAGGGGAGAGAAAGGGGAAGTAAAAGGATTAAGATGCAGTATGTATGCACACTAATTCCATTACAATAAAAATTAAAGGAAGGGAGGAACCTCAGTGTCTACCTGCAGATGAATGGATAAATAACACGTAGCCCAGCAATACAGTGGACTATTACTCAGCCTTCAAAGGAAAGAAGTTCTGAGACATGTTATACCATGGAAGAACACTAAGAACATTATGGTGAGTGAAATCAGCCAGTCACAGAAGGGCTGTGTGAGTCTATGAGGGATCTGACCAATCAAATTCAGAGACAGAGCCTAGAAGAGTGGGGCTGGGGTGTAGCTCAGTGGTAGAGTGTTTGCCTAGCATGTGTCCTGGGTTTGAGCCCCTTTTTTGGAAGGAAAAAAACCAGAATGGTGGTTACCAGAATTTATTTGATGGGTGGTTTAACCGGGGAAAATGTTTTGAAGATGATGAATTTTGTGTTATGTGTACTTTACCACCTTTTTGGGAGACTGAACCCAGGGCCTTCACACTGAGCTACAGCCACAGCCTTTTTTATTTTTTATTTTGAGACTGGGTCTTCCTAAGTCACTAAGTTCCCCAGGCTGGGCTCGAACTTGGGAACCTCTTGCCTACTATGAAAACTAGAGAGCTGGGATTTCAGGTGTGTACCGCCACACCCAGCTGACAGGTAGAGCTTTAACTGGGAGCCACAGAAGAGTTCAGAGATGGATGGGTGGTGGTGGTCGCACTTAAAGCCGCTGAGCTGTATATTTTTAAATGGCTAAGATGGTACATTTTATGCTATGTGTATTTTACCACTTTTTTTTTTTAATGGGAAAAAAGGAGAAAATAAGAGGCCTAAAGAAATTTCTGAGATTGGGACGGGGTGCCTGGCGGCAGTGGATAGGGCCAGAATCCTAGGGGGACAGCAGGGGGAGGAGGAGGCAGAGGGTGGGGAGCAAGAGGGCAGCCAGGGGACAGGAAGTGAGGCTCCCCTAGACTAGAGTTCTGTCCCTGAGGAGAAGAGCCCCCAGGCCCGATCTGCCATCCATCGGCAGGGCTGAGACCTCGTGGCCACGCATTGGAGACCGCGCTTCTCACCAAACAAAGAGGAGACACTGCTCACGTCTGACCGAGCGTCCTCTAGGCAAGCACCTGGCGCCATATGGCTTAGGAAAATCTGACTCAGTTCTTACTCCCGACCTTGACTTTCAGATATTCCTTAAACACAGGGAAGGGGGGCAGGCTGTGAGGTCACCCTGGAGCCGCTGGCAGTTGGCTTGGAATTCAGCTTTCCCCAGACAGCCCAGGCCTCTGGGGCATTGGGGCCAAGGTGTCTCAGCCTACTTCTCCAAGACCCACTTGGAAGCAGGCCTGAATTTCCTGAATGCCCGCTTTTGCACAAATCAGCAAACAGCAAAACCATGACCTTAAATTAACCCCCAAAATTAATTTATTGGGCAGGATAAGCTAATCAAGACCAAAAGGTTGCTATCAAGATTGTCTATGCAAGGAAACTTGAAAATTTAGAGCAAATGGCTATTTTCTAAGGGGAAATGTAGCAACAGCTCCCCAAAGGGAAAATGCTGAACCACACCAGGAGAAAGTTGTTGGAAAGATGACAATGGGTAGGAGCAGGAGGGGAAGAAGTTGGCCCAGCCTCAGAATTCCTGAGTCCTGGGCTCTTTAAACTGCACAGGGCCTAGCAGAAGCAGAAAGACTTCTAGATTCTGTGCTGGGAAACCGGAGACACATACCACAAGCCAGCAATCATAGCACAGTGACAGAAAGCCACTCACCAATTTCTTATTGTGTGTGTGTGTGGGGGGGTTGTCGTTGTTGTTTTAAACAGGTTCTCATTATGCAGCTTACATTGTCTTCAAACTCACTAGCCTCCTGCCTCAGCCTCCCACATACACTGGGATTACAGGTGTGAGTCACCATGTCTGGCTTAGATATCAATTTCATGTATAAGCCAGTGCAAAAAAATTTAAAATATTAGCAAATAAAACCCACCTGAAGGGACTGGGGTTGTAGCTCAGTGATAGATAGCTTGCCTAACATGCACGAGGTACTAGGTTCAATCCCTAGTACCAAAAACAAAAAACAAACCAAAATACCCATAAAAAACGTCCTCTGCTACTACTATTATTTTGGAGGTCCTAGCTGATGACAGTAGGCAAGAAAAAAGAAATTTAAGGAGAAAGGAGGAGGTGAATTAATTATGTTTACTCTGGAAAGATCTAAGAAAAGAAACTGAAAAATGAGGCAGACAGTGAAATTTCATTAAGGGGTTGGGTCCAAAAGTAAGATACCAAAACAAATAGACTTTCTATGTACAGATAACAGTTAGGAAAAGTCAGAAGGAAAAAAAGAGAAGAAAATATTCCATTTCAATATTATACCCTAGGAATATAATTCTCAGAAATAACTGCACTAAAACATGTACAATCTATATGAAGAAATCTTTTTAAAGCTGTTAAAGAAAAATTTCAAATGCAAAAAAACCCAAACCCCATGCTATATATTCTTTCAGGAAGGGTTCAACATTAAAAAGACAGACTAAGCCAGGTGTGGTGGTGAATGTCTGTAATACTGGGGACTTAGGAGGCTGAGGCAGGAGGATCACAAATCCGAGGCCAGGCTGGGCAACTTAACAAGACCCTCATTTCAAAAAGGATGAGGATATAGCTCAGCACTCCCTGAGTGCCCCTCAAAATCAATGCCAAGTCTTGGGATGTGTGGGAGTGAGATCGCACAAATGCTGATGGGAAGGTCAGGATGGGATGGCCACTCCAGAAAATAGCTTAATAATTTTCTTTATTTAAAAAAAAATTTTTTTTTTGGTACAGGGATCAGACTTGGGACCTTGCGCTTGCGAGGCAGGCAGCGGAACCACTGAGCTAAATCCCCGGCCCTTAAAACAAAATTTTTCTTTTTGGAGGGGATGGTAGTTGGGATCGAACCCAGGGCCTTTGCACTAAACTACATCCCCAACACTTTTAAAACATTTTTTGAGACAGAGTTTTGCTAAGTTACTAAGCTGCCCAGGCTGGGCTTGAACTTGCAATCCTCTTCCCTCAGCCTCCCAGCATGCTATTACAGATGTGCACTACCATGCTAAGTTTTGTGATCTCTTAAAAGGTAAATATGAGGGCCGGGGATTTAGCTCAGTGGTTTCGCCACCTGATGCCCAAGCACAAGGACCCGAGTTTGATCCCCGGTACCAAAAAAAAAAAAGGTAAATATTAATTTACCCAGCCACTGGCCCAGCCATGGCCCTGTAATTCCACTCCCAGAAATCCACCCAAGAGAAATGAAAACATGCTACACAAAGGCCTGTGCGTGAATGGTCATCAACTGCAAATTATGCTATGTTCATATTATGTGTGGGATGCTACTCAGCAGTAAAGAGGAAGGAAGTGCTATACGGATTCATGCCACAACACAGATGACTCCAGAAACATGCTAAGTGAAAGAAATCAGATACAAAAGGCCACATGTTGTATGATTCCATGTGCATCAGATCCAGAAAGGGAAAACTGACAGAGGCAGAAAGCAGCCTAGTGGTGGCCTGGGTGGGGGCAGGAACAGGCTTGACTACCAAGGGGTACAAGAAGCATCCTGGAGCAGAGGATGTTCAACTCCGTCAATTCATGAAAAACCATTAAAATATAGTGTTTCACTTAAAATGTGTGTTTGTGGTATGCAAATCAAGCCAGTAAAATACTAAATTCTCCCTAATTTAGTATAAAAATAACATGAGCTGAATAAAAATACTCCAGGGGGAAATATGCAATTTTATGCATCTTTGAATGAGACAAGATTCATTAAAATTCATTCTAAAAAAAATTCATTCTAAAGTTCATTAAACTAAAAAGAAAGAAAACACAAAAATTAGGAAATTTCGGAAAATAATGAAGCCCTGACCCCATTAGATATTAAATCGGGTTATGATATCCCAGTCATTAAAACACTTTGGTACCAACAAATCTGTATGTTTGTCTGTATACATAAAACAGATCAATGGCACTGAAGATAAAAATCAAGAAATATATATAATACATTTAAGAACTTAGCATTTAACTAAACTCTCCATTTCAAATAAAGTAGAGAAAGAAGTACCCTCCAGTTACTGATACTAGAATAATTGGGTAGCAGCTAGGAAAAAATGGTCAGATCTCCCTACTGTATTTTTTCCAACAAAATGAATTCTGGATCAAAGATTTAAACATCAGCAATGAAACTATGAAACACTAGAAGAGAATCCAAGAAACTTTTAAACCATCCCTTAGAAAGTCATCTCAAAAGTCACTCAAAACCCAGAAAGTTTTAGAAAACATAAATTTTAAATATAAAATATTTATATGTAAGTAAAATATGAGACCCCCCCCCCTAAAAAAAAACCTTGTAAGAATCTGCATCCTCCCTCTTGTCATAAACAATTCTAAAACTAGGTGAAATATACAAAACAACTCTTTGCAAGAATTGGCAAGCTCAGCACGGGGCTGTAGCCCTGACAGAGAAGGCCCCCAGGTCGAGGTCTGACCCACGCTAGCTGGGGCTGAGCACGCTTAGCAGCACCCGCTAGGTAACCCTCTAGGCACCCCAAGGTTGGTCGGACGGGGCAAACAGACTGGAGCACGAGGAAGCGAGGGCTCAGGCCTTGCAGGAGGGCGTAATCAGCATGAGGCTCAGGGACGTTTCAGTGGAGATGGCTGCTGGGAGGAGGCTGGAAACTGAACAGAAAAGTTAAGGCACACACAGTTCCAACTCTGCCTAGGGGGAGGCACCTTCATGAGTACCTTTGCCATTCAGCTAATAACAGAACAGCTAACTAAGCCTTAAGAGTACAGACTAGAAGCTAAGAGAGTGACTATACCACAGGACTAAGGTGGGGGGGGGGGATCTGAAAAATGCCCATCCTAACACGGCCGAAAGCCAGGCATTCACATGTTTAAGGTTATCAGTCAGTAATTTATCTACATGCCTTGGCAGTTGGGAGGCTGAGGCAGGAGAATCGCCAGGAATTCGAGGCCAGCCTGAGCTACATAGTGAGACCCTGACTCAAAAAAAGAGAATAATTTAAAAACAAACCTCAACGTGCTTTAGAGGAAGATAATAAAATCCAGAATCTCAACAATGTTCAGCATATAAATCAAAGTTATAAAAAATTTAGAGGCAAAAAAGAACAAATGGATGAAGAGATGGAAAATTAAAAGAAAAATGGAAACTAAAAAGAAAAAACCCCAAAAAGAATGCTTAAGATTGAAAAATAGAAATGACTGGCCTGGGATACAGCTCAGTGGTTCTGCCGTCTGCCTCGAAAGCACAATATCCCAAGTTCGATCCCTGGCACCAAAAAAGAAACTGAAAAATAGAAATGTTTATAATGAAAAACTCCCTTGATAGATTTAACAGACCCAGTCAAGCTGGGTGTGGTAGCACATGCCTATAATCCCAGCACTTGAGAGGCTGAGGCAGGAGGATCTCCACAAGTTCCAGGGCAGCCTGGGCTACACAGTGCGTTCAGGACCAGCCTGAACTACAAAGGGAGACTCTGCCTCAAAAAACAAAACAACTGAAAAAGAAAGGAAGGAAGGAAACAGGTCAAGAGCGATCATCCAAAGTGAAGCACAGAAATAAAAACTAAAAAAGAAAGGGGGTGGGGAGGACAAATGAACACACAAACAATGCCCGTGACCCGTGGGACAGAATCAAATTGTCTAACATGCATGTAACTGGCATCCCGGAAGGAAAGAGAGACCAGGGAGGAGAGTAGCTTATAATTTATCAAACATGACAAAAATACACCAATCCACAGATGCAAGAAAGCCAGCAAAGCTGAATCAGGATTAATAAAAAGGAGACCACACCTGCTTATTGTAAACTAATGAAAATCAGAGAAAAAAGAAATCTTAAAAGCAGCCAGAGGATAAAACAGGCATCACATTCATGGGTACAATAATAATAATGACAGTTGGATTCTCATCAGAAACAGTGGAAGTCAGCAGAAAATGGAGCAGTGGGGAGTGGGCTGTCAACCTAGGAGCCAACACCTATCCAAAAGGTAGGCCAGGGCTGGGGATTTAGCTCAGTGGTGCCACCACCTGCCTCACAAGCACAAGGTCCTGAGTTCAATCCCTGGTACCAAAACAAAACAAAAAAAGTTCAGCCCACACTCACGCTGTAGGGTGTACTTCTTTTCTTACTTTTACTTGGCCGAAACTTACTCTATAGAACTTGTTTCTTTTCCTACCTTTAATAAAAGTTTGCTACCCGTAAAAAAAAAGTTCAAGCAAAATGAAAAAAATTTAACACCAGGCACTCAGTGAAAAAGACACTAAAAGAGCCGGGTGTGGTGGGCACGCCTGTGATCCCAGCACCCAGGGGGCTGAGGCAGGAGGATCACTGTGAGTTAGAGGCCAGTCTGGGCTACATAGTGAGTCCAAACCCAGCCTGAAATACATAGTGAGACCCTGTCTCAAAAATACCAAAACAAACCAAAAAACTAAAGGAAGTGTTTCGTGCTGAAGACAAATGACCCTAAGTGGAAGCCCAAAGCTGCAGGAAGGAATGAGGAACTTTCCAAACAGGAAATATGTGGTAAATATAAAAGACTTTTTAAATTTTTCACCCTATTGACTATCTAGAGCCAATGTAACAATTTTTGGTAAGGTTTGTAATACACAGGAATAGACAATATGGTGACAATAGCCAGTAGGTTGAAGAAGGTAAATGAATTCTACTGTTGTGAGGTTCTCATCTTATTTAGTACAGCTTTATTGACTGATGATTCCTCTACCACACAATTCACCCACTTACGGTGGAAAGCCCAGCAGCTCTCAGTACAGCATATTTACAGCAGCATGCAGCCATGCCCACGATGGCAGGAACCCACGGCCTGGGTCACCAGCTCTCCCAACCCCTCCTTCCCCTCAGCCCCAGGTAACTGTCCCATAATCCCCTCCTTGTCCTTTAGTCTGCCTGTGCTGGGCATTGCATTGCATGTAAATGGCCTTGTGGAGCACGTGGCCCTCGTGACTGACTTCTTTGGCTCCCAGCAGGTTTCCAAGGCCCATCTGAGCCCGGAGTTGGTTCTGTTACTGCCTCACCGCCAAAGCGGGCCACAGGAACTGGAAGTTCTGTGATGACTTAGGATATACTCGGTGACCCTTATAAAAACCACTGAAAATACACGTCTGCGGATACACAGAGCTAAAAGACAGAGCCAAGGAGCCAAGAGAGGAGATGGAAGGAAATGTTCAGAATCACTCCACTAATCCAAAGAGTGGCAGGAAAATGAGGAGCAAGGAACAAAGACATTCTAACAATAGCACCGATGGCAGGAATCCCACTGAATGTAAATGAACTGAGCACTCCAACACAGAGAGAGACAGAGAGAGAGAGAGAGAGACAGAGAGAGAGAGAGAGAGAGACAGAGAATGTGAGAAGGAATTGGAAAAAAACACAAAACATGACTCACCTATATGCTGTGTAGGAGAAACACATTTCCAATATAAAAACAATTAAAGAAAAGCAGCAGGAAGGAGAAAGATATCTATACAAATATGAATTAAAAGGGGGCTCCATTAATATTAGACAAGGTAGATATGTAATATGTGGGCCTCGTACTTTTTGGTAGCACAATCAAAAATGGAGAGATCCCCAGTACCAAAAAAAAAAACAACAACTGAGAAATGTCTTTTTTCCATGGGGAATATCAGATACTGTGCTTTTTCCTCACTTCTGTTTAAGTCTTTTCTAAAACCCAGGCCCAGCTCTGGGATTCCTACAATCTCATTAGGAGTCAAAAAGTCCCTTTTGCCCAAAATGGAAACAACCGAACACCAATCAGCTGATGCATAGATAAAATGTGGCATAGCGACACAGTAGAATATTACTCAGACATAAAAAGAAACAAAGTACTCGGTGATATACGCTATAGCTGGAATGGACCTTGAAAACTTTACATTATGCTGAAAGAAAGAAGCTAGATACAAAACACCACATATTCTGGGTTTCTACACGTAGAAGGTCTGGAATAGACAAATCCATAGAGACAGAAAGCAGATGTACAGTATTGGGTAGTTACCAGGGCACAAGGGGGATGGGAGCTTTGGGGGATCACTGGTAGTGAGCAGTTTGTTTTCAGAGTGATGAAAATGCCCTAGAATTAGTGGTGATTGTTGCACAGCCTTGAGAATACACCTAACAACTTTAAAATTTTCAGAGTGGTTTTTGTTTTGCATGGAACTGGGGATTAAACCCAGGGCCTTTGCACTGCGCTATACCCCCAGTCCCTTTATTTTTTATTTTGAGACAATGTCTTGTTAAGTTCCCTAGCCTGGCTTCAAACTCCAGTCCTCCTGCCTCTGCCTCCCAGAGTGCCAGGATTGCAGCTTGCGCCACCATGCCTGACTTAGAGTGGTGCATTTTATGCTTTGTGAATTACATCTCAATTTTTAAAAAGACCAGTAGGAAGACCTACAAATGATATTTTGGTTTCGTCATGAAACAAGTTTCCCCCCCAAAAGTCTTGACTTTCAGTTTCTGCAGACTCCCTTCTTCCGTCCCCTACCCACCTGTCTTAGGTACTTCTCTCACTGCTGAGAGAAAGTATCTGACACTCCCAAGTTAAAAGAGGAGAGGTTTCGGCCAAAGATTTACCTCAGTGGTGCCGCTGGCTGCCTCCTAAGCGCAAGGTCCTGAGTTTGATCTCCAGTACCAAAAAAAAAAAAAAAAACCAACCCAGGAGAGGTTCATTTTGCCTCACAGTTTGTAGAGGTTTAAGCCCATAGTTGGCCTGCTCAAAGGCAGGGCAGCATGGCAGAGGGGCATCACAGAGGAGAAAGAGTCCATGGCTATATAAAGAAAATGCAACATAAAAGACAGATAATAGGAAAAAAAAAAAAGGAGACGAAAAGCAGTTACTGTAATCCAGCAGGGACAATGTATCTAAAAATGTACCTTGAGTTACTATAATTGTGTTATATGTTTTACATGTTTTTTGGCCTATTAATCTGGTTGTTAATCTGTATATATAATTAACTTTATAAGGATTTATAAGATAAGTAAATGAAGTCAATGCTGGCAAAAAGAGGAGTGTGAAGAAGGGGAAAATAATTGAGATGTACATGTACCAACTCCCCAAATGGATGTAATCATTATGTACTGCAGACATGTACTAATAAAAATTTTAAAACAAAACCAAAAACAGTTAATGGCAAGTCAGGCAGGAAGCAGCAGCAGTCAGAGGAGGAAGGATACACACACACTCCCCCTCCAGGCCACGCCTGGTGACCCAGTTCTTCCCTCCAGGCTTCACCGCCCAACATCACACCCAGCTATAAACCATCAGTGGACCAATTCAGCACCACACACCCATGACCCAGTATCACATGTCCATGATCCATTGCCTCTCAGAAGCCCCAGCTGTGAGCCATGGGGATTTGGGGAACGTTTTAGGTAGAAACCATACCACCACCCCTCTAGAGAATCTGTATCTGCCCCTCCAGTCAGATTAGAGCATCTGTTTGCCTCGAGCTTGGTGCCTGGCAGGTGAATCAGATAGGGGTCCCCCCAAAAGAAAGGAGGGGCTCTGGTTCCCTGCCTCATCTTCACCTTCCACCCTCCATGACTCACTTTACCCAGGAACAGCCACCCTCCCACTTACCATCCGGGAGAAAGAATAAAATGGCACTCACTTTTCTTTTCCATCCATAATTCCTATAAACCAAACTTTGCAAACAGCAGTTTCCTTTGCAACCCCTCACCCATTCTCTTCGGATACAAACTGCTCCCCAGGAGTGGCACTGGCCTTCCTAGATAACACAAGTTCATTTGAAAATCTCACAGAAAACCGAAGAGTTGGGGTCCCCACAAAGGTTTGCCATAGGCAGAGTTTGCAGGAATGCATGGGGCCAAAGGTCAAAGGCAAGGACAACCAGGAGCACGCCTGTAATCCTAGCACTCAGGAGCCTGAGGTAGGACAATCACTAGGAGTTCAAGGCCAGCCTGAGCTACATAGTGAGACCCTATCTCAAAAAAACAAAACAAGAGAAAAAACAGAAAACTCTTTTGCCTCCTTTATGCCCATGGTTAGTAAGCTCACCTGGCAGTGATAGATCTGCTTTGAAGTTCACCAATTTTCTCTGATTGAAGTACAAAAGACACATAATCCAAAGTCACAGATATAACAAAAATTTTTAAATGGTGTTAGAAAATGTTGACTTGTGTGGTGACAATATTAATGCATCAACCCTTGGTCTTCCAGGTTTTACTTTAAACCTGTGACAGCTGATCAAGTCAGGTGTCCAAGCTCGGGACTTCAGGTCCTGAGAGCTGTTGCTGTATGGACCTCCTCCAGCTCTGTCACTTCATGTTTGCACACAGCACACTGCTCAGCTGAGCCTCGCCCGCCCAAAGGGCAGTGACCAAAGTCACCACACCTGTGGCCAGCTGCCCTCCTTGCACTCTTTCCCCAGCCAAGGCACAAACTGCAGAGCCCCGGCTGTGCTCAGGAGGATCCATTTCTGCTGCAATCTTGAACCTCCATATTTAGACAGCATGTCTCTTTTGTGCTGGGCCCTGTAAACGAAGCAGTTGTCCCTGCAAACAGCAGGCTCATCGCTAGCTGCAGAACAACAGCCTGGCCACCTGCCCCTCACTGTTTTAATGACTGGGGGCATGTCATGTGGGGCCGTCCTACATGACTGCAGAATCCGAGGTGATGAGAGGCCAACACCGAAGGGCGGGAGCCATGTCCCACACACTCTGTGTCAACGATCCCCTGCAGACCTGTCCTTAGATGTGACTATAGGCCAGTGATGGCGAACCTTTTAGAGCTTTCAGGGGTAAGAGCCGGCTGTGGCACATGTGCCATAGGTTCCCCGTGGCCTGTGCTGAGCAGGACAAGACCTGACAGAGCTTTCTGTCAATGTTGAAGCACCTCCCAGGGACAAAGGTGGCCTTTGCAGGATGGCTGGCAGTACCCACTGGCAGGCCAGTTGTGCTTCAGTGGCCCCAATGGTTCAAACCCACAAACCAGGCAGTCACCCTGGGCGAGAGGGGCGTGGCCAACAAGGGTCCATTCCCAGCTTCGCTCAGGATCTGAAAGGCCCTTCCTTTCCTGTAAAGCCTCTTCTCAGTTTCGGGAAGGAAGTGGGGAGATGAGAGGAAACCACAGACCAATACAATTCTAATAGCAGGGTCACCCCCTTGGTTCACACGGGGCACAGGGCTGTCCACGTGCTGCATTTCATCCTAAAATGGGGAAGGGGTCGCTCTTAACATCTCATAAACAACAGCCCAGCAGCCCAGGGACTGAGAGCAGCCAGAAAAGCCGGGGTGTGGGCTTAGGTCATTCTGTCTGCTCCTGCAGAGCCTGGCCAGAGGTGCGGGGGTCAGCCAGGGCAGAGTTTCCCTCTGCTCCCCACAGGCTTCTCTCGAAGGCACTGGTGGGCAAGGGCCCAGCCAGATCATCTGTTCCTGGGAATAGCCTCTTGCAGAGAGCTCCAAAGAAGTGAGGGCAAGACCATCAACTTCCACACCTCTGAAGTGACTGTCAAAGAGTGGAAGGTTCCTGGCACTGTGCTTACTGTGGAACCAAAGGGCCAGGGAGTCTTCACCTTGGCCATTTCAACCCTTGCTGCTTCCTTTTCCTGTCTGCACCCTAAATTGTCTCTGGAAACTTTAGTTTCAAAGGCTAAATTTCAAGCCAGGAGGAGTCCCCGCTGTCTGCTACCCACGACACCTTACATGCCACCAGGAAGGCTGGTGACAGGGTCTCCTGATAAGCTGGCCACACGCGAAAGACCCTCAGGCAGCAGGAACTCTTTGCCCTTTTTGTCCCTGTAGTGGCCACCCTGGGAGATGATTATGCCCCTCAGCCTTCTGGGAACACTTAAGGCCCCAGGCTCTGTGGAAAGGATTAAGTCAACTGAGAAGAGACATGTTTTTCCAATTAGTTAGAAACCACCCATGTTGGAACTTTTGCAAAACTGGCTGGTTGCTTTCCCATTCCCCATGATGCCTCATTCTTTCTTTCTCCATAAATAATTTCACAAGGTTTTCAGATAAATTTGGTACAAGGGCCCATAACCATGGAACAAACAGGATGCTCGTGGCGAAACGAAGGCTAAAGCCAAATGTCTCATCTCCCATGAGCTGCGCAGGGAGGGAGGAGGTGGAAACTGACTTCCTCCCAGCTCATTAAGGACCCTGGACATGCGCAGTTACGTGTATGTTTGACTTGGATATACATTTTACTACGCATGTTTATAAAAAGGCCTTTTCCCACTGATGTTTCTGTCCCATGCCAGGTCTGAGCCAGCCTACCAAAAGGAGAGACCAAGATCCCTGAGCCAGCCGAGCCAGCAAGCTCTCTCTCCTTAAAGGGCCATGCCACCAGCCAGGAAAGCGGAGAATGTGGAAACACAGGGAAAGTGCCTTTCTCATACTTTTAAAGACAAGGCAGGTCTGGAAACGGGCAGGGCAGCTCTGCAGGCAGGTGACCAGTAACAGCAGGAAGAAACGTCCGGGCCAGGGCATCAACACAGACGAATCCGACAAGCCTGTGTTCATTCCCATTGTGTAGATGAGAAAACAGGCTCAGAGGCACGTGCCCCAGTCATGGGTCAGCGGAGCCCACACAATTCCCCCACTTGCATACGCCTTCTCCCAGGTGTTCAATCAACTACCAGGTGCTGATAGCTAGCCATGGTGGGGTACACCTGTGATTCCAGCATTTAGAAAGCTGAGGCAGCAGGATAATTGTGAGTTCTGAACTATGTAGTAGCCAGATTTGGTCTCAAAAAAACAAAACAAACAAACAAAAAGCCAAAACAAAAAACCCCTCTGAGTGGATTTTTGCAGATGTAATTGAAGTCCCAAATCACCTGACCTTGAGAGGAGGGGCTGGATTTAATCACCTGAATACTTTAAATTTCGGCCCAGATGGTAGATAGGAAATCAGGTTGGAAGCTTAGAAAATATTCAACTCAAATTCCTGGCAGGAAGATTAAGGGGGCTTCTAAGAGGCAAGGGGAGCCCTCTGCTCACCACCAGCAAGGAAATAAGACTTCAGTCCTACAATTTTGAGAATCTGAAGTCCGCTGATGAGCCGAAGGGGCTGGAAGCAGGCTCTGTAGGAGTCTCCTACAAGCTGGCCAGCTGACACCAAGCTCAGCAGAGAATCCAACCAGGCCGTCAGACCCCAACCCACGGAAGACAGGATGAGAAGTCTGTGTTGTTTTCATACATTTGTGGCAGTTTGTTATGAGTCTCTGATCACAGGTATCAAGTACCAGTCCCAGCTGTCACACCTCCCGATAGCTCTCCAGGAGGGCTATCACAGCCTCCTGAGGGCCCTGTAGGACACTGTTTCTGCTCTCTACAAGAGCTGTACGAGCACACAAAGGACTGGCCTTGGAAGTCCTTAGGCGATTTTAGGTCCTGGCCTAACCGGGACTCTTTCGTGGGTTACACACGGTTAACTTTGGTCACCGGTGCATTCTAGCCATGTCACTGATGGAATGCTTTTTGTATTTTTTGCTTTGAGACAGGGTCTCACTATGTAGTTCAGGATGGCCTTGAACTCACTATGTAACCCAGGCTGGCCTCAAACCCACAGTGGTCCTCCTGCCTCAGCCTCCCAAGTGCTGGGATCAGAGGTTTGTGCCACCACACTGACAACTGATGTAATGTTGATGTTCACCTTGGTCACCTGGCCAAGGCAGTGTGTCAGGTTTCCCCACTGTAAGCCACTCTGCACAGCCCACCCTGAAGGAGAGGAAGCTTCTCTATTTCTGTTTCCTAACTGGCCATGCTACCAGGCACACCAGTCATATTTCAAGTTCTCAACAGCTCCACAAGGCCAACGGCCTTGTGTTAGCGCAGCTCTGTCCCATTTGGGGAGAAGCAAATGTTCTACTCACCCACGTGCCAAGCACATCACTGTTTACTTAGTATCTGACTGGAAATGGACTCACTTTAGACAAGGGAACTTGGTATCACCTCCTGACATCCTTGGCAGCAGCCCAGCCCTGAAGAAGGTCTGGGATGCTGGGGAGGGAGATGGCCAGGTTCCTGCGTGTTGGCTTCTCCTCCTCCAAGGCCTTGGGGCTGAGTGGCTCGTACTCCTAGTCTTCAGGACTCCAGGCTCCCTATAGAGGAGGCCTCCACCAGTGCTGTGGGCATCGGCTCTGACTCCTCCTTCCCAGGGTCTCTAGCCCAGGGAGTTGCAGATCTCAGCTGCAAACCTGTTGGATTAGAAGAATCACCCAAGGGCTTTAAAAATATATATTTTTCGAGACAGGGTCTCACTATGTAGTTCAGGCTGCCCTTGAACTCACTGTGTAGCCAAGGCTAACCTTAAATTTGTGGCAGTCCTCCTGCCTCAGCCTCCCAAGTGCTGGGATCACAGGTGTACACCTCTGTGCCTGGCTAAAAGCTTTCTAAATGCTTAGATCTCTCTGATCCCAGCCCACGTGGATTCTAACTAAAATGTGGCCTCAGGTGGGGCGGATAATCACCACATTCAACAATAAAATCGAGTCCTACCTGCAGGAAGGCCAGGCTTGGCCATAACTGGAGGACATCTTCACCTGTAAGGGGGGCCCAGGGTGCGCTGGGAGACCCTAGGGCAGGGCCTCACTCTGTCAGTTGAAAACAGGCACTAGCAACTGCTGGATGGAAGCCCTGGTTCTGCCTGGTCTTCATTTCAGTTAGATGCAGACAGATCTTTTAAAGAAATGTTTCTCCATCCTCTTTGGCCAGCAAGAAGGGAAGCTTGAGTTTAGTATTTTCAAAAGTACTAAACTGCTGCTACTTTTTTTCTTCTCCATGCTGGGGATTAAGCCCAAGGCCTTATACATGCTAGGTGAGTGCCCTATCATCGCGCTCCATCTTCAGCCCTTTGAAAATTTTGAGGCAGGGTCTTGCTAAGTTGCCCAGGATGGCCTTGAACGTGGTCTCCTCCTCCCTCAGCCTCGTGAGTAGCTGGGATTACACGTGCACTTGCTTTTTCTTATCTTTCTTGTCTATGTCTTGTGCTGCTCCCTTGGATCAGAAGAGAACTAGACTGCACCCTCCAGGTGGCTGCCCATGGTTTGGGGAGCAGGTAACTTGCTTCATGAGCTCTCCAGGGCCACAGATGAACAGGATGGACAGCACCTGGAGCTGCCCGGTGGCAGATGGAGATGATGGAGATGAGGACAGTTGGGAGGTCTGGGGACTCTGAGTTGAGGCTGTGTTGCAGTGAGGCACCAGACCTTGGGGCTTAACCTGCTCTGCACAGATGCACATCTCTGGGGGCCGGAGGGCAGGCAGAACACCCTTGTGCTGGAATGATGAACCTGTGAATGTTACTTTGGTAGCAGAAGTGGCCTTGCAGATGTGATTAAATAAGGGCCTTGAGATGGAGAAATTAGTCAGGGTGCATACAGGGGAGATGAGGCCTGATGAGCATCAGAGAAGACACTGCGTGTGCAGGAAGCAGTTACGTGTCTTGGTCACGTGTCTTGTTCTGGGTCCCCAGAGCCTTCAGCACACAGCCGCTCAGTGTGTGCTTGGTAGCAGAAAGGCCAAGGAAACACATTTTTAAACACCTGCTCAGCCTGCCTGGATTCTGGTCATCAGCCTTGTGAACAAGCTATTTAACTTCTCTGACCACAATCATCACTCCTCTCCAGATTAAGAAGGCTCGATGAAATGAAATAACTTGCCCAACATTGTCTAGTTAATAAGCAGGGCTGGGATTCACAATCAGGCCCCAAAGAACTCATCTGGTGGTCAAATCCAGCACTCTCCCCACCCCCTACCCTGGTCAGGCCCCAACTGGCAAATCTCCCAGGGTGGATATCTGTAAAACTTCCCATGGCCTCATTTTGTTTCTTTACTTCATTCTGTGGCTTTTCATTCTGGTCACTGGCAGTCTTCCCATTTCAGGCAGCTCAGGCCAGCCAAGCTCCCAGGGACAGGCCAGCAGGGGGTGCTAGCGCCCATCCCAGAACTGCCCTGAGGAAATGCTACTCGGTGAAGAAAGAAGGTCCTGCCACCAACAGAGGGTTCCAGACAACAGGGAGGGGGGAAGACACAACCTACTGGCTCACAACCTGTACCTGTGGCCTGCTGGCTGGATGCCCCGGGACAAAGGACTTCATCTCCATGGCTGAGGTTTTCATGTCTGTAAGGGGAAAACACATCTCCCAGAGAAAGGAAATAAAATGTAGTAATGTGGTGGAAGTTTCCAGCACAGCCCCTGGCACGAAGCTCTTAGTTGGATTTGCATCTTTATCAACAGACATTCAGTGATTCTCATGGGACTATCATTTCAGATTCTTCCCGAACCACGTAAGTCCTCTTTTGGACTCGACTGCCTTACTCCCTTTGCGCCATCCTTTTAGGCCTTTCCAAGTATTCTTTCTGTACCTCAGGGCACTCTCAGGCCCCACATAGACTACACAGGGTGCTTGATTCAAAAGGCCCATGAGGGCCTCCTTTCATTTGAAAATTCCTGTGAGCCAAGTGTAAATTCAGGAACATCGCACCTTCCTCTGTCTTCCTCTGTCTCCTGGCCTAAGAGCCAGTCCCAACCCATTCTGCCTGCCTGTGTGTCAGGCAAAGCCCCATGCTGGACAGCGATACAGAGAGGAGTGACACAGTCATGTCAGAGAGAGATGGGCAGATTCAGGACAACTTATGTGCCAATCTACAGAGATCCCCATCCAGAAAGGGCATCTAATCCAGGTCCCAAGATCCCAGCGGCAATCATGTCACGAAGGATGAATTCTTTCCACTTCACAGACTGACCTCCAACCCCAAGGCCAGAGAGGGAAGAGTGGATCGAGACTGGATTGCAGGTGTGACAACACTGCTGTCTCCCTTATCCTAAGCAGGCTGGGGCCCCTTCATGGTGTTCTTTTGCACAGGCTCTAAAATATCAGCTAAATGTAGGTAACCATGGCTGAAGATGCATCTCCCGCCTTGTCCTTGCAAGGGGCTGTTTCTCAGGGACGTCCTAATTTTTTTATATTTGTAATCTTCGCTGTGTCACGATTATAATCACCATGGGAGCTGGGACCTGTACATAAGACATCTTGGTTCTTTTTTCATCCCTTTCCCCTCCACGCCTTCCCGCCCCTCCATCCCCTGCTCCCCCCCCTTCCATTTGCAACATGCTTCTCAGTAACTGTGGGCCCTAACGATGGCAACAATGGCTGAGGCACAACAGCCCCAGCCCTAACCCATTTGGTGGCCCGACATCTCAGGGCTGTGACCCTTGGAATCTGAGCATGGTTCTGCACGGTGTCTCTTCCACGGTATTTTTGTCCTTTCTCATGAAATTGCACACAAGCCACGAGATGAAACAATGATTTCATGTACTCAGTGTCTCCCCTGCTTCACCCGAGGCTGAAGAATTTTGCAGTAAATCTTCAGCTTTACAAGAACATGCAAAGGGAAGAATTAGGGAACTCAGGCAATCCAAAACCAGCTAAATGAGGGTTTTGGGGGTTTTTTTTTTGTAATGTAAAGCAGTTCCAAGAAAAGTGAAGTCACAGGCTCGGTTGCTTATTTTCAGTTCTTAGAAAAGAGCTAATTTCAAAAGGGAAGCTGCACTGCCCCAGACCCTGAGCTGGTCACCAGTCATTTGCTGTCTGCCAGCACCGTGATGACTCTGTTTGGCACCAGCAACCTAGAGCCTTTGGATCTATTTTCAGTTGGTGATGTCAAGGAAGAAGCACGAGATGAAAGAGTGAGAGTTCTAATGTTTGGAGAAAGAAACCACAAGCTGAGGTGGCGTAGTTCCAGGGCAGGGGCAGCGGCCATTGGGGGGGCTCTCGGATAAGGCACACAGCACCCTCCTTTGCCCAGCCCGCATACTCCTGATGTACTGACTGCCTGGCAACAATGGCGACCCAGCCAGCCATTTGCAGTCCAGTGTTATTTGCCAGAAGTCAGGGGAGGACATGTTAGGCAGGGTCTGGTCAGCATGTTCTTGGCAGCCTGGGGCAGCTTTCCAGCAAAAAGAAAAGTGAGTTTCAGATGAGGCGGACCCCAACCGGGGTATGTCCAGCACACCCAGCCCCAGGGCTGGGGGAACAAAAATGGTTTCACGACAAAGTTTGGCCGTAAGAATCCTTTAACAGAGATCCAGTGACCCGCATCCAAATTCATTTTGGGCTGAGGGTTTGGCTCAGTGTCAGAGCGCTTGTCTGGCTTGTGTGAGGCCCTGGTGTCCATCCCCCCCCCCCCCCGAAACGATACATTTCAGTGCAATCAAGAGAGCCCGGGAAGACAGGACAACTGAACAGAACGCATGTCCTGGATGGAACCCTGAAACAGAAAAGGACATTAGAAAAAAAAAAAACAAATCTGAATAAACTACTGATTGGAGTTAATAAGGTCTTCATATTCCCCCATTCATTGTAACAAATGTGCCATACACCATACTAATGGAAGATGTTAATGGCTGGGGAAAGTAGGTGCAAGAATATGGGAAATCTGTACTAACTCTACAAGTTTTCTGTGAATCTAAATATTTAAAAATACATGCGTACGCACACACACACAAAGGCAATGATGGATGTAAGCAAGAATTTACTGCTTTCCAGCAACAATAGTTTTGTGCCTAGCATATACCATGCACTATGTAAAACTAATTTATATACATCCTTATTTCTCACACTAGTGCCATGAGCTAGGTGTGACATATTTTATAGATAAGGAAGAGAAGAACAGAGAGGTTAGATAACTTGCTCATAACCACACAGCAAATTTAGCAACAGATGAAGGGCTCAACTTCAGGTCTACAGGGCTCCAAAGCTTGCATTAATGTGCAGCAATATTGCTTGAAAAACTCCACTCTGTGACATAAACCAGCTCAAAACAAGCTTCCACCAGTCAACAAGCCCAGATCAGTAATAAAAACAAAGCACACTTTCCAATTTGCCCTACCTTTAAAAGAAAACACTGATAGTTTTAAAAACATAGATAATCTGAATCATTAACACTAATGCTGGTGAGGATGTCTCACACACTGCTGGTGACAATGCACAATACAGCCGCTTTGGGAGAGACTGGCACTTTCGCAGAAGGCCTAACTGCAGACTCACCCCATGAACCAGCAGTGGTACTCCTAGCCACTTACCTCGATGAGGAGAAAACTTTCTGTCCACACAAAACTGCACCACAGCTCCCTTCATGATTCTCAAAGACTGGGATCAAACAAGATGTCCTTCAACAGGTAGACTGGATGAACAAACTACGTGCATATAATGGAGCATCACCTTTGGTGACAAAAAGAAATGCTGCAAAAAGACATGGAGAAACTTTGAATGCACTTTAAGTGAAAGCAGCCAGGCTATAAAATCTACATACTGTATGAACCAACTATATGATACTCTGCAAAAGGCAAAACAGGAAATAGATCAGTGGTTGGGAGGTTGATGAAAGGAGGGAACATGGAAGATCTTTATGAGATTGATCCATGTCATTATGCATTTGTAAAACCCACAGAATGTAGCACACAGCAAGAATCCTAGTGTAAAAGCTGGCTGATAAGAATATATCAATGTAACAATGTAATCAAATGCCCATCAATAGTAACAAA
The DNA here is from genome assembly GCF_053883595.1 of Heterocephalus glaber. Classification (NCBI taxonomy): domain Eukaryota; kingdom Metazoa; phylum Chordata; class Mammalia; order Rodentia; family Bathyergidae; genus Heterocephalus; species Heterocephalus glaber. The sequence goes on along the minus strand of NW_028258467.1, from coordinate 11,539,151 downwards.
TGTGTCACACTAACAGATGTTAATAATAGAAGCTGGGGAGGAGAGTGTGGGGCATATGGAAACATATATATACTTTCTGCTTGATTTTTCTGCAAACCCAAAACTGCTTTTAAAAATAAAGTTTATTTTTAAAAAACACAGCACATAAAAATTTATTAGTGGTACAGTATCAATAATTCAGGCAAAACTCTACTGCAATGTTGGAATACAGTATGACTTCCTTGGTATTTATACTCTAAAGATAAATCCAGCATGTGTAATAAAGAAGTAGGGAACAGAAATCCAACATTCAATACAATCATAACACAATTCATTCCGTACAAAAAGATGTAAGAACTCTAAACCAGGAGATTGCTTCCTTGCTGTGTCTTGACAGCTATGAAACAGAAGTTTAGGTAAAGTAATGAAAGTTGTTCTCATTCTCGGTTTTTTAATTTCAAAGAGAAATTCTGACAACATCTAAAACTGCCCCCCGCCCTGTGAAGGAAGCTAGCTAACCAAAATGGTTCCTCAATATCTGGGTGGGATCTGAAGCACAAAGACAGCTGAATGTGCCCGGCATGGTGGTGTACGTTTATAATCCCAGCATCTGCTTTTCATCAGCAAACACAGTCAAAGCAAGGGACAGTGGAGGCCGAGTTAACTGCAGCCTCCTAACCCTTAAAAATCCCTGCATCCAGACGCCTGCGTCAACCAAAGCAGTTCTCTCTGTGGCTCTTTTGAGAAATACACAATGTCGATAAAATATACATGAGTGATGTCCATGAATCCACACAGTCAGAACTGAGATCATTACGGGGGAAAGGTTGTTTGTAATGCCAGTTCCAGTGTCACCTAAGGAATGTTCCTGTGTAAATCCTCCACTTCCAGTTCCCACATGCTTTCGTGGAGGGGATTATCGGAAAGATCTGTCATCTTCACAGCTTGAAGGCACGGCTCGGGGCTACAGGCCTGCACCACTCCCATCACCATCACATACTTTCCTAGGAAAAGGAGGAAAGCCTGTGGTAATGTGCATGTGAACAAGAGGACTGGGGACCACCCTCCGCCCTCGACCACCCAATAAAGTCAGAGAAAGAAATCGGAGACAGCAGAATTCCAGGGCTAGAGGTGTAGCTCAGTGACAGAGCACTTGTCTGATACAGGCGAGGCCCTGGGTTCCATCCCTAGTACCGCAAAGAAGCAATTAATTAAATTAAAATTTGGATAGTAGATATCAAAACAAAGGCAGTGACAGAATATACACATGTATGAATGAATTCAGTATTTAACCTGGAAAATGACATCTGCATCTTCTTTGATTTCTGGTTTTAACATGTTAAACAGAACTGTGAAATACAATGTTATCATGCCCAAGGAATGGAGACCACATCCGGGGAAGTTAGAATCAGACAGACCACCCCGAGCAGGGCAGAAACTCCAAGCTTCTCTCTAGTTCTGCTCTTTGCTCAATGCCATAGAGTATCTGACTAGTTTCTGTGAACAGAACAGGTTCTTTTTCTGCGGAGCCACTCCTAGACAGCTGAAAAGCAAATCCAATTTTCCCTCAGTGTTGCCACAATGGTCGGGCAGGCATCAGCACACACTACCATACACTGCTACACTGTTCCAATCTCCCAGGACCACTCCCTGCCACTTCCAACTGTATCTGAGCACCCCTGCATCTGAGCACACACAAGCAAATCAAGGAGAGGTCAGGCTGCCAAAAGGGTGACAGAATGACGTATTAACCACGATTCTCTTCCCACTCCCTTGGGGAAGTGACTCTCCTTGAAAGCAAAACTTGGCCAGACTCAAATCACACAAAATGCAATTGTGTAAAAAAATTCCCCAAACACAGCAAGAGGGACAGGCAGGCTGCCAGCCCCTCTGCATGCCCTGCTCCCATCGTCAGGGCTGAGTGAGCTCAGGCTTTGGCCGAGGGAAGCCAGGCAAGCTGCCTGTGACCCTCAGGTATCCACCCCAGGCAGGATGCACTTAGGGCTTTCTAAGACTACCTCCAGATTTCGCTCTAGTTCCTCAGTGACAGGGGATACAGTATTTCTAAAACTACACTTGCCATATTCTGTCGATAGCCATAAAGTGCTAGTAGAGATGATACCCTCAGCAACCGAAGGACTGTGAGGCTGAGGCAGGAGGACAGCAGGTTGGACCCCAGCCTGACCAACTTAGTGATTTAGCAAGACCCGTCTCAAAGTAAAAAACAAGGAAAGGGCTGAGGATGTAGCTCAGTGTGAAGGCCCAGGGTTCAATCCCCAGTACCACACACATACACACAGAGACCCGGGAAAGGTGAACAGGAGACCTGCTAGGAGACACAGCCAGATGGAGGCAAGAGCCTCGAACACTGTGACTAATCCCACTCATTCCACCCACACCCTCCTGCCATGAAGCAGCTCTCCAGGCTGCCTCCCCTCCCAAATCCTCCATCCTCTTGCCTTGGCCATGCCAGTGGCACCAGTGGTCTCCCTCTCCAGCTCTTCTGCTCCCCACCTGGCCAGTGTAATCCTTGTTCCTGGGGCAGCTCCTGCCTCAGAACTTTGCCACCCAGTGCAGCCTAGGGGGACAGTGTTCCTCGGCTCAGCCTACAGACGGGGCAGCTGGAGGGCAGGGAAACTTCTCACCAGATTGCATCTTCAGCACTCAACCTTTCCAAAGAGAAGCTGCTAGGGGCTCCAGAGACTGAGCAGCGCCAACAGTGTGAGCATCAAGGCCACCCTGCAGCAGGGAGGGCCCTTCACCAACAGCCACAGGGCTCATCAGGGTGGGACCCCCCACACCCCTTTCACTGCTGACCCCGTAGCACCCCACTATCCCCTGCCTCCAGAATTCCAAGGAACCTTGCTGTTCTGTGGAACTGAACGGTCCCCTGTCACTGAACACAGACACAAGATGACAGACTGCCCAGCTCTAACACTGGAAGTTCTGCATCCCAGGGCGCTCTCAGTCCCGTGCAATCCAGGAGACTCGGTCCCCACAGATTATGCCAACTGGAACTTCAGGGGTGCCTTCCCCAGGAAGCCATCCCCAGACTGCTGAGCCTGGACCAGCCGTCCCTCTGTGCCACTTTCTGCCCCCAAGTAAACTCCAGACAGACCAAAAGAGGTGGACGAGAACAAAAGCAACCCCCCCCCATGCTCTGCAGCCAGAGTCCTTCTGAGGAGCCTGAGAGGTCAGCAGTGGCTAAGTCCCTGTGTACTTTTGTGGTGCGGGACTGTCCTAAGCACCTCACATACACGGAAACTGCCACTCTCCTGACTGTGAGGCAATGACATGAGCACCCTCTGAAAAAGAAAAAAAGGAGAGTCGTCCTCCACTATGTCCTGGGCTCACCTCTACAACAGTCTTTGCATCACAGTGACCTGTTTACTTCCCTGGCTCTGTGCCTGAAGGAATGACTTAGTTTTATAAAACCATGAATTAGCAAGAGATATGACATGGCTGCTACCTGCAGGTATGTGGGCCCATTTGCCTAAAACACGAAGGTATCTACTGGGCACGAGGCTTACACCAGAGCTGGGGAATGACTCGGGTGACTGCCCAAGCCCATCTTCAAGGGACTGCCTTGGGGCTGAGACACGAAGCAGCATGAATGAAGTTTGAGGGCAAAGCTAAGGCCAACTTTTTCTCTAAAGGACCAGACAGTAAGTATTCCAAGCTTGTGGGGCGTAGGGACCCTGCTGTCACTACTCAACTCTGTACTTATAATGGTACAGCAACCCTATATATTAGGAATGTGTTTCAATAAAACTTCACTTATGGGCACTAACATTTGAATTTTACAGAGCTTGCACAAGTCATAATTTTTTTCAGCCATTTAAAGATGTGAAAAGCATTTTTAGTTTGCAGGCTATGTGAAAAAGAGACCCAGGCTTGTCATCTGCTAATTGTGTGCTGGAATGCGGCCAGAGCCCAGGGCAAGGGTGGCACAGGGAGAGAGCTGGAGCCTGCAGTGAAGTCACAGGTGACTGGAGCTTTGGCATAAGCAATGTCAAGGCCATCATTTACCATGGAGTCCACACAATAGGCAGGAATTGTTGCTCCTTCTCACAGAGGGAATCCACACTCAAAGGTTAAAAGTGTACCAGACAGCTCAGCAGGGAAGGTGTGGGGCCAGGAGTTCAAATTAAATGTGAGTCCAAAGCCATCCTGGAAAGACCACTGACCTATCCTGCCTGTACTTGGGTGACTCTGAATAGAAAGGCCCCTTGGGGATAAAGTGACCTTGGCCTGAGTTCACAAGGAAGGGAACCATGGAGAAGAAAGACCTATAGATTCTTTAGACTTCCTAAGCTTAACCCACACATCCTCTAGCAGCCTCCCTGGACCATGCTGTACCTCCACAAGGATCAGAGATCTTCCCAGTGTGTCTTCCTAGCTGGCCTTACCTCTCTGGGTGTTGGCTGCAGCCCAGGTGCCTCACACAGGCCTACTGCACAAGTGACGCTGGCAATCAGCGAATGTGTGAGATGAGAGCCTGATGCCCAGTGCTGTCACTGGTTCTTGGAGGTCTATGAGTCAGGCACGGGGCCAGATGCTGAGTTGGTGCTGTGAGAACCACACAGCCAAGAACATGACTGGAGCTGACTGGAAACACACCCTCTCAGCCTCCCCTCCACTTTGGACACAGAAACCCTGGGCTTTTCCATGTCCCCCAGGTGAGCCTGATGTGCTTAGGTCTCATCCAGGACCAGGCATGAGTGAATTAGGACAGTGTCTCAAAGGAGAGGGACAGGAGGGTCCTTTCTCGGGGGTCCCAGCAGCTTCCCCCAAGGAAGGTGCGCTTGAGTTGGGATAGTAAAGATGTATAGGCGTCTCCTAGGGCAGTATTTCCCAAAACTTAATGGGAAAAAATGAAAACCGTGGGGAGGGAGCTTGTGACAAACACAGAAGGCCTGGGATCTGGACTAGGGGGGCCTGCAGAGTCCCAGGAACCTGTGTATCTCTTTAGGGGCTGCGGGTGACGCCCACACCCATCGCGTGGGGCCACCTGTCTTTGTGGGGAGGCCGAAGGTGACAGGCAGGCCCCGTTCCTGAGCGCGACTCACCCTTAGCCCCTTGGCCGGGTCCGAGCCCGAGCCCGAGCCCGCCTTCGGGAGCGGGAAGAGGCCGGGAGTTACCTGGGACCAGACAAGGCCGCCCTCGCGGCACCCGCTCCAGGCCGCACACAGAGAAGGCCCCGCTCGGGTCCCGCAGCCGTGCCTCGCAGCGGCCCACCTCCACCATGGTGCCCTGCATCCACACGGCCGCCAGCTCCAGCGGCGCGCGGCCTGCCGCCGCCCGCGACAGCCGCCATGCACCTGGGGCGCCCTCCACGTCGCGTCGCAGCTGCTCCGCCAGCACCTTGAGCGGCGGCGACCGCGGGACCCGCACAGCCGCTGAGCCGCCGCTAGTGGAGGAATCAGTAGCAGAAGCCATTCTGCGCACTGCCGTTTTCCCGCCAATTTTGATAGGCAGTGAGGCTTGGCCTGCGGTCACCAATCAAAAAGGTGCTGGTGCAGCTGACCAATGGCCTGGGTCGGGAGACGGGACTGCCGAGCTGAGCCGCCATCTTTTTGTCTCTAGGAGTGCGCATGCGTACATAAAAGTAAATAAACGCCCTCAAGTTAGGAGCTACTGGGAGAAAGGAATTAAAATAAGTGAAACCAGGACGGTAGAGAATTTCCTCTTCCAAAGCTTCTCAAAATTTAGTATGCACGCAAGTCTCCTTGGAAGATATGATTATCTTACTTAGTCTCGCAGCTCAGTACTCTGAAGTTAGTAAATACTAGTGAATACTGAGATGAATGGAGAGCCCTTGCGTATTGTGAGTGAACATGAATTGAATCAGGAAAAAATTGTGCGGTCCTGGATATTCTGATTGCCATGATTTGATCATTACACAAAGTACCCATGTATCAAAACATCACAACAACAACAAAAATCACATCGTTTCTGAAAAATATGTACAATTGTTATGTGTCAATTTAAAAATCCAGAATAAGAAAAAAAGTATAAAAATTCCTCAAAGATAGCTGAACAAGGCATGGTAATGCATGCTTGCAATCCCAGCACTCCCTTGTAATCCCATCACTTGGGAGGCTGAAGCAGGAGGATCGCTGCCAGTTTGAGGCCAGCCTGGGCTACTTAGTGAGTTCAAGGCCAGCCTACAATACATAGTGAGACTGTCTCAAAAAAAAAATCACACACACACACACACACACACACACAGATGATTTTTTTTTTTTCTGTGGATCTGGGGATTGAACTCAGGACCCAGCACCTTCACACTGAACTGCACCTGTAGCCTCGTTTTATTTTTTGTTTGTTTGAGAAACAGTCTAGCTAAGTTGCCCCAGCTTGATTCTAATTTAGAATCCTATCTCAGCCTTCCAGAGTGCTGGGATTATAAACATGCACAACCATCTCTGGCTGTCTATATATTTTGTTTTCTTTTGCTTTTTTGTTTTTGAAGGCTGGCCCTGAACTCACTATGTAGTCCAGGCCGGCCTTGAACTCATGGTGATCCTCCTGCTTCAGTTTCCCACATACTGGAATTACAGGCATGCACTGCCACACCCAGTATACATATATGCTATATATATATGCTTTATATATATATGCTTTTGATACACATTGTCTTATATATTGTTTTCACTTAATTATGAACATCTTTCCACATCGATATTCATCTGCTTCCTCTTGAATGACTGCATAATATTCTGTTTGTCTTATCACATGTTAACCAATATCCAATGGTAAGCATTAAAGCTATTTCCAATTTTTCATTTTATAAGTAATAACTACAGCTAAATTTTTGTGCACATCTTTAAATGAAATTTCTGGAAATTTCTTTCTCAATATTGGATGTCTCTAATCAGCAAAACACATAAACCCTAAACCAGCAATTCGTAAAGCCAAGAATGGTTCTGAAGGGAGATTGTCCTCACAGGGCCTCTGTAGTACCAGGTATCCACAGGGTATTCAAAAGAGCTTGGCTTTTATAAAGCACCTAAAACCTATTGAGCCAGGTCCAAAGAACTTGATAGGGAGTATCCTATACACCACAGATCCTATAAGAACTGTTCTACAGAGCTGGGTGTGGTAGCACACACCTGTAATCCCACCACTTGGGAGGCTGAGGCAGGAGTATCACCATAAGTTCAAGGCCAGCCTAGGCTATGAATTCAAGGCCAGTCTGAACTACCTAGCAAGACCCAGTCTCAACAAAACAAAACAAACGAAAGAACTGTTCTACACAGGTGAGGAAACTGAGGCTCATGGAAGCTAGGTGGCCTGCTGTGGCCTCTCTGGCAGTAGCCTCTATGGGATCTTGGCCTTTACACTTCAACCCTGTGCTGTAGAGCAACCAGGCTCCTGGGCTGAGGAGGGAGCACGAATCCATCCCGGCAGGCTTGGGGGTCACCACTGGCATCTGAAGGCCAGTGAGTGGTGCGGAAGGGGGCTGAGATGCAGCTGGCCTCCCAATCCTACTTCTCACACACCACACCACACCACACCACACCACACCATGCAGCCCAGTGGAGTCTCCAAATCCCAAGTCTGAGCCTATGGTGCTGGGCTGTAACCTGTTGGTGTGATCCACACACCAGAGTGAGCATTCCAGGCAGAAGGAACTTCATGTGGAGGGCTCTGAGGAGGGTGCAGAGAGAGCTGGAAGCATTCAGTAAACTGCCATTATTTCAGAATGGCTGGCATACAGAGTAAAACTGGAGGGGTGGGGATAAATCAGGCTGTGCCTACGTAAAAATCTCATTTTATCCCCATTTTACAGATAATGAAACTGAGGTTTGAGCCCATGGCAAGTCTGAGATCTCGTGGCTAGTAAGTGGTAGAGCCAGAACTCAAACCCAACACTATTTGACAAAAAACTTCACATTTCTTTAACCACAGGCTCCATCTCCCTTGCCTACCCTATCACCCCTTTTTCTCTCATCAGGGTCCCTCCGGGTCTTTGCCTACACCACCCCTGCCTGGCACACCTTCTGCAGAGCTCTCAGTTGAAAGCTGGCTCAGCCATCAAGTATCTGTCCACCAAGACCCCTTCTCTCCAGGGAGCAGGTCTTGAGCCCCACAACTGGAATTAATTCCTGCCTTCCAGACCAGTTTGCTGATGACCTAACCAAAGGTTTCTCCACCTTAGCCCTATTCATTTGGGGCAGGATAATCCTTTGTTAGAGATGAATGTCCCATGTGCGTGGTAGGGTGTTGAACAATGTACCTGCCCTCCCCTCACTAGAAGCCAGCAGCACCCTCCAAAGATATGACAGCTAAAAAATGTCTCCCAACACTGCCAGTGTCCCCCAGAGTGGTCAAACTGTCCCCACTGAGAACCACTGTCCTAAGCTATTCACTACACTCTGTCTTGAATCATAGATACTGGAGTCTGTGTCCATGTTACCAACCAGGCCAGGGGCTCAGGCTCAGTTGCCAACAGCAGCCAGGCAGGTAACCCTGGCATAGCAGTGACAAAGTGGGCTTCAAAATGTCTGGCCCAGTCACACTCAGCCAATGCTTGTCCCACAGGAGGAGGGCCGAGTGTTTCCAGATCTGATTTTTCAAGATACTTTAACGTCTGTTTTCTACATTAAAAAAAGAAGAAATGTTGGCAACAAATTCAAGTCTAAAACAAGCAAATGAAAAGAGACCCTGTGGCCCCTGAAAGTCTGTGGGCCTCTGTGGGCCAGCAGTGGCCATGCCGCAGTCTGCATTTTGTCTCTAGTGAGTGCGCTCCCTCGGGCCCAGGGCAACTTGTGTGGTAACCAGTGTGCAGCTCTGGGCAGCCTCCTGCAAAGTGTCCAGGGGCCATGCTGGTTCACCAGCTTCAGGAGTGGCAAACTCTGTGTCTTAAGTCACTGTCCAGAGCAGACATCTGGGTCACGCTGGGCAGGCTCCCGCCCAAGGATCATTCCCCATAGTGCACTGAGCTCACCCCTCCAGGCCTGGGGGAGGTGCTCATGCAGGCCTTGGGGGCCAGCTTCTGAGCAGGGTCAAGGCCCTTGGAAGGGGACAAAGGTAAGCCAGGAGACGTTATGGGCCTGGCTACACCCTCAATCCACCTGTGTTCTGTCCTCCACAGAGCAGGCAAAAGTGTGCTCCTGGTTGTCAGAAAAGAACACTGATGCCCAAAGACAAGGGGTTCTGCCAGATGTCTACACAGCGACACACTTGTAACAGCACAGCTGCCACCCCTGAGCCCTTACTGTGTGCCAAGCTGTTCTCACACAACACTAAGGAATTCGTGCTAACTTGAGCCCATTTTAGAGATGAAGAAATTGAGGCTTGGATGGGTGATATGACCTGTTCACCAACCAATTCTCACCTGGAACAAAGGGATCCTCTTGAGGGTCTTTCAATCATCAGGCGTCCCTGTGAGGGATGGGAGTCTTAACCTAAACTTATCAACAGATTCTGGCTCTTGACCATGATCCTGGAGTGTTACCAGCAAAGAATTCCCATGGAAATTTTTCTTTCCTTGTGTTTTTTGAGATAGGTTCTTGCTGTGTAGCCTAGGCTGGCCTCAAACTCTCAATCCTCCTGCCTCAGCCTCCTGAGTGCTGGGATTATAGGTGTGCCCTTGGCAGAATTTTATTTTATATTTTATTTTATGAGTACTGGGGATTGAACCCACAGCCGTCACACTCAGCTACATCCCTAGCCCTTTATTTTTTTATTTTTTAGTTTGAGACAGGGTTCACTAAGTTGGTAAGTTGCCCAGGTTGAGCTTGAATTTTTGACCCTCCTGCCTCAGCCTCCTGAGTGCTGGGATTATAGGCATGTACCACCCACCTAACAAGAAAAAAATTTTTTAATAGAGTTATCATGAATAAAACAAATCTTGACCTTCAGTTAATAAAATGGCTGCCAAAGTATGTGTGGGAAGAGAGTGTAGACATTTGCAACTTACTCTAAAATGCAACACAGACTCATGTGGATTAGTGGGTGGCCAGAGGGGAGAACCGGCAGATAGAACCACGATAAGCCGAGTCTGCTGCTCCCTGTGGAATGTGTATGGTGGGCGCATGCTGTCCACTGCACATTTCTTTCCCTAATGCAATGTCCAGGAGGAACTCCAGGTTCCAGGGCACACGCAGCCTTCCTGCCTCTAAACCTCTGTAAATGGGACTCAGGGATGATTCTGAGGCCCGGCTCACCCACTGCTCCCCTCCCACTGCTCCCCTCCCACACCGAGTAGCAAGCAGGCTTCTGTTCCCTCCTTCACAGACTCTCTCCAGAAGGTCCCTGTTAACTGAGGTTCTGGGCCTCTGGCGCCCCCTTTTCTCCACTCTCATCACAGCATGGGGTCCTCCTTTCCACAGGGTGGGGCTGGGATTCTGGGCAGAACAAGGCGAGCTGCATGCTATCCAGTCCTCCTGGGCACCAGTGTGACCATGCACCAGAGCCAGGTCTGCTCACTGCCACACACCACTGTAGTCTGGCTGCTTGTGTCCCCCTCAACAGTCTGTATGTTGAAACCTAATCCCCATTTTACAGAAAGGGGAGACTGAGGTCCAGAGAGAGGTTTAACTTCCCCAGGGCAAAGCAGAGCAGAATCAAATCACTTCCCACGCAACTCAGCATCTCCACCCTGGAGAAAGGAAAACCCAGGTTCACGGGGCGACCTGAGCATGGATGTTTACAGCAGTCTCTTTGTTACTGCCCCAAACTGGAAGCCTCCCAGAGGTCCTTCAAGAGGTAATGGAGAAACAAACTGTAGCACAGCCACACCATGAACTATTCTCAGCCATCAGAAAGGACATACACAGCAACTCGGGTGAATCTGACATGTTATGCTGGGCAGAAGAAGCCAGATCCGAAGTTCACACCCTATAGGCTCCCATTTATGACATTCTGGAAGAGCTGAAACTTCAGAGGCAGAGAGCAGATCAATCGTTGCCAGGACTAGACGTAGAGAGGGGCAAGAGCTACATAGGAGCCACAAGAAGGAATCTGGGGTGAGACGGAGTTATTTTGGGTACTGGTTTGTGTGGTAGCAACATGAACCCCCTCTCTGTTAAACATCAGAGAACTGTACACCAACACACCCCACAGAATCACAGGCCCTCCACGCAAATGGAAACAGGCTGCCTGTTGTCATAGGCCGTGGCCAGCTGGGAAACACCATTTCCTCTTGGGGTCTTGACCTAGGAGACCCAAGAAGGCTCAACAGTGAATGCTTATGAGCTACATGGGGAGCTGCTGAATGGATACAGGGCTCCTTGGGGCCCAATGACAGTCTTAGAACTAGAGAGATGGTTGTGCAGCACTGCAAATGTGTGACCTGCCACGGAATTGCTCACTTCAGATGGGTTAATCTTATGCATGTGAACTTCAATTTAGTACGTTTCCACACTAGAATGTCCCCCAATGGCTGATGTACCCAAGGCCTGGTCCCCAGTGTTGCCTCCAAGAGGCCGGCCTAGTGGGAGGTTTGAGGCCAATGGGCTGGTGCCCTGAAAGAGGACTGTGGGACTCAGATCTCTTCTTCTTCCTCTTCTTTTCACTTCTGGGTCATGAGGTGAACAGTTTTGCTCTGCCATGCGCTGCTATCATGATGTCCTCCACAGGCCTAGAACATGGGGCCAACTGACTGAAATCTCCACAACTCTGAGCCAAAATAAGCCTCTTCTCTTTATGAATTTATTATCTCAGGTATTTATTATAGTAACCGAAAGCTAGCCAACACACACTTGAAATTTTTTTTAAAAAAGAAAGTTTCAAACTGCAAAAAAAGAAGTGCCCAGGGGTTGTTATCTTCTAGATCCACCTCAAGGCACCTAGGCCTCAGTAATGTTAAGTAACTTGCCCAAGGCCACACAACCAGTAAGAGACTGATCCTGAATCAACCAGTCTCCAATGCTTGTGCTCTTTCCACTAGGAAAAAATGGGTTAAATAATCCCCCCAAAGTGACTGGTTATGAGCTGGAACCACTGGCCAGCTGTTTCTCTCTACCAGGACGATCTCAGATCAGTGTACTCATGGCTTCAAAGAATACATTTTCCAATTAAAAATGGAGCTCCATCCAAGACTCCGGTTCCCCCACCCCACCCACTCCAAGTGACATGACCTGGTTTACATGAAAATTCTCTCAAGGCACAAACCAGAACCTGGGCCAATATGTGGAATCTGCCACAGACCCTTTTCTTGTAATGACCCCGATTCTGTGAAAGTGAAACTGTTCAGAAAATCAACACTAAGCATGGCTTGGCTATTTGCACAGAAAGAGAAACCCTTCTGAGAAAAGCAGTGAATGAGAAAGCCTTATTTCACTGGGAAGGAAGAAAACTGGGGGACAGATGTTGAATGCCCTGCCCTGTAGCATGGGCATTTTTCCATGGGCTTTGGAATGGGGTCTGGCTGCCAGAGCCCCAAACCAGAACATCCCAACGGCTGCTGAGGCCTTCACTGAGGGTGCATGACCCACACTGTGGGCTCAGCCAGGGGTGCAGCACCTCTGGCCGGGCCGGGGCTCCAGAAGGACTCAGAGCTCAGCCTTGCGGAACAGTGACTCTTGCGTGGGCCCAGCTGGGAGGAAAGGAAGGCGGAGTCGGCCAAGAATTTCTTTTTCAAAGCCCAAATTGAGGGGCCATGGCTACAGACTGGGAGACAGAATTTGCATGGGCCTGGGACAGGCTCCAGCTGGAGCCATAGGACAGGGGTTTGGGGGAGATGACGGCCTAGGGTCCAGGTGGGGTGATGGGGGTAAAGAGAGCCTAACCCCATTGGGGGACCCATGGGGATGAAGCCCAACTGTGTGCAAGCCTAGCTGTGAGCCACACCACCCCCATGCTAGGAGGCTTGGTGCAGCCCAACGTTACAGAGAGGAAGACTGAATCTGGTGTCTTTGTTTCTTCATTCAACAAGCACATGTGGATGCCTGCTCTGTGCCAGACTCCAGGATGCAGCAGTAGACTAAACCCACCAGGGCCCTGAAGTTCTCAGTGTGGGGAAGGGCGAGGGGGGAGCTAAGGACTGAGTGACAATCACATGCACAAGAAGCAAATGAGGGGGGGGGGGCGCGAGAGCGTCTTTATCAGGAAAGGCTCCCTGGGCTGAGACCTGCAAGAGAGGGGGCTGGCGGTCCAAGCAAGGGCAGAAGAGTGCACCGGGTGCTGGAACTTGCGTGCAAAGGTCCTGAGGTGTGAATGGCTGGCTGCATGGTGGGTGCAGAGTGAAGGGAACCGCCAGTCACAGGAACAAGGGGTGGACAGGGCAAGATCAGGTGGCTTTGGCTCTAAATGCAACCGGAGCAAGCATTCTCTGGAGGGTTTGGGGGTCTGATCCGATTGATTGTTCTCAGTTGATGCCCATGACTGCTGTGTGGAGAACAGATTGGGACCAGGGAAGCAGGCGGGCCAGGCTGGAGGTGGTGGGGGCTCCGAGCAGCTTGGAGCAGAGGCAGCAACAGACACGGCTGGGCTCAGTCTACTACCCATGCCCCAAAGCCGGGTGCCAGATGGAAAATCAGGGGTGGCGCCAGGGTTTGGGGCCTGAGTTCCTGGGTGATGCAGGTGCCCTTGACCTGGATGAAGATAACTGGAACAAGGACACAGGGCCAGAAACCAGCTCCTCCTCCTCCTCCCTGTGGCTCTGCACCTGCTGAGGGGCCAGAGTGCTCCCACCTCTCTTGCATCTCCATTCTGACCTTATACTTCTCCCCAAGGCCACAGAGCTCTTCCCACTCTCTCCCTACCACACCCCACTCTGCCCCACCTCTGCACCTTTGCTCAGGCCAGTCCCACTGCTACAGGACCCTTGCTCCTCCCTTGAGCAGAGTGGAGGGCCCTGAGGGGCTGCACTGGGTAGTAGGAGCAACTCTAACACCAGGTGCTGCTTGGCTTGAGCTCCAGACCTTGTGCCTCCTAGCACGTGATCCCAAGCAGGCTCCTGAATGGGACTCAATTGCTTCATCTGCAAAATGGGACTGAAAATATAAGGACCACCACTCAGCTCCTGAGCAACAGAAATGTCAGCATGGTTGGACAGGATCACTTCAAGGGGAACAAATGTCCCGTTGGGAAGCAGCCACAGCAGCAAGAGAGGAGGCTGGGCCTCGCCCCCCCGGGAGGGCTGTCCCCACTGTGTCCCTCTGCGCCAGGGAATGGCCGCATGCACTGGATCCTCCCTGCTCCCTGCCAGGCGTTCCTGCTCTGCACTCATAGGAGGGGACCTGAGGCCCAGGGCCACACAGCTGGATGTGCTGTGCCTCTGACCCCGAGAAACCAGCTTGAGGCTCAGTTTTCTTCCTGATGCAGCAGGAACTCTTAGAAAGCTCTAGAAGAGGCATGGCCTGGTTCTCGTTCTTTCCGGAGTAAAGTATGTGTCCATGTTTCCTCCCTGGCTCCAGCAGGGCCAGCGTGACCTCTGTTGGCTCATGTGGCTGGCTTTGCACCACAGAGGTGGAGGGCAGCGGTGGGCTTGCCTTCACACGCAGCCTCTGCACACCCAGGCCCTGCCCAGGCAGGGGAAGCCACAGGGCAGACTGGCTTGGCCAACAGTGCCCCACCCCACTGTGGCACAGGCCCTGAGGAGGCAGACCATGAGGCTTACAGGAATCAGGGCCTCTGATCAACACCAAATGTGAAAGTAAAACGCACGCTCAGGCACACATACACACGTGACCATGCACTTTGGATACAGGTGTGCATGCTCACACGCATACAGGTGCACACACAGTCTGGAAGACTCCTTGTACACGTGGCTTGGGCTCGCAGCTGAGCTGGTTCTCCCTGGGCGAGAGTGAGTATATACAAATCCTCCAGCAGTGCCTGCCTGGAACCTAGAAAGCTAGCTTGATACCCGGCCAGTATATAAATATGTAAAACCGGAGCTGGCACACCTTGACCAAAAAATTCGAACATGCTCCTAGGGAACCAGTAACTTCCCCAGGGACCCTCCATCATCCCTGGGCTCCCCTCCCCCAGCCCAAGAGCCCAGGAGCCCAGCAGGAATGCTGAGCCCCAGGATGGGGCCACCCCAAGCCTGTGGTCCTGGCCCTGGCTGGGTGTCCCACATGCTGGCTCCCACACACCCAGCAACATCCTCAAAGCAAACAGGGAAGACAGGACAAGTCAGTAACTTTCCCACAGCGAAAACCAGCTGTGGGAGCAGGAGCACAAGGAGCAGCACTTCTCCCAGGGCATCTGGTGGCAACTGGAGCCTCACCTGGTCCTTGGAGGTATGTGCCTTCCCAGCCCCTCCCCGTTCCCAGAACTCCAGGTGGGTCTCTCCAGGTGAGGCTGATGCAGGCTGCTGTTTAAAGACCACTGGCCTAGGGGTGGAAAGTCCAGATGGAGGAGCAGCTCCCAGGCATCATCCTGGTTCTGCCACCTAACAGCCTGGGTGTGTCTCTTACGTGTCCAGGTGCACATGTCCCAGTGAGACAGCACCTGGTACTGTGCAAATTCTGACTTTCATTACCCATTTTGGAGACCAGCTTTCATCTGTTATGCTATGTACTTGCACATAAGTAGGCAAGCACATACATGTCCACACACACACACACACACACACACACACACACACACCCCAGCCATCCTTTCAGGGGTGGATGCCTGCTGCCCCTGCCTACTTCTCCACCCTTGTCCCTCCCCTCCCCATCACTCCCACAGCTCCGGCCACACGGGTCTTTCTGTTCCTCCAGGATGCCAGACTCTGTCTCACCTCAGGACCTTTGCACGTGCTGTCACCGTACCTAGGACGCTCTTCCCTCAGATTTCCACACCCGGCTCTCCTCCTCCCCTGCCCCTGTCTTAGTTCAAACACATGGATTTCACTGAGAGCCCCTTGTGAGGGAAAAAGGAGGAAAAGAAACAGAGGTACGAGCTCAACTGGACAGATTTATTGCAGAACAAACCTGAAGGGGACCACTCTGGCACTAGAGACCAGACCCTAACTCTCATGCGGAGGGAGGAGCTCAGTGAGAGGGGGTTGTGGGTACCTGCCAAGAACAAGGCTTGAGAGAGCACAGAGGCTTGAGAGAGTAGTAATGGTTGCCCAAGGACAAGACTTGGGAAAGCACAGGGAGTAGCAGCGGCTATCAGTAGCAGGGCTGACAGTGTTGAGTCTTCAGGTGCAGCTGAGCAGGGAGGGGTAGTTTAGAGGGGTCTCTGATCAGGATGGCTGCAGTTGCATTCCTTCGTGCTAGACTCTATTACATAAGGAAAATGGGCAGCACATTTCTTCCTGAACTACTTCCTGCCAACTAGAAGCAAGATTGTGAGGTCTCGGCTGGACTGAAGGAGGGCTGTATGGATGTGGTCTTTGGTAACTGCCTATGAAATGGCCACAGTCCTGTTGGTGAGAAATCTTTGAAGCAGATTAGGCATGGCAATAATAAGCAGGGGAGTGAAAAGAGGAGAACAAGCACTGTAAAGGGAAGAGTCCAAGACAGAATAGTGGACGTCGGTGAATCCCACAAACTCTGCAAGGGGTCCCGAGACATGTGTTGTACTGTCTGAACTTCTGTGTTTATCTCCTGCAGAGCTGCAGTTACATTATCACAATGATCTGGAATAAAAGTACAGCATGTTGTATGAAGCCTGGTGCATGTGCCTCCTTGGCCAGACTTTGTGTGGGAGCAATGTTTCCCAGGCACTTTTATCGTTCGTTCATTCTGTGCAATCACTGGGAGTATGGCAGCCTCTAGGTGAGAATAAACAACTTTATCAAGAGATTAAAGCATGTATGACCAAAGCTTGAGCACTAGAATGGAAAGACAGATTGGGGAAGGAGCCACATCCAGACACCGCTCTTCAGGGACTGGAATAGCAATTCTAACTAGCTGGCTTCTGTAGCTGGAAAAGTCGGCAGGGGTCAGTGATTAGAGCCCCCTTTTTATGTTGAGCCTATATTATTATTATTACATTAATATGTTTTTTTGGTTATACTGTACTTTTCTGCTGGGTATTCAAGATCAAGTTAAGGTGAGACCCGTATTAATCAAAGTTAACCTCTTGCTATCTACCAAGGTCAGTCAAGGCTCCTCAGGCATTACTTTTGGAACCATGAGAAAAGCCTCTCAGCTCCTCTGTCAGTGTCAGCTACCAGGATGGATCATGGCCTTCTTGACTATGTGGCTTCCCATGGAAGCATAGAAGATTTTCTTTTCATCTAGTAACCCCTCCTTTTTAGCACATTAGTTGACTCTTGTCATCTGAGGTCCAACAAGCTCCTTGTTCAGGAGGTTGGGTGACTCAGCAAAGTTGTAGGATCCTGCTAAAAGGTCCCCTCATGTCCTGGGTCATTGTTAACCCTGCAGGGCCATACCCAAAATATTGGCTGTCCTCTTAGCTCAGCTATCTTTTTAACTCTGGTCTCCAAACCTCAATTGTTGAACATCTATTTTACCTAGATATCAAGTACCTTGAAATATATATGACCAGGAAACTGTTATTTCCTTATTAATCATGGTTGTCTTAGAAGTTGAATCCCTAAATTTGTACATTGCCTGGACCACACAGTGTTTGAGTTTCTTCAAGTGTTGTAACACATATATGACATACGCATAGCAACCTGACTGTCTCATGCTGGATTGGCATGCACATCTTATCACAAGTAGCTGGAAAACAAGTCATGGAAAGCCAGATCTTGAGCCTAAAAGTTTACCACCATAAATAACTTTAGCTTGGAAGTCAGTGGTATGAAGAGATGTTTTTCAGTTTTGCATCTTGGAAGACTTGCATAGTTGGAAAACAAATTTAATATACCATGAAGTCAGCAATAGTGAGTCTCACAAACCAGGCTGGAGCTGTCCAAAGAGGCAGCTCTGTCTTATCTTTTGTCATTCACCAGTCTAAGTGTCCCCGCTAGTCATGCAGAAAAAGCTCATGTCCAATATCAATTTCAGAAATGAGAGTTGAAGCCTTTGTCTGAAAGCATCAGTTAGATCAAAGAGAACTGGGACCTGGGGGGGGAGTGATTGGTGAATTGAGAGTTGGGCCATAGACCCCCCCCCCCAGTCTTTTTTTGAGCCACAAGAAGCTTTTAGAAGAAAGTCTAGGCTCCACCAAACCAACAAGCAAACATAAATATTTCTTTCTATAAACTGCACCCTCCTCAAACTTTTCCTCAGCATACTCGAGCTTTAAGTTTCTTTCACTATCAAAAAAATACCTTACTGTACAAAATCCTCTCACATTAAGACATATCTTTATTCTTAAAGCTTGTCTATTTTTACTATAGCCTATTTACTATAACTCTTTTCATAATAAATTTAGCTGTTGCTGCTTGGATTTTTAAAATATTCCTTTTTTTTTCCTGTGAAATTTGACTGGCTGCCAACTAACTTTCAAGTAACCTTGAATAGTAAAAATTATCTTAGTATAAGCAGAAGCAGAAAGAAGAGCAAATGAACCCTGTAAGTGTAGCCTGAGAATTTACAATGTACAAGAAATGTTTTAAGCATATTGATTAAACAAAAATACCCACTCAAATTGGAAGCCAAAAGTAAATTTATCAATTTTTGTTGCCCTAGGGTTAAAATTTTTATTACCCTTTTTTAGGCTGGTCCTTGTGACTGAGTTTCCAATTGTTAGAGATGAATTTGTTTGCTTAGACTCAAATGGGATTCCAGAGGCAGCAAAAGCAAGCCTTTAATAAGTTTGGCTATCCTGAAAACCTACGTAAATAGCTTTCCATGGAAATCTCAAAAAGAAAAAAAAAAAAACTGTTGAGCTCAAACAAAGCAGCTGTAGGTGTAACTGGTTCTAGCACAGACTGAACAGACAGACAAATAAGCATGCAGAGGACAATTGCTTCTAAATCAGAATGCGCTTTTAGACATATCAATAAGGAGTGCTCTTGAATCCTTGTAAAAATACTGACAGGGGTTTCTTTTTTCTTTTCTTTTCTTTTTGTACCTGGGATTGAACTCGGGTCCTTGCGCTTGTGAGGAAGGCGGCAGAACCATTGAGCTAAATCCCTGGCCCTCTTTTCTTTTTTTCCTGATTAATCTGTCCTTATTTGGCTTGACTTGTGCTGTCCTTAGTGCTTCCTTTTTGCAAATAGACCCAATTGGCATATAGCATCATAATTTAGAGCCCCCTTATAGGGCCTTAGGTATGGGCTGGGCAGAGCAATTTTGGGGAGAGAGAGAGGTGTAGAGTGAAGAAAGCTTGAGCTAAGTGACTTCCTGCCACATGCCATTTCCCTGCAGGTAGTTATAAAGAATTTGGAAATCAAACATGCCAAGTTCATCCATTGACTGAATAAAATATGAGATGTTTAGGCTGAATATACCCTTTTAAACTGAGGGGTGAAAGATTTTTTAGAAGACAATCCAAAGGAGTATCTGCTGTCTGCTCCAATCTCTCTGGAAGTCCCACAGAGCCCAGCCCCACAGGATCCCCTTGGGAGCCTGGAATCTTGATGTGGCCCATATCCGTAGGGCTTTTCTGGAAGATTGGCCAGGTGCAGATATTTGGGAGCTCATAGCAACTGACACTATCTGCCAGAATTTGTGAAATTTGGAAGCCCATAGTAACTGATAAGAGAGTGGCCAGGAGTCTCCCAAACAGGACTAGGACCTGGACAGATTCTCTGTGGACATGGTCTGGCCATGTCAGAGAAGTTTTTTCTGCAAGATTGGGTAGGAGTCCCCAGCTCCAATTTCTGTGGAAGTCCATTGCAGAGCTGGCCCTGCAGGACACCCACCCAGGGTGAGAGGGCCTCTGGGACAGTGGAGCTGCACTGCCTGGGGAAGGCAGGAGCTGATCTTATCAGTCCTGGGTTGGAAAATGAACTGTCTGGTGTTGAGTGGAGGGTCAGCAGGAGTTGGTAAATGATCTCCTGGAGCTGATAAGAAAGAGGGGAAATAAAAGAGATGGGGGGGGGTAGAAAGGGAAACAGTGTCACAAAGGGAAGAGGTAAGGGAT
The DNA here is from genome assembly GCF_053883595.1 of Heterocephalus glaber. Classification (NCBI taxonomy): domain Eukaryota; kingdom Metazoa; phylum Chordata; class Mammalia; order Rodentia; family Bathyergidae; genus Heterocephalus; species Heterocephalus glaber. The sequence goes on along the minus strand of NW_028258467.1, from coordinate 11,519,276 downwards.
ACTGCAGTAGTCCCCTCGACCTTCACCTTTTCCCATATGGGCCACTACAATGTTAGGGAAAAAGGAGGAAAAGAAATAGGTACAAGCTCAACAGGACAGGTTTATTGCAGAACAAACCTGAGAGGGACTGCTGTGGCACCAGAGACCAAACCAGCAACTCTCATACAGGCTATGGGGTCTCTTGCAGGGTCATGGAGAAGGGGGACTTCAGTGAGAGGAGCTTGTGGCTCCCTGGCCAGGACAAGGCTTGAGAGAGCACAAGCGGTAATGGTTGCCCAGGGCTGATGGTGTTGAGTCCTCAGGCACAACTATGCCAGGAGGGGGCCATTAGAGGGGTCTCCCATCACGCTGCAGTGGGATTCCTTCACCCCTCCTTGAGCAGCCAGCTCACTTGATCCTGCCCCTTGTGTTACAGCACCCTCAACCCTCTGCATCACTCTGCATGCAGTGATCTTATTTACGTACTGTTGACTACTTGTCTCCCCCAATGGGGTGTGGAGCCTGCCTGCCTCTGGGTCCCAGTGTGCCAGCTACAAGTCTCCCCTCAAGTGGTGTCACTCCCCTGCTCCTCTGTCTGCCTGTGCATGCATGGAATTGGAGCCCTTCCACCCCAGGATGCAGTGAGGCTACAGAGCACACAGTAGGTGCTCCATCATGCTCCCCGGCTCTGTCTCCTTATGCACAGAGCTCAGCCTCCTGATCTTGCTGTGCCTCACCTCCTCCCTCCATCCTGCTCCATCTGCCAACGTTTCATTTCTGCCAGAGGAAGTAGGAAGGAGTGCAGAGCCACAGCGGGCCTCTGTGGGTTCTCACTTCAGGCAGGCTGCGGACACAGCGGTGCTGGACACAGGCCCAGCTGCCAGGCTCCCGAGTCTGTTGCACAGCCCCATCTTCCTCATCCCTGAAGCAGGTTCACATTCCAGATCTGGGAGTTCTAGGAAGCCACAGAAGCAGCAACACCCACTCTGCAGCTGTCCTGGCTCTGCCCAGCTCCCCGAGGAGCAGATGGTGGGTGAGGAGGCTCCCGGGTGGCCAGACATCTTTGGGGACAGGGAACCCTATCCTGCCCGCTGCAACGGAGGGGTGCTAGGTGCCAGTCACCAGCGCTGACAGATGGCAGAACAAATGACAGGCGGCTCACTGAGCACTAAGCACTTACTGCGAGTGGAGACTAAGGCTCCCCTCGAATTCTGCATAGCGCATGGCAAGTCAGGGGTGAGAAGCCAACTCGGACCTCACACACCAGTTCCGGAGCCCATGCCAGCACTGATTTGAACCGCTCTGTGGACTTGGGGGAGCAGGAACTAAGTGAGAAAAGACATGACTAGAGAGCCAGGCCTGGTGGGTGGTGCAGGACGGAAGGAGCAACCAGCTAGGCATCCCACAGAGGGCAGTGGGGAGGGAGGCACAGGTGGGGGCCAGGGAGGGCAGAGGCCACCCCAGGAGGGTGAGAGCAAGGGGAGGGTCCCAGCCCTCCGGAGGTGGCACTCTGCGTGCAGCTCTCAGATATGCACCACACCCTCCCTTTGAAGCTGTAATCCCACTTCTGAGAACCTCTCCTGAGAAAATCCCCCCTGCCTCCTGGCCTCGCAATGAAGTGGGCTTTGTCTCCTGGAGGTTGGGACCACACGCGTTTCTTGAGCAAGTCAGGGCTGCCCACCCCCACCCCCACCCCCCCACCCCCCGTACCTGGATGGGAGAGGATGGGGTAGGGGAGCAGGGGGAGGGCTGGGGTGCCCTGGGTGGCTGGGCTCTTCACATTCTGAGTTCATCTGCAAACCCCGGTTGGGCTGGGCTTTTTCCTCTCAGTGTTACTTCACATTCAGTTCCCTGTCCCCACAGCACGTAAAATCATCTGTGTGCATGGATGTGTGTGCACATGCACGGGTGTACGTGTGTGTGTGTGTGTGTATGTGTGTGTGTGTGCCTGGAACCTTTTCCATCGAGGCACACCCAAGAGCACTGATCTGGGTACATGTCACTCAGTGCACACTCGTGTTGGTCACCACCAGGTTAAATGCAGCCCCGGTTGCTCAGTGTGGTTCTAGGACCAGCTCCTTGGCCTTGCTGGGAGCTGGCCAGAAATGCAGACTCACAGGCCCACCAGTCTCAGCTAGGGAGTCAGGACTCGAATCCTAGTAAGAAGATGCCAGGCACTCATGCTCGAAAGGCAGACATGCTGGCATAGAATTGAGGTACAGGCTTCTGAGCCAGAGAGGGGACACCTTGTCCCCAGCCCAGGAGAGTATCCTCCTTGCATGTCACCCACACCCCACCCCACCTCCACACACTGATGGGGAGAAGACACTGCCCCAAAGTCACATAACAGACAACTAACAGGTCTAGGGCACGCCAGACCCCTACACCATTTGCCCTGAACTTTGATGCTCTTGTGCCTCAACTTACCCATTTGCAAAGAGGCATAAAGACCTCTGCCTGAGCTGCCCCCACAGCAGGGGGTTGGATACTGTAGATGACTGAGCACTGTTCTCTTGTAGCACACTGGGGCTCTGGACTCACATGTCCTGCCCTCCTCAGGCCTCTCCCGGCACTGCCACATTTCAGCCATACAACAAGCCTGTAAAGCAGGGACAGTTATCACATTAATATCAATATAATGATACTGATGCCAACATCAAAGCATAAATAGTAATAACAGCAACATCAGATCAATAATATTGTGCCATTTTACAGATGAGAGGAACAAGGGTAGGTGACTTGCCTGGGAAAAGTACAAAGTGAGGAGCAGCCCAGCTGGGATTTGAACACAGATGGTCTGACTCCAGTTTTAACCTGAATCTCTCAGAAAGGAGCACACAGGCTGTCTGTCCACCAAGCTAATTGAAGACAGAATTCTGCTTTCTCTCCTCCTTTTCTGGGGACAAAACATGCAAAAATAATTCATGAAATTCCGAGCATGAGGCCAGAGTCCTCCCACTCCGTCCCAGGCTCCAGCCTCCTGCTCTCTCCTGTTCCGCTCCGAAAGAGACCAAGGCGCTGGGACGTACACTGTCCCGTGCACTTACACGTGGGCAAGGCATCTTCTACGTCCAGACCTGCCCACCACCATCAGCACACACCAGAGGCCTGCCGGCAACGGCGCCAGTGCACGGGAGCTCACCTCGCCCCGCCTCACTGCTGGGCACCAGGTTGTCTCCAGCTGTTTACCACCACAGCATGGCATCCATTAAACCACTGAGTCCCCGTGCACCCTGACGCCTCTCAGAAGCGGGGCCACCTAGCCCTGGGTTCTATGACTTTGTTTCAAACTTTTTATTTTTGGTTTTTTGGTACTGGAGATCAAACTCAGGACCTTGCATTTTGGAGGCAGGCGGTGGAACCACTGAGCTAAATCCCCGGCCGGGTTCTATGACTTTGACCTTGGCTGATGCAAGAGGCATTTCTTATCTGCCAGCCGAGGACAGGACACAGAACATCTGGTGCCTCAGTGCACAGACCCTGTTTGGAGGCAGAGGGGAGACAGAGTAGGGAAAGCCAGGCCTTTCCAAGAAACGGAAAGTGAAACCAGAGGTAGGCTCCTTGAGAGTGAGGGCCCGGCTGTGAGGCCACTCCTCTTGGAACAGGGCCCACAGACCCCTGTCCTGAGAGCCTGGGGTGACAGCCCTGCCCCCAATGCCCTCCCAGCACGGGCCCAAGGCCTAGAGGGATGGACAGGCTGGGCAGGGCCAGCTGGTGTGTTCCCTCCGTCTGGGTACTTACCTGTGTGTACATGTGTAAAGTCCCATCGAAAGCTTGTGTATCTCCACGTGTTATACCACCAGCACGTTAACTGAAACAATTTTAATTGTAGTGAAAACACATAAACATAAATTTCACCATTTTTTTGTTCACCACTGGAGGTTGAACCTGGGGCCTTTGCACTGAACTACATCCCCAGCCTTTTTTATATTTTATTTTGAGACAGGATCTCACCGAGTCTAGGTTGGCATGCACCACTACACCTGCCTAGAATTTACCATCCTCACCACGTATAAGTCTCCAGCGCAGTGGTGTTGAGTACACTCAGTGTTGGGCAAGAAGCCCCTAGCTTCATCTTACGAAACTGAAACTTTGTGTCCATTAAACAATCCCCCACTTCCCCTCCCTGTAGCGCTTGGCCAGCACGGGTGTTTCCTTACCCTGTATCACTTGCCTCTTTATAACCAGCTCACTTCAGTTAGCATGATGACTTCAAGGGCCAGCTGGGCCACAGCACATGTCAGAGTCTGCTTCTTTCCTGAGGCTGGATTGTATTCTACTGTATGTTGTCTTTTTTTTTTTTTTTTGTACCAGGGATAGAACTCAGGACCCTACGCTTGCGAGGCAGGCAGAGGCACCACTGAGCTAAATCCCCGGCCCACTGTATGTTGTATTAGCCTATTTGGGCTACTATAACAAAACACCACAAACTGAGCAGCTTATAAACCACAGAAACTCATTTCTCACAGTTCTGGGAACTGAAGAGCCCAAGCTCACGGTGGCAGCAGGCCGTGTCCTGGAGAGGTCCCACTTCCTGTTCACAGGCTGCATCTTCCGCCTGTGTCCTCAGCGGGTGGGAGGGAGCAATGTGCTCCCTCAGGCCTCCTTTCCAAGGGCACTGATCACCTCCCCGAGGCCTCAATCCTGACAGTATCACCAGGCAGCTAAATTTGGGGAGTGTATTCTGTTCCGCATTGTGTTTAGCAGCTCGCCCGCTGGTGGGCATCTGGGCTGCTCCCACCTTCTGGTTAGTGTCAGTAGTACTGCTGCGAACACTACCATTCTATCTCACTGTTTCACCCACTGAAATGAGAAGGCTTGGGGCAGGCAGGATAGATGTTCTGAGGCTGAGCACTGGAGCCAGGCGGGCTTAGCGACTAGCCGGGCACAGAGCAGCTGTGAGAGCTTGGGCTCCGTCCTCGCCCTCTCTGAGCCTCTGTGTTCTTATCTGTATGTTGTGAACAACCTCAGTGTCCTCTTGTGGGGCCAATGACTTGAGCATAGATGATGGCACCCAGCAGGGGTCTGGCCCAGAGGAGGCGTCACAACATGTAAGCTCCTGTCATTATTAACGTCACCATCACTACGCCCCTCGCCATGAAGTCAGTGTCCCCAGCCCAGAGAGCAGTCTGACCTGCCCAGGGTAGTCATTCTCAGGTACCAGGGCAGCAGCCACCTGGCTCCCCTGAGGAGCTCACAAGAATCCTAAGATGCAAAGACCCCTTTCTCCTTCAAAAGCCAGAGGCACCGCAATCTAGGACCCCGATGGTCTACGCAGGGCAAGAGCCAGGAACAGTGTTTCTGAGGGTGGTTTAATATGGGGCATTTTAACTTTAATTTATTCCCCTCCAATTCTTTGCTTACACCAAGCTGGTCTCTCACAGATTACATATGATTTCAAGCTGCTAGCTTAGTGTATCTGGTGGCCCCTGGGCCAGGGGTCAGCAACCCCAGCATCTCAGCGGAATGCAGCATGCCGCTGTCTGCACAGAGGGTCCGTGGCACTCAGTAGGTAATCCCACGTCACCAGTGTCTCCCCACAGCTGCCTTAGCCCAGGCATGGTCCTGCAGCTCAGAGGTTTGCTGGTGATCTGCAATCCCTGATGCCACAGCATCCACATCAGGCTGGGCCAGCCCAGCACCTGCCTTTTACCAAGGCCAGGTCCTCCTCTGGAACATCCTGGCCCTGGGCACCCACTTCCCCAGGTCCTCCATACTCATTGGCTGCTCTATGGTTCTCAGCAAGGCTCATGTGGGAATTCTTCTATATAACAGCTTTCTTAAGATATAACCTACATACCATATAATGTACCCCTTTAGAGTCGGATGCTTTTATTTTTTGTTCATTTTTGGTGGTGCTAGGGATCGAATTAAGGGATGCTCTACTGCTGATACACATCCCTAGTGCTCACTAAGTTGGCCTTGAACTCAGCCTGTTAGGTAGCTGGGATTTCATAACAGGCGTCCACCCTACACCCAGCTTAGAGGGCTTCAGCATCACACAGAGTGGTGCCACCTTCACCACTGGCAACTTAAGAACATCTCCATTGCCCCCCAAAACACTTTGCACCCATTTACAGTCACTCCTCACTCTCCTCACCTAGGTGCCAACTCAACACCTATCTGTCCCATGGCTTTGCTCGGTTTGGGCATTTCCTATAAATGGAACCATACACTACGTGGTCCTTTGCGTATGGCTTGTTCCTCTTGGCATGATGTCTCAGAGTTCATGCACACTACTGCATGCATCAGAACTTTACGCTTTGCTGCAGAGGCTGAGGCAGGAGGATTGCGAGATCAAGATCAGCCTAGGCCACACAGAAAGACCTTAGAGAGAGAGAGAGAGAGAGAGAGAGAACTAAGATTCCACTGTATACCCAGGGAGCTCTTCAGACATGCAGGCGCTCATGTCCAGCCAGGCACACATGTCCAATCTGTCAGGGGCAGACAGACAGCTTTGCAAACACTCCACAGGGTGTTCCCCTGCCACTGGCTGGGAACCACTGCTTTCACTACTCCGAGGTTCCTGGCAGGTGTCACAAACACCTGGAAGTTGGAGCCCAGAGAGGGGACTTTGCCAGCTGAAGTAGGATCTGACTTCCCCGAGCATTAAGAGATGTTGACTGTGTACCTGGCTCTGTAAGACCCAAAGGACCCAGATTAGGCCTACCCTGAGGGCCAGTGGCCTTAATCAGCATGGAGGCCTGTGTACTTTGCTAACAAGTAGGACAGGAGGGCCAGGGATTTAGCTCAGTGGTTTCAGCACCTCCCTCGAAAGCGTAAGGTCCCAAGTTTGATACCCGGTACAAAAATACCCCCCAAAACACAAGTAGGACAGGAGAACACAAAGGCAGAGAGGAGGCAGAGGTGGGGGCATTTTTACTCGAAATAGAGTAGTAGTTCTGTCTTCAGGCAATACTGACCTCCCTGAGAATCTGCTGGACACCAGGTGACCCCAGGTCCCAGGAAAGCGCTCTTTGCGGACCATAGCTTGCCTTCAACTTCAAGGATTCTCTGCCTTTGAAACCTGCCCACAACCCACGCTCTCTCCCATGTCCAGGAGGCCTGGGCCAAGGGAGGCAGGAGGAAGGCTGGAGGCTGTGCAGACAAAGGGCCCCTCGTGCAGATGCAGTGCAGATGGAGTTCGAGAGTGGGGCTTGCCTGGGCCTGAGATGCCTGTGGCGAGGCTGGTTCTGGTGTTTGCCAAACAGAGCAAGACTAAAGGAGTTTTAGCAGACTTGCCAGAGATGGGATCCTGCTGTGCCAGGCCTGCCATTGGGCAAAACAGGAGCACCAAACACTCCCGGAGCCTGAAGGTCTGCCACATGCAAATGGTGTGGGTGTTCTCGGGGTGCCCATGGTGTGCGGGGGCCAGCCGCATGCTAAGGTGGGGCTACCACTCACCCCTGTTGCTGCGTCTGTGACAGCTCCCTCTGGTTCCTTTCACCATTTATCTGCACCCCAAGTGTAGGGTCCATCCCCATGTCCTGACCCCCCAAACCCAGGGTGGTGGCCTTTGCGGATGTGATAAAGAATCTCAGGATGAGACTGTTCTGGATTAGAGAGAGCCTAGCTTGGACCACTGTGTCCTTCTGAGAGAGGGAGGGACACACAGGCCTGCAGTCCACAGGAGACCGACAGAGATGGAAGTAATGGCTCTACAGATCCAGGGACCCAGCTTGGCAACAGCTCCCAGAAGCTGAGAGAGGCAGGGGACTCCTGGACTCTAGAACTGTGAGAATAAACTTCTGTACTGGGGATTTGCCCCAGATCCTCACACTTGGCACTGTGTTATGCCCCCAGCCCTTTAAAATTTTGAGACAGGGTCTTGCTAAATTGCTGAGGCTAAGCTCAAACTTGCAATCTTCCTGTCTCAGCTTCCCAGCAGCAAGGATCACAGGTGTGGACCACCATACCCAGCCATCTTCTATGGTTTGAAAACACCTGGTTTGTCATAATTCGTTATCACAGAGCCAGGAAACTAATACAGTATTTAGGGTTAACAAGGCTAGATTCACATACACTGGGGCTCTGGCTGATGTTCTGTATTGATTGGGGGAAAATCAAAAACTTCTGGGGTCTGCAGGTGAGTGAACCTGCCTGATTCAGAATATACTTTTACTGTGTGACCTTGGACAATTCTCTGACCCCTCTGGTTCCCCATCCTGTATGGAGGAAATGGTTTAAAGGCATTCCTGGCCAGCACTGTTGAGCAGCTCCAGTAGGTAGACCCTGCTGGGGCCTCTGGTCCTCACCCTACAAGAACCGGGCAGAAGCAGGCTTCAGCAGCAACGGGGAAGGGGCATCCACAGAGGGGATGTTGTTCCCTGGGAAATGTGAGCTTTTAGGGCAGCAATGAAGGCCTTCCAAGAGGGAGGGGCAGCTTATGACCCAAAGTGCCCGGTCCCGGCTGACCTCCAGGCTCAGCAGGCAGTGCGGCCGCACCAGGGCACTGCTAGGGGAACAGAGATGTTTCCATCCTAAGCCCTTTTCAAAGAAAAGGGAAAAACAAGCAGGTAAGAATAAATATAATGATGAAGCCGGCCTGGATTATATTCATCTTTATACCTGTGCAGTTTTAAATCTAATCCTACTTCTTTTCTACGGAAGAGAGTGTCCATGGAAGCCCAGTGTGTGCCTGGACACTGCAGGAGCGGGACAGGAGCAGAGGACACGTGGGCTTGGCTGGTCTGAGCAAGGTCCAAGGCTCAGACCGGGGCAGTGCAGACCGGGGCAGTGCAGACCGGCCGGTTCCTGGCCACACTGGTGCTCCCTGCCTCACTTGTCACCGAGACACCATCCAGGAGGGCCAGGGCTCCTGAGACAGCAAGCCCAAGTGCTCACTGTGGCCGGTGCCCCTAGTACATTTACTTATTAGGAGATTACTGCTTTCACTTGACAGATGGAGACATGGAAGCCGAGACCCTGCACAGACCTTGCTAGCCCTGCTTCTGGATGGGGAAACTGAGGCTCAGGGAGACAGCACACCCATCCAATTCCACCCAGTGCCCCAGGTAGCTTCCTTCCCCCCCTCTGCAGTTCTTTGGCTCAAAACCTGTGTTTATGGCTGGGGAGTTCCGAGTGCAGTGAGCCGCATCATTCGTATTTAATTGGGTCACCCCAAGATTAGCGCTGTGCCTGCTGCCCCAGCTAGAAAACAAGGGACAAACTCCCTCTGGGCCCAGCTGGCCTGGGCTCCCTAGGGTTCAGGTCTTAGAGAAATCAGCTTTGCCAGGGAAGTCAGGAGCTCAGGCCTGGTTCCCTGCTGGCCTGCCCTCCCTCACCTCTGCTAGTCACTTCCCACGAGGGCTCTGGGATGAGAGTGTCAGCTCCCATGATCCCCAGCGGGGCCCAGGATGGGCTCAGAACCACGCTAGGGTCAGTGTCCTTATATCTGTTTTAGGGACTGAGACCCAATCCTGAGCTTTCTCCTGGACACAGACGCGTGAGAGGTGCCCCTTCATCACTTGCGTCACACAGCACACTGTGACACCCCTTAAGCACACAGGCCCGTGGCTGGGTCCAGAGAATGCCTTTTAGCAGATGTCCGGGATGCTCTTTGCATGGGGTCCGGACAGGCCAGCCATAGCCAGCTCTCATGGCGCTTTGTCTTCGTCTTTTTCAGGAACCACAAAGCCGCACACCCGCTGAGTCACTGAGGACCAGGGAGGTGTCCTGTGCTCATTTCCCTCCTCTCGCCCACCTGCAAGGGGAGCTTTAACCTCCTGGAGTAGTGTGCTCTTCCACTTTGTCCCTTCCCAGCCCCATGCATTGCACGGGCTTTGGTTTCCTCCTTCTATTTTAATTCAGAACAATAGGGGCTTGTGGACATTCTGGGTTTCTGCATTCTTTTTCCAACTGCTCCCATATCAATATACAAACACAAACGTCTCTACTGCTAAAATGAAGAAGGAAGTGGCTTTTAATCCCCTTTTATAGACAGGGAAACTGAAGCTCCTGGACCAAGTCTGGGAAGTGAGGCTGCAGCTGAGAAAGGAGAGCTGGGCTCGGGGCCGGCAACCATCTGCAGCCAGGGCTGCGCGATGTGTGGCAGTCCCACCTCCACTGCTGTCTCTGGGGAGGGCACGTGCCAGGGGCTGGCCGCGCGCCTACCCTCGGCCTCACGTGCCCCTGCCCTGTCCAGGCAGGGTCTGGATCCGGCTGCAAGCCCGCCCCCTTCGAGCAGCCAGCAGCACGGGTTTGCAAACCGCAGGCCAGACAGGGAAAGTGCAAATGAGCACTAGCTGACAGCTGAGTTTCTCTTTCCTGTCACCAAGTGCCTTTGCCATCCCCGGTGTGTGTGCCACCAGGCAGGCGTGATTAAACATAATAAAGTGTATGAACGCATTTACATAATAAACTGCATCCACTTCAAGTGTTTGGATTTTTTTCGGTACTGAGGCTTGAGCTCAGGGTCTTCACACTGAGCTACAACCCCAGCCCTTTTTGAGATAGGGACTCAGTTGCCCAGGCTGAGCTTAAACTTGTGATCCTCCTGCATCAGCCTCCCACAGGGCTGGGACTACAGGTGTGAGCCACCATGTCGGTTTTTAATACAAGCACATTTGCTACTCAAATCAACGTCCTGGCACACGCCCTCCAAAAGCTTTCCTGGTACCCATTTCCAGTTCTCAACATAACCCCCCACCCCTCTCTGCCATCAAGAAGTAAACATTGTTCTCCTGTCTCTAAATATCAGTCAGATTTGCCTGTTCTTAAGCTGCATGCGCTCAGAAGCCTGGAAGAAAGGCTTCGGCCTGTTTTCATCCTATAGAAATGATGAATGCTGGAGGAAACACATTCGCCCCAGTTTAAACATTGCACAATTCCACATGTATCGAAATGTCACATGCATCTTACTACTATGCACAATTTTTATGTTTAATGTGTCAGCTAAAAATAAATTTCACACATTTAAAATAAATGTTTAGAATGCTGCACACAAATCAGTGGGTTGCACAGGAGTCATGAGGGGTCTCGCTGGTCGCCAGCTCACTGTCCAGCAGCGCGTGCCTGGGGTTGCTCCTCCTCCTGCTGACGGGCGTTAGGGCGTTGGACAGAGCTGCGGGAGCACTGCCGTGGAGGCGGGAGGCGTGAGGGCACATCCCCGAGTTTCTTTTGGGTAAAAGCGGGGGAGGAGGACTTTTCGGCCAGAGGCGGGGAGCATTTTTCCCCCTTTGGTACTGGGGATCAGTCAGACCCAGGGGACCTCTGCTACTGAGCTCTATCCCCAGCTTTTAAAATTTTTATTATTATTATTTTTTAGTTTGAGCCAGGGTCTCACTAAGTTGCCCAGGCTGGCCTCAAACTTGCAATCCTCCTGCCTCAGCCTCCCCAGGACCTGGCCATCTCAGGACCTTTACCCTGCTGTTCCACTGCCCACAGTGCCCTTCCCTGTGCTGCTCCTGTCCAGCTCCTGGCCTGCCTTGGAGTCTGCTTTTTTTTTTCCACTGGGGATCGAATTTGGGTCCTTGGGCTTGCAAGGCAGGGGGCGCAATCACTGAGCTAAATCCCCGGGCCTGGAGTCTCAGTTTAAAGGATATGGACCACAGAGGTCCCCCAGAACCGCCCCCTGGGCTTTTTCCTTGGAGGCATTTTACACAGCTGGAAATGTCTCTCCTCTTTTTCCTTGTATGGATCTTTCCCTGTTGGATTAGAACCCCTGGCAGGAGTCTGGCTCTCTGCTATCCCTGTAGCCCCAGCTCAGTGCTCACCCACAGGCGAAGACCCAGGATCTAAATCTGACCCCCAGAGCCTCTTCCCTCAGCCCACCCTCTCCTGGATCTTGGAAATGAAGTCCCTGTAATGATAGAAGCCACAGGGGAAGCCCCCTGGACCCCCAGGCCTGCAGTGTAGACCCAGCACCCACCCCTCCATGGGCAGAAGGAGCTGCTTGGCTGGGTTGGGGCCTCACATGGCCAAGTCCCGGGTGCCCCAGCATGGGGCCCTCACCCAAGCACATCTGTACTGCTGCCTCTTTTAGGATTGCTTGTCACGTACAAAGGGGAACACTACACACAGTGTGGGGCCCTGGATCGGGTCTGTGTACTGCCACAAGCTTCCAAGAGGTTCTGATGCATGCTGAAATTTGAGAACTGCTGGTCTACCCAGTCATGCTAGAGAGATCCTTTCACAGGAGCACAAGGATGCTCGCTGTAGTCCTATTGACAATGGTAGAAAACCGGAAGAGCCAAAGCATCTGTCAAGAGCAAATGAAGACATCTCCTATGAGATCACCACATGAGGAATACTATACAGCAGGGTAAAGGGAAGCTCATTCCTACTCCTGTGGATCCCCAGGGGTGAGCCCTCCCCAGCACACAGCAAACAAAGCAATGACGTGAAACACACAGTGTGATGCCAAAGATCTTGGCACCTCAAAACTTTTCTCATTGTTTGGGGAAAGATGGTTTCAATACCCTGAAACAATGTCCGCATCCTGTGGGGAACAGATGTGTGCCTATGAAGATGGCCTTGGAAATGATGAGCAGCGACATCTGAGGAGGAGGAGGGCAGGGCCAGACAATCCAGAATGCAAGGGGGCTTCGGACCACCCAGCGTTCTTGCTTCCGAGCCAGGTACCGGGACAAGACACTGGGTGTCCTGGGGAGTGTTATTTAAATATTCTTAACAACACACGCACTCTAAGAAGTGGTGGACAGAGCCACGATGGATGTGGCAAGTGAGGGCCCTCATCCCAGCCCCGCGTCTCCTCTGAAGGTGTGGTGAATATATTTGCCAAGCTGGGCCCATGCATTTCTTAAAAGTAACGATCTCAAAGTCTAGAGCGGCGGTGTGATGGACACAGCAAGGAGAAAAGTGGCTGCCAGCGCTTAGGAGAGGGAGGGAGGGATCAGGGTTGTGGGAGTTTTAGGGCAGTTCCACTGCTCTGCGGGACAGTGTAACAGTGGGCGTGAGGCATAAGACTCGTCAATGCCCTCAGCGTGTCCAACACAAAGCAAAAACCCTGACATAAACCACAGACTTCAGTTAGGAGCGGTGTGTCAGTATTGGTCCGTGAATGGTAACCACTGCACCACACTCATGCACAGTCCCGTCCATGAGGGAGGCCCCTCTCATTCAACAGAAGCATCCACTCCTCACAGGCTCCCAAAGCCCTCTGCAACAGGGGAAATGGTCTCAGACAGGAGAAGCGCAGGTGAGCCCAGAACTTTCAGGAGCACCACAGTGAGGAGGAGCTCGACACTCCCATGCTGGGGTGCACAGGAGCAGGAAGAGTCCCTGCCAGAGCTAGGACAATGTGAGCAAGAAAACGGGGCCATATAGGGTGATAATCCAGTGTGCAGCACCACGAGACCATACTGACACAAACAAATGGACGAATGAATGAGTGAATAAACAGAGACAGAGGGAATTTTTGCAGAAGATTCCAACAACTGCTGCCGACGCTCTGCCCTTGCAGAGATGAGGCCTCACGCCCACCCTGCAAGCAGGGCTTGTGCCCAGTGACTCTGCTGGGCAGAATGGCAGGGAGACAGCTGCCTCCGCAGGTGACCCAGTTCAGGAACCCTGGAGCCCGAGCCTCGGAGAGGAAGCGGGAGCAATCACTTCCCTTCTGTAGACCTCCCCAAGACTCAACCTGTCTGGTCACGAGAAAACATCAGACAAGTCCCAAGGGAGGGACAGAAAAGGTAGCGGCCTGTACTCCTGAGCCTTCAGGGTTATCAGAGACAAGGGAAGGAGTGTGCACCGGGGCAACACACGCTTGGGGTTACAGCCCAACAGGACTTCATCCTGCTGCTGAAGTTGTTGGGGCTGGGAGAAGCCTGGGAAGCCCAGGATCTGGGAACAGAGAAAAGGCATTGGGAAAACAGGAAATCTGAACACAGTGTACACTGCAATGACACATCAATATTTGCTGGTTACTTGTGACAAATGTTAACACAGCGGCAGGGAAACTGGGTACGGAGCCCTGAACTGGGTCCTGGAACAAAAAATGGCATCGTGAAAAAATTGGTGAAACCCAAATAAAGCCCAGGGTTTGGTGAACAGCAATGTCCTGATGCTAATCTCTTAATTGTGACAAATGTGCCATGTGAAGTCAGATGTTAGCCATGGGGAAAGCGGTGAGAAGCATAGAGGAATTCCTGGACTAACCTCTTCTTCCCCCAGAAAAAAGTTTATTAAAGAAAAAATAAGCCTGGTGTGGTAGCACACGGCTGTAAATCCCAGCACCAGGAGGCTGAGCCAGGAGGATTGCTGTGAGTTCAAGGCCACCCTGGGCTGCATAGTGAG